>NC_133344.1:21222187-21555520 GCF_030506205.2 Paramisgurnus dabryanus | reverse complement strand
AATTAAACAGTTGTCACCTGGCGTTGGGGTTAGAAACAGTTGTCACCTGGCGTTGGGGTTAGAGTTAGGTTTGGGTAGGGATGTCATTATGTAAATCTAACCCTAAATCGACGCGCAAATGGTAATAAAATAGGAAAGAGAATGCAACGGACGTAATAGTATTGAAGTCCCCAGTTCGTCAAAAAATGACGCGAAAGGTATACCCTTCACGTCAACATATGACGAATGGTCAAGTGTCGTCAAATATTGACGAAATGGGGTGAGACTGGGTCATTCTGACATCAAAACCCAATGTCGACCTGACGTTAAGACCCAACGTCATACTGACATCAAAACCCAACGCCACTCTGACGTCAAAACCCAACATCATTCTGACATCAAAACATAACGTCAATTTAACGAAAACGTCATTCTGACGTCAAAACCCAACATCAGCCTGTCGTCAAAACCCAACGTCATTCTGACGTCAAAACCCAACATCGCCCTGATGTCAAAACAAAACATCGGCCTGACGTCAGAACCAACCGTCAATCTAACGTCAAAACCCAACATCAGTTTGATGTCAAAACCCAACGTCGGACTGATGTCAAAACCCAATGTCGCACTGACGTCAAAACCCAAAGTCGCACTGAGTTCAAAACCCAACGTCATTCTGACATCAAAACCCAACATCATTCTGACGTCAAAACCAAACATCAATCTAACGTCAACACCCAACGTCAATCTGATGTCAAAACCCAACGTCGGACTGATGTCAAAACCCAACGTTGGACTGACGTCAAAACCCAACGTCGCACTGACGTCAAAACCCAATGTCGCACTGACGTCAAAACCCATAATTCTGACATCAAAACCCAAAGTCGGCCTGATGTCAAAACAAAACGTCGGCCTGACGTCAAAACCAAATGTCGACCTGACGTTAAGACCCAACGTCATACTGACATCAAAACCCAACATCACTCTGAGGTCAAAACCCAAAATCATTCTGACATCAAAACCTAACGTCAATTTAACAAAAAACCTAACGTCATTCTGACGTCAAAACCCAACATCAGCCTGTCGTCAAAACCCAACGTCATTCGGATGTCAAAACCCAACAATTTAACAATTTTAAGTTATTAGTTAGTACTGTATTTGGCATGAATTACAATCTTCATTACTCACACATTTTTTTATTGAAATTTCTTAATTTATTGTTTTTAATATACAAAACCCACTCAATCAAATAAAATCTGTCTAATAATAACCACTGAACATGACAATACTATGAGCTTGTATGTTTTAAAATATGTGACCTTGTCTGTCAAATCCAGGCTAATCTAATGATGGGATCATAACGTTTGATTTCATTCATTGATTTCATTCACATTGATTTCAATCTTTGACATGGCCTTACTCAGATAAAGATATCAAATGTTATGATTTCATAATTTTAGCTGGATTTTCATAGACGGGATCACATATACAGTTTTTTTTTGGGGGGGGGGGTATGTAATGATACTAAAGTAGACTTGACCAAGTCTTTTAGAAAATTTGCAGTTTAATGCAAAGCTTTCCCTCTGAATCCATTATTTTGTAGAGCCATGTGAGCTGTTTTTAACTCTTATTTCATTTAAATCCAGAAGGAATACAATAAAGAGCTAAAGTGGGATAAACAAACACTCATACTGGTCAACCTTACTGACCTCAAACTGTGAGGAATTAAACTGCTCCAGACTCCGGTTCAGTAAACCAAATGCAAATCATGCATGTTTATACCTGTAACATTCGGGTGAAATTGGCAACATACAGCTTCTCTGTATTGTGTCTCCATACAGGCTTGTATGTTATGCCTCAGTCAGATTTAATAAGTTTACTCGTTCTTATCGGTGTAGCTTCTGACAATTCTTTACAAGTTTAAGGTATTATAGTGAAATTTAAATCCTCAAAAACAAAAAAAAAAGGAATGATGGGTACCTGTAAAGATTTACTGTATTAGGTGCATGAGGTTCAAATCTTTCAACAGCTAAACTAATGCCACTCATCTTTATTATGCAACAGTTTGTTTAAGGTTTTACTATTATTTAAAAAAATACAAAGGGATTAATGAACCAGAAAATCTCAATATCCTTGCCTGTGGAGGGCATCCACATAATAACAGCACCACTTCTTAAATGGTTTTTGCATGTTTGAGTATCACTAGCAGTCATTAATTTCCTTTAAAAATTAAATTAAACAACATTTTTATAAATACACAGGAAGAAAGGATTGGAGGTATAATTATGCATGTTGGCAAGGACGACAGAGACGAGGGAATTCCAAGAAACACATAAACTTTAATGGAACAAGGAACAAAATAAACATACATGCAAGGAGCATGGCTGACAGGTAAGGATGATTAAAGACGAGGAGCAGGTGCAGAATGCAGCGTCTGAGTCCATATGGAGATGACAGGAAAAAAACAAAGGGAAAACAGGCAGGCAGACAGACTTGACGGTACGATTTCCATTTGTCAGTTCAGGTTTCCAGATGCTTGAAAGTGTTATAAGTGGTTTTTAAATATTTGACTACATCTGTAGAATAACAAGTCAGAGTTTTGCGAAGCTTATATCCCTAAAATATTCTTCTAACCAACACAGAGAAATATTGTCGCATCACATCCAGCTTCAGTGGCCATATACAGTAAAAATAAAACTTACACCAATGTCTGTCAAAGCCTCCGTCTCAAAACAGAAACTTGGTGGCCTGTGTAAATAAAAATGAATGCTGGGATGAAGGTTCGAGAGTGCACTCAGTATTACAGACAAAATTACATCATGAATGCCACCATCAAAGATCTGGCTGCCCTAGAATGTGTTACAGTAGTAGCTGGAACGTTTAGCATTAAGCTACTGCTGCCAAAACCAATGTATAACTGTCACTGATTATTATGAAGAGATATTTTTTCTGATAAGATCATATCCTCCTAAAGCTCAGCTGTTATTGGCAGCCCCAAGAGAAAGTGTTAGCCAATGGAATGTAGACCTCAAGTGCCGGAGCCAAACACCTGTCTCTGGATCTCATCCCTCTCACCAATGCCAGTTACAAGTCAAGCATATCTGGCAAAATAGCCTTTCTTATCAAAGTCCAGACAGCAGCTTTATTTCAATTTAACTTGAAATATTTTACATTGAAAGATTTTGTTTTAATTTTAAATCTAAACAAACCTGAAACACAGGGTTTGAAAGTAGGCCTAATGCTGTTTTTCTACAATCATTATGCAATCCTAATAAGAATGAAGGATGTATTTACAGTACTTGCATTAGTCTGAAGTTAATGACTTTAATGCTGTTTAATATCTTCTGTTTTATTACTGAGCCAACAAGGTTAAGTGTTTAATTTTTAGTTTCCCAAACTACCTTTATTAACAGCTTGTGCAGCTTTGTTATTGTAAATTCACCTTGCTTTCATTGATGCACTGCTTGTCCCGTGTCCCACCATATTTACGGTGCTTCATTTCAGCACCCAGGTTCACCCCAAAATGTCTTTACTGTTTAGGAATACTTTTATTATCAGTCTTTATTAACAGCTCTTAAACACATTGTAAATATGTCAGTGGCTGCAATTGCCTTTGGACAAGGACACTGTTCTGGGGTACTGCTATATTCACCGTGCCTTTTCCTGCAGCACAGGCCAACATAAATTTGGATTAGGCTGATGGGTCCAAAATAAAGGCTGCACGGTGATCGGGCTTATCAATGAGAACTTATTATAATTGCAAATGTTATCTATACCTAAATATGTTTCTAGTTTTCTTTTGCGTCATTGTCTGAAATATTTTAGTTTTTAAATGATTTCCTCGCACTAATAGGTTCACCACAAACACACTGCCCAAATGTTTCTTTTTTAAATGATGTATATGGGAGAAGAAAACTATTGTTATTAATCAGGCTGCCTCTGTATTATTTTACATTTATTATGTATTATGTATGCATTTATCAGATCCTGGTAAAGTGACCTACAGAGCAATTCAAACAATCGAATGAGTTGGAGATTTCTAGGACACTGTTTAAATTTAAACAGCTGTTTAAAAAATAGTTTTAGGCCACTGTGTGCCAAGAAATGGTAACACAATAATCTTTCTCATGCAGTAGAATTGCTGAGAACTGTCAACTGAGGATGACAAGATAAAGTAGATATTTTACTTTCTTTATTTACAATGAGCTTGTTTGCAGTGAATCTAAATAAAAAATTAAGGTCACTTAATCGCTACAAAATTACTCATTAACAGAAGAGTTTGTGATTAACTTGAAAGTTATGTTTCTTCACCCATATAGAGATAAACTTTTATTTAGGCCCTTGTATCTGTGGTTTTAAATTTGCCACAGATACAACTTTTACACTAACTTTTTACAGGACTTGAGTGTTCCCCCCTCCAGAGTTAAAAATAGACAAAACTGTGTATTAAAAATAGAATACTATAGAGATTACCATACCAGCTTTTAGCAGAATTCAGATCTTGGGGGATTTTGATGCACTGTCTAAATGTTGTTTTAAAAGCCAGCCTCAGCTAAGTAGTATCATCCATTCCTCTTTCCATCAAATTATCCAGTGAATTATCACTTACAGTAGCAAAATGTGATATTGTATGAATCTAAAATGCATTTAGAAATGTTACTTTCTGCATACAGTACAAAACCCGATAACCCAAACCTTGACTGCTGTGCTTGTTGAGAAATGTGAATTGTGCATTAACTTGGCTCTTTGCCTGTAATTCTTTCCCAGCGTTATGCTATCATTTAACTTATAGAATCATTAATGAAGATAGTTAAACTCTAAACCTGTTTTGCCATAATCTTTCATCTACTCTGTACTTGCATGTTAGGGCTTTGGCTTGATGATAATTCATCTCATGTTGAAACCATTAATTAAATGAAATCTGTTTCTCTATCACTGAAGCATTACAAATATCAGCCTGAATTAAACTCAGTTATGAAATATAAAAAAGGTCAAAGAAAAGTAGTTGTCACTTGGGTAGTAACCTTTAAAAAAATACCCCTTTGGATCTATCTGGTTCAAATAGGCCTACCTCAGAGGTATTGCTGTACCAAATATATACATCAAAGGTACATTATACCTCTAAATGGTATGTTAGGATATTTTTAAAAGGTACTGCCCTAGTGACGGCTTGGGACAATTTGTTTGGCCATTGTTTGTGACAATGTATGAAGGTTAATCTGTACAACCTGGTAATTTTTTGTCCCCAGGTAACAATGTAAACTGATGATCAAATCTAAAAGGTGCCAGAGAATGCTTTGAATGATAAATTGTTCTTTGATATTTACGAAGATGTAACTTTATTAAGTGCAAAAAATTATTCATTTTTAAACCCTAGGATTTATAATTTGAATTAAATGGTCTATTTGTGCCCTATTTGGAAGGGTCATAAATAATAATGTTGAACTCTGCTCTGATTGGCTCATGCCTAGCTCACATAAGTAAACAGACCTTATATGTTTGAGCCTGTATCATTGTTTGGAGATTATTAATGGATGTTTCTGAGTGGTAAGTTTGTGGGGTTTTTTCAGTATATACCTGCAAAACGTAACTGTAACATCAATAGCAGAACAACAGCCTAAACGCTATAGCATATAACATTAATTGGCTAACTCAGCAGTCACAACTTTGTCTTTAGCATTTTAACAACTTTGTAATTAATTTAATGTGTATTTTAATGTTGGGGCATACATTTCGACTGTGAAGTCACAGTCAGTCTTTTGCGATCTGTGTGTTTGGATAAAACCAAACGTACAGATTATAAATACAAACCAATACAAGCGGGTAGAAAAGCCAATAGGTATTTAGGTAAATGTTACACAGATGGCCTTAAATTTATAGAGACAATTTCAAGTTTTAACAAACATGAAATCTTGACAAATCAAAACCGGTTCTTAACAGTTTAAACAGTTGTTATTGCTCTGGGTGTGATTAATAATAGACATGATTCCTTTGTGTGACTAAGTGTTTACACCAGAAAATCTGCTGTTGAAAAGGGAGGGTCACAAATTCAGTGTTTAAATTTAGAAAGATAATTAGCAGGTAGATTAAACCTGACATCTAAATGTTGTGTTGATTAAGCGCAGTGGTTTTCAAACTGGGGGCAGCGAGATGGTGCCAAGGGGGCCCCAGTTTTATGACATTTTATGAAATACATTAATTTATCATGAATTCTGTGTAATTAAACCTAAAAAAAATAAGGGTACTAACCAAAAGCACTACTTTTTTGTATAATTTAATGTTTTTTTTAATTAAAATGTTGAGTTTTAGAACAGTTTTTTGTCACAAATTTCCTTTGGGGGGCCGCGAAGGAACGCACCGTACAAAAGGGGGGCCGCACGCTGAAAAAGTTTGGGAACCACTGGATTAAGGTACAGTAAATAAAAATTATATAGCACAATTGATTGGCTGTTTTATAATTTGTCAAATAAATTTGTTATTTTTTTAAACAAAGTTATTGCTACTTACTGATGATGATGATAACCTTCGGTGTAGCAAGCAATCAGAAGCCTAATCCATGTTAGGAAACGTTTTCTAACATTGCAAACATTTAAAACAGAGTGTGATTTATGTTTTTCTGTTTTATGTGTATTTTGTTTAATTGTTTTCTGTTTGAATGGCAAGTCAGACACAATGATAAAATAATGATATATTTTCCTATAAAGTAGCCTACTGCAACTTTTAACAATTGGATGACTTACACTGCTTTATTTAACCAAAATCAAGAACTATTAAAGATGAAATAGCTCATATCAGGTTTTCATTTCAGGTTCTCAATGTTTTCATTAGAGCAGCTTTTTGGGATCATAATCCATTTACCATTTTCACCACACTTTTGTTGGTTGACTAATAAATATAACTCTGTAACAAAATGCTGTGTTAATGCGTTTGGTAGTAGAAAATGTAGGTTGTGGTTCCTGTGCCTTTAAGAAACACGAGCATCTATTTATCACAATGGATTTGTAGGTGACCCAGTCGGGTGTGCGCACTTTCAAGCTGATACTGCGTGTGTGCGCGCTCTCATAGACTATGTGATGGACGCGAGGAGGCTCAGTTTCATTTCTGACTTTCAAAATGATTTATTTTGCACAGAATCAAAGCGAAACAACTTTTCCAGTTATCTTAATAGATTGGTTTGGCTAAAATCTCAATTCAGCTCAACTTAAGGACTTCACATTCAGTCCATATTATCAGTCAACATACCTGAGAGGTAAGACGTTGATTTTTACAACACCGGTTGTGTTAACTCTGTCTGTTTGTTTTGTATGTCTGTTTTGTTCTATATGCTAAAGCTGTATGCTTCGTTTGAAGTCTAGACATGAGCACCTGACTTACTACAGGCATATGTTTTGCATCTGAGGGTTAAAAACATAAATCACTGCGTACTGATTATATTTTTGTCCGTATGCTTTACGAAGATGTCACGATACTCACTACTATTGTCTTTCGGTCTGATTCTGTAGCCTACCGTGGCATTCAAAAAGTGAAATATTTATAATGAGTTTCTAACATTGATATCAACCACTGCAAATTATTATTTTTATTAAAAGTAGCCCCCGTGATTTACGCTGTGTTTGTTTTAGTTAATTTAGTTTGTGATTTTGTGAATTACATTACAATCCTGCTGTAGTGTTTTACTGATCTCTATCTTTACGCATCATGCATGGGCACCATGCGCGTAAAAACGCCCAGCTCAACGAAGTATCAAGTCGTCTTTTCTTGTGCATTATGCGCTTTAAAGTATGTTTACAGTGCTTGAAATCAGTGAGCGATGTGCAACTCGTTAATTTATTAACAACTATAGCAAGTCACGAGACTAAAATGCCTTAAGACTCGCTCATACACCTCGTCTGTTGACCAGATTATTTTAATTGCAATATTATCGTCAATAAGTCGTCACGACCTCAAATGACTGTCTGGGTGGTAAAGAGTAGGCTAGCCTAAATAGATAAGAAATATGTCTTTTCACAGTCCTATAGATAATTAAAATAGTGTATTGTGCAAGGAAACCCATGTTATTTAATAAAGAAAGTGCTTGATGACGCATAAAATGCCCCATGATTGTAAAATATCAACATTATAAATAACTCAGAAATCAACAATGCTGAACTTCAGCTGGTTAAAGTGTGAATAATTTACAAATGAAGTGTTTACATAAATGTTAAAGATTGTTATACAGCTTCAATTTTAAATCTTTAACTAAATCTGATCATGTCTGTGAATTCCAGTCTAAAGTCCCATAATCTGATTATGAGATTAAGAACATCATAGTTTGATTTCAACCATTTATTTCACTTTAATTTTAATCTTTGACATGACCTTACTAAGTCGGTATTAAACATATCAAAGTTATAATAATGAGTATTTGTCTTCTGCTTTACATTTCTGTTTCATAACATTACATAAATTACCTCAGTTCAAATAGTTTATCAGTGTCAAACATACTGTTATAAAGTTAAAATGTGAAATACAAAGCATCACTTATATTCCACAAAGGACTTTAGTAGACCCCGGTGGTCATAGGCCTGGTCAATATATAAGCATTTTCCTAATGAAGGCCCTTTGGACAGAAGTGGGAAGACATGTCTTCTTAAAGCTATTTCTTAGCAAGGCCATTTTAAATAAATATGAAGTTATGAGTTTCCTAGATTATATATATATATAACTATTGATATTTTCCTGTCCCCTACTTAAGTCTTTCTTGATGCTCTTCAAGTAAAAATATGAACTCATTCATTTTAAGAGAGTGTTTAAAGGGCAAGGTCTTGGCATTCAGCAACGGCAGAAACATACACTATTCAATCACAGTCATTATAATGAATAGGACTGTGTGTGTTTGTGTACATGTCATCCGGTAGACTGTGAAGTAATCCTTGAGTTGCTAACACAGTCATGAGCGCGTTCAAGTCACACTAACGTCAGACTTGTTAGTGATAATATATGCTTTAAAACAGGATCAAACAGTACAGTAGTACAGTAATAATTTTAAACTACACTGTATAATCAGCAGTTTTCATTGGTTTCCCATTTTTAGAGGAAACAAGTAGACACTGAAACAGCGAGTGTCAGTGATTTGATTAGTAAAAAAGACAGAATTACACCATTCAGGACATCTTGCTGTGCTTTTTCATCATGGGCTGTTTGTACTCAAAATTCTGGGTCAAATATATATATTTTCTGGGTTAATTTAACCCAAATGCTGGATTTATCTCTTTTTGAATGTATGCTTTGTAGCTTTGTGCCCTTCCTGTAGATCTAGATCAGACAGAACTTGAGTTATTTGTGGCGCTATTTTGATAGTCATGCTGTCTTTATATTTCTCTACTTCCTCTTATGCCAGACTGATTCCGTTCTGACCACAACAACTATAACTTTCTTAAAGCCGTGATCTCAGCTGCACTCTTGCATTTGCACGTACCTGAAATGGAAACTATTTAAACGTATTATGAAACAGTCTATTCTCAGATGCTGTAATATTGACCGTAGGGAAATGCATGTGTGTTTGGAGAGAGTGGATGTGTAGCACATTGCAGTTAATGGGTAAATGAGAGTAATGTGACTGTAGTTTAAGAGCACTAAATGTCACATTTTTCTTCAGTTTGTACTGTAATAAGGAGCTTGGCATAAAGGTACATAACAAATTATTCAATTCAAATGAGAAAAATTATAAGATGCTTAGGTTCAAGGAAGAACGCTGTTTCTGCTAATCTTATGTTAAAGGTCCTGTTCTTTCCGTGTTTTAACATGTGTTCATGTTTCATGTGTAAAAAACGCAGTATTTTTCACACAATTTACTTATCTGTATATGTCCTCAAAATGGGCTGATGTCTTTCTTGTCCTATGAAGTCCCTCCTTCAGAAATACGTAAAGAGTTCTGATTGTGTAGCTTGTTTATTTGAGTTGTGATTCGATAGCAGCTTAGCTTGCAGTTAGCTTAGCTGGCGACTTACGTATTCATGTGGGCGGAGTTTAGTCAAAAAACTGTTCTAGTGACGTCATTAAAGCAGGAAGTAGAGAGCTGTAGTCCAAACCGGCCATTCGCTGTAGGCTTTAAAGAAAATATATCGCCTGGCAGTGAACTTTGAGCATTATCATTTTACATGTATTATTTATGCTATTATAGCAACATTACACACTAACTATGGTTTAAAAAATGGGATCAGAAAGAACGTGACCTTTAATCGTGAGTACCTTCAGTATAGTATTGCATCCTTGAAATCTCCAAAAAGTCTTTAGTTTTATTAGATTTATTAAAGACAGATCAGCTTTACTGCTACTTTCCAAAAAAGCAAGTCACAAGTAGGCAACACACACAAAATATTATCCCACTATCTCTGGATACGATTTATTATGGTCATGTTGTTTACATTACTGTATATGCACCTACGTGACGATTGCCAACAAAACACAGACATTTATTGCAGTTTACTTACCGTCTGCAACTCATGACCTGATTGTTTATCACTGGGACCGTCCCATTTCAATGAAATCCACCATTAAACAAACACACTTGCGCAACTCCGCTTTTATAGTTAAACAAACTACATCCATTGTTCCCATAATACTGGATTCTTTTGGAAAGCTGAACAAGCTTAAATTTCCCTCACAAACAACACCACCACTTCTTGTTGATGTTGAATTTGTGTCAGGTTTTGGTTGGTGTGTGCGTGCACTATAAGTGCCCATATTAGGACTACAGCCCAGTGTCACGTTTAAAAATCTGAAAATATTAGTGCTGGGCTGCATAGATTAGAAAATAAAAGTAATTTTTTGCATAATATGAGAGTTTGTGCTGTGTGTAAATATTAGGTATATTTAAAAGCACACACACATATATATATATATATATATATATATATATATATTTAAGAAATGTTTTATTTATATATCATTTTTTTATTTATATAAAATATAGAATATATAAAAATATAAATAAATATATATATACACACATGTAAATGTTTCTTAAATACATACATAATGCGTGTGTATTTATATATACAAAATAATTACACAGCACAAACTCATATATTATTCAATGCATTACTTTTAATTTTTTATTATGAGTTTAATTTAGATTAATCTATGCCCAGCACTAGAAAATATAAAAATTAAATCAGAAAAAATAGTATAAACCAATACTTAAAGTGACATCCTAACACAAACACCAATGGTTTGGAAATAGGAAAAAGCAGTTGAGTAACCAATACGTGACAATGACACATAAACAGAAATTTGTGATACAGTCACGAAAAACATGGAAATTCATGACAGTATCACGAAAAAGAATAAAAAATTTATGTGACTATAGATCCTTTTACTGTTTGTACACAATGATGACGTGGCAGCTTATGCACACACATTTTGGCAACGGAAGTATGATAAGAATCAACAGTGAAGCATCACAGACAGAGAAAGTTATTTTAAAAAGTTGACTTTTTCAACTTTTTCAACACAGCTACCAGATCCGTGTACGATAGTGGAGTGGATAGAAGACGTTAGCAGATGACCAAAAATAAAGTGGCCAGATACATATATACGTATATTAGTAAATTATATTAGTGCAACCAAACGCAACAACCAGACAATTTTATGCCGGGAAACCGTTTTAATAAACTTTCTGAGTTGATAACACATTAGAACCACTGGGGAACAACACCACTTCTGTTGCCTAAATGCACGCGCAGGCTATTTGATCACGTGAGCTGTAAAAGGGTCTATACGTCATTTTGTGAGACTGGTTAAGGACTTCCACTGTACTTCCAGCACTGGTTATGCTACAGATTCTGTAGTCGAAAAAAAAAAACATTGCGAAACTTGTACAGAAATACAGTTTTTTTAACCTTTGCCCATGTTTAGCATATGAAATCCAAATCTTTACCTAGGTTACGTAATAAGACAGAATGCATGAAATACTATTAGACCCCCATCATTTAAAAATAAATTTAAAAAGAGTTAATTGTAATGAAGTCAAAATAAAGATGGAAATCTTCTTTTGAGCTACAATTGAAAAAACGCTGGGCTATTTTTAGCAAAGCGTTGGATCAAAAAGGGACAAACCCAACCCGTTGAGTTGTAATTTAACTGGATTGTTATAAGCCAAAATCCTGGATCTGATCTGTGAAATATTTGAGGCAAGACAAGTACATCCAGCGTGACTAAACAAATAATGGGAATCTGGTCTAAATATAACTTGATTTTGGACATTTCTGAATCACTGAGTGGCAGTGTCTGGCTCACACAGAATGTATTACACGTTCACATAAATAAATAGCTGTGTATGATAAAATATCCTCCCCTTCCAACTTTAAAAAGCTTCGGGGCTGGTTCTGAAAAATCCAACAATTACAAGCCCAAGTCTTATTATTTTCATAGATCACATTGAAAGATATAGTATAAGAATGCTAAACAAACAGAGAACCAATGCCATTTAATGCATCTGCACAATTTCTCCCTTTTTAAGGTTTAAAGGATCTCCAAATATGCTCATTCTACATTCCAATGCTCTGAGCTGAGACCGACAGTTGCGCATCAAACACAAAACTTGAAGATTTATGTGGTGTATTTGGCTGTTACATATGAGGAAAATGCATCTAAATCAAACTTGCCTGAGGTCTTATGGATATCTAACCTTTATTGAATGAACCACATGGCAAGCTGCTGTCAGCTTTGCCCACTGGCTTTACAGGGTTGTTTTTATGCACAGTAGCAAATAGCTAGAAATTTGTTTATTGAGATGCTGCAGTTGTTGTTCGTTAACTGAATATACAAGGATTAGTGTGCTTTTAGGCATTTGTGTCATTTCCCACGGCATTTGGTGTTTGCCGAAACCATAGTCCAAACGAATATTCACAAATAGCATTGCAGAGTTGTGTGGCACAGTTTATTAATAAACAATAAAATGTGTTATATTCTTAAGCAAAATAAGTGGCAATAACATGAAGTGCTTTGTTATCTTTCATTCTGTGCATTCATAATAGAGAGACTGTTTTTGTAGAGTACATACAGTACTGTGCAAAAGTAGGCCACCATGCCAGAATTAGATTTGTTGTTTTTGCAATGTTATAGTGGTCTTATATAATTGTTTCTCAGTCTCTTTAATAAAATATCCATACATAACTGTATAAAAACGTAAACTGATGTGTCAAGTTTTTTTAGGGTAAACTACCCTTCCACTTGAGCAATAACAGAAAACTGCAGGATCTCTTAAACCTAAATAAAAGTAAATCCTAATTTGCAATTTTTAAGAAATAAATATTTTTACCTAATTCTGCTCAAAAATGCTCAAGATGTGTTTAGTGCCAAGAGATGTCACACTAAACATCGACGATGCCTAAAGAAGACATTTAGTCCTAAAAAAAAATATTTAAATGTTTTGTACATATTTCCTGTATTTTCTGTATAAATAAATAATAAAATAGATTGAAAAATAAATATGGATGGAAAACTTCTAAAACAATAAGTCTGATGGTGGTGGCACAGTTTACTGTATGTGTAACTCATCACTGTGATGTAAGACTTTAAAAATTAAGCAAAATGAAGAATGCAGAACCAAAAAAATAATAAAGTTGTGTTTCTTACAAAGTACGCCCTAACATAAACGTAAACCTATCAGCATTTGCACAACATGCTAGAAGGTGTCTGTTGTTTGATTGTGTCAGTAGTATTGCTTAATACTGTATGTACATGCTTTTGGCAGATGCTTTTATCCAAAGCAACTTACAATGCATTGAAGGTAGTGTATACATATTTTCAGTAGGTGTTTCTATTGGAATCAAACCCAGATTTTTTCACTGCTAATTGAGCTACAGGAACATAGATTTACAGTTTACTGAGCCAGATGCAAAACAAAAATAAATCACATGAAAGTGCGCAAGAAGAACCTCGGTTTGAGCCCCTGCTAGGTCAAGTGGCCTTTCTGTGTCAAGTCTGCATGTTCTCCCAGAGTCAGCGTGTGTTTACTCTGAGTACTCTGGTTTCCTCCCACAGGCCAAAACATGCAGGTTAAATATATTGGATATACCAAAATGTCCCTCCCCCAACATGTTTATGGATTCATTTGTGTATTGACCAGTTCTTGCTATTAATATAGCCATAGACGCTGGAATAAGGTGAAAAATGAACAAACAAACATATGAAAGTGCATAGATGTCAAAGATTTGCAACACGTATATACTCCACTTACGTGAATGATAAGAGATATCCGCTACATTAGAGGTCAGGTTGCAGACAGGCAGTGAGTAATATAAGCAAATTTACAGCCTAAGCTAATCTTTTCCTCTAATGCTGCTGCTGCTGCTGCTTTTAACATTTGGCTAGTGTTGCATTTATTAGTGACACACTGTTAGAAAGTGCAAGACTGCTGAGACATTATTAGTCTGAGGTTTTAACATAATGTAGAGGCATTGCTACTTCACAAACAAGCACTGAATGCATTTGAAGAGCTCAGCTGAAGAGTAAGTGCATCTGACATGTTTAGCATTTTTTTATTAGACTATAAATGGTTTCTGCCAACAAAGCAGTATTTGTGAATGACCTGAAGCTGGGATATAAAGCAAAAGTATTTGATGAACGTATAATAATGTTGGTTAATATCATTACCTCATTTTTGGCAGGGGTGTCGTTTAACGGCTTTTGCATGAGTGCATTGTCTCTTTCTGTCTAGGTGTGTAGGTTGTGTTGCGACTTTTTGCGGTGAACATAATACACGGCTATTGAATTGCCTAAACACAATGTATGTAGATAAGTTAGTTTCTGTAAGCAACTTATTAACTGAAGAAAAACCTTAGATAAATTGCTGACAACCCAGGTGAAAAAAAATTCTATTAAAAATATACTTTAAAAAAGTGTACTAAGTATATTTTCTAGATTTTGTACTATTTTCGTCAAATCCAAGTATAGTTAAGTGTACTCAATTATGTATTAACTTCAACTTAACACCTATTTGATTACACTTCAAGTGTAAATAGTATGCTAAAATGGAACAACTTTTTTTAAACTTCAAGTGCACTAAAATACACTCCTGAAAATCAAGATTTATGAGTAATTAAGCACACTTACAGTACAATTGCATTGTATTGCAATTTTAATGGAAATACACTTAAAAAGCCATTGCAGCACAAATTATAGTTGTGTTTAAGTACATTTTGTGCATACTGCTATCATACTTATAATTAGTATAAACTATGTTAATTTAGTATGCCTCTGTAATATTTCAAGTGCTCTACAAATGCACTTCCTAACTATTTTTAGTGCTTTTAAAGTGTCCCACTATGACAATAATAATGTTTTTAAAGTGAATTTCAATTATAACCTAAACATCATAGACACGTACTTTCAGTGCAATATTATTATAGTGTATTTTTTATATTTTAAGTATATTTAATTTGTACTTTTATCCCCATTTTGTTATACTTAAGCATGAATATTGCTGTTACACTACAAGTGTATAATATAACAATTCAGTTCAAATGCACACAAACAGATTACAAACTGCATTTCAAAAAAGGATCTTTATTAATGACACAAAAGTAACACACAAAACAGATATTGGCAAAATGGGGAACCTTAAACAGTCGACTTTCTTTGAAATGCCGGGAAGAGAACAATTGCGAACAACTTGTACTATATGGACATCTAGCTCTGATTTGAACTACTGGAGGCCTTGTAACTGGCATTGTTGCACTTCCTCCGTAGAAGGTCCCGGATCTCTGCCACCTCGATGTTGGGGAATCACTCCCTCACTGCATCTGTAAAACAGGAAAGAGACATTTCAATTTCAATTTTATTTTGTATAGCGCTTTTCACAATTTGTAGTTGTTTCAAAGCAGCTTTACATTAAAAGAAGCAGGGGAAACAGAAAAATCGACAGACAATATAAGTAGCAAAATACAGCGGCTATGAATAAACTTTACAAGTGAGCAAATTAATAATGTCTCGTATACAAGAGGGTGCTAAGTTAAGCCAATGTTGCTTGACTCCCCGGGGTTAAAAAAACCCTAGGAGAAAAACCTCAGGGAGGAACAAAAAGTCCTAGGAGGAAAAGATATACACATATATATATATGGGATGTAAACGGATAAGGAGATTTAACGGGTTCCGTCTAGGGCTGCACGATAAATCGCATGTGTTTGTCAGGCGCATCTCCTCAGTAATGCCGGTTCCTTGATTAGTATTAAATCGCCATCAGCTGTTTTCAGATGGAGCAGCTTTAACTACAGAGCCGTAGTTCCCTGACAAGCTGGGCCATATCGCATACATATCGCAGCCGATACGTCCGCGATAATTAATGCGAAATTGCCCCGATTGTCAGTGAACTACGGCTCTGTGTAGTTAAAGCTGCTACATCTGAAAACAGCTGATGGCGATTTAATACTAATCAAGGAACCGGCATTACTGAGGAGATGCGCCTGACAAACACATGCGACTTATCGTGCAGCCCTAGTTCCGTCGGTGGTCAGGCATCGGCTGGGCATCACGTTGAAGGGCAGCCAGTAGATCAGTGGTGTGTTGACCTCCACGGCAGCCAGAACTGGTCTGTTTGTCTCAATGTCCTCGGGTTTGAGGACGAGACAGGGAGAGAGAAACAAAATCCTATTAGCGTAGGGGCCATTCACATGTAATGCAGTGTCACACAGTGTTGTGTTTTAATATCTGCTCGGTTCCAGACAGGCTAGCTATTGCGGCATTAGTAAATTACCCAGACGAGTTATGTGAATGCTTTGTTCCGTACAAGCTAACTTTTGCGAGATAAGTATAATTTACTAGACAAATTATGTGAATGCTTTGTTAAAGAAAAAAAGTCTTAAAGAATAATTCCGGTATTAAACACTTTGAGTCTCATTTCTGGTTTGTTTTGGATGAACTACAGTGATGGTCACTGAAATTTTGACAATGGGTCGTGTCTTGACTTTTTAACTTGTTTAGAAGCGTCTCTTGACTGCTTCAGAATGGAAGTCAAGGGCCATGCACAAACATGTCATTAAAACAACACTTAACGTTCATTTTCAAAACTGTGCTACTCACAGAGTGGTTTGTGGTGTTCGTTGATGATTAAAAACAAATATATCAGAGCAATGTATGATTTCAATCCGTGTTATTTGCTATAGTGGATCTATTTTTTCAGACACCTCACAACCACGTATATACTTCCGCTCTATATTTGAGTCTGAAGCGTTAGCACACTCTTGACCACTTGATGGCGACAACCACTTTGCCTAACAAGGATGCTGAACGGAACTTGGTGTCTAGCGTATAGACAGTCACAATCGAGCTCAAATTCAAACCTAAGGCTGGTCACTGAGCCATCAAATATGGGAAAAATTTGTGCCCTACTCCGAGGGCACAGTTGCTCTGCTCATGCTAGCCTTTTGAGAGAAACCGAGCGAAAAAACTACAAACAGATGTAAACAGACCCTTTTCCATTTCCGGCGGCAGAGTGATATATCAGCGAGCAATGAGTCTTCCAAGAGAAGTCAATGGAATTTTACAAAATGCCAAATAAAACACCACAGAAACTGTATTTCGCTACACTACTTGTTTTTAATCATCAACGAACACCAAGAACCACTCGGTGAGTAGCACCCCTTACGAAAATTAACCATGGTTTTACTACAGTTAAGACCAAAAAAACCATGGTTACTGTAGTAAAACCATAGCTACCACAAAATAACAATGGTTTTGACAACCATGGTTTTCAAAAACCATAGTTAAACCATGGTTAGTGTAGTAAAACCATGGTTTTGCTCATAGTAATCAATTGACCAAAAAAAAACATGGTTACTACACTTTTACCACAATAAAACCATGGTTAATATTCGTAAGGGACAGTTTTGAAAATGAAGGTTAAGTGTTGTTTTAATGACATGTTTGTGCATGACCCTTGACTTCCACTCTGAAGCAGTGAAGAGACGCTTCTAAACGAGTCAAAAAAAGACACGACCCATTGTCAAAATTACAGTGTCCATCACTGTAATTCATCCAAAACAAACCAGAAATAAGACTCAAAGTGTTAAATACCAGAATTATCCTTTAATGGAGCATTTCACCTGTAGAAACATTAATCTTTATTGAAAGTGTCTCATATTTGTAGTGGAAATGTAACATACATTTCGAATTTGGTGCCTATTTGACTAAAAAAGGGGTGTTTGTAGTCTCACCACCTCAACAAAGATATTGGACTTCCTTCTTTCAATGATGCAAAATTATAATTTTTTACATCATTGAAAGAAGGAAGTGCAACACTGAAATCTGTATTTCTCCTGTCTCAGGAAATGATGCATGACCATTCAAAAACATGACTGGGGTTCTAAAGATACAAAGCTTAATACAAATGGGTGAAGTGTCCCTTTAGATTTAAAGTGATTGACTGTGTCTGATTCACAGATACCAGTTGGCAAATCATTTCAGAGCTTAGACACTTTTGATATTCTAGGGAAAATTAAGAGACCAGAATTTTGCGACCGCAGTGTACGTGTTGGATTGTATTCTGATATTAATTCTCTAAGATACGAAGGTGCTGGGCCTTTTAAGGTTTTATTGGTGATTAATAGTATTTTTAATTGTATGCGATATTTGACTGGTAGCCAGCATGACATGGGCATGAATTAAAACAATATTAAATTAAAAGATTAAACTTAACTTACATCATTTTTACACAGAAACCTCTTCAGCGTCAGCAAGGTCGACCACATGGTACATGACCTCTGTAAACACAAACATGGATAGACATCATATTAAAAAAGAAGACAATCATACAACTTTAAAATATATTTTGACTCCAAGCTTCTTTACAACAACATCTAACGTTAGTTTATCTTAAACTTAAAGTGAAGCTGGCTTGGTTACTAAACAGAATAAAGCTATTAAAACAGGCTTGCAAAATAAGCAGCATCTATCAGAACTTACCTACAGCAATGAGCTTTTAAACAACAGAAATCGTCTAAGGTTATCGTTTAAAATAGCAGAAAGAGCCATTTGCTACAGTTAGCTGAACATCTCCAACACAAGTAATCTTGCCGTTTTATTTTTAAAGTTTTAAACATCGAATTGATTCGTTTATCAGGCATTTTGCATGTTACTTTGCTCACTGAAAAACCGCATGTTCAAGTTCCTAACGTTACTGTGTACAGTGTATAACTTACTCTTAATGTTTCCTGTGTGTGCTTTAAATTAAAACACTTCTCGCATAAAGACAAAAATAATCACAGTGAAGAACAAAATAGGAACAAATATGGAACAGATCTGCGCGATGTAAAGGAATGAAAGTCAAACTTACCTCAGCCGTACTGTTTAGCATGAAAACGAGTCAGTAGCGGTTTGAAAAATGCCGTTGATCCTGATTGGTGGGAATGAATGGGTGGGTGCAGGTGCATTCTGGGAATTTGAGTCTTTTGCCCTGGCGTTGGTACTGCTTTAGCATGCTGCTGTAGATGTATTTTGACTACAATTTCCAAGTTGCATTGGATGTTTTTTTTTTTTTTTCATTATTTTGGATCCTCTGCTGGCACTTTATGTACTTTTTATAATCTGCGTTTTCACACTGATTTGTTCTTTATACTTTATCAATAATAAAAATATTAAATATTTTTATAAAATGTATAACGTTTACAAAACATGTTTAGTTGACAAACATGTTGACAGTTATTTTGAGTGATGCTCAGATTTTCTTAAATAAAAAAAACCTTTATCAATTAAATTACATTAGCATAATAATACATGTATTTAGTAAACACACTTGTAGATATATAATGTTTTTATGTTATGTGCTGCCTTGAACCCCCCACCCAGCTTTGAAAACAGAGACAGCAACTCTGTCATTAACCCTTCACACCTCACAACCAGCACTCCTTACAACCAGCTGTGAGGATTCCTAGAAACTTCCACCAGTATACATCCATATACACAAGGTTTCTGGATGTTTCACGAGTTTACTTCTGAGTATTACGTTTCCAAGCACTCTGCCTCATTTATCTGGCAAACCTAAAGTTTAGCAGGGATTTCCCATCCGTATTTGTCTGGATACAGCTCTTTTCATGCAGTGTATAGCCTACATTTTATTATTCTAACGTATTTTATGAAAGTACTCTGATATGCAACTAAAAATACACTTATTTTATAGTGTACTGTATAAAGTGTACAGAAGTCACACTTCTAATGAAGTGAGATCCTAGTATGCTAAAAAAGTAAATTAACAATTAATTTCCAAAAAATATACTTCCCATAAGTATATTGAATTGTCACTCTAAGTATGTCAAATTTAATACACTTAAAAAAAATAAACTTCTATACAATTTAAAATACATTGACAACAAAGTACACTTTCAAAAAGTACATTTAAAAAATATTTTAATTACTGGTAAATTAGTATACTTATTTTTTGGACTCTTAAGTTGAACTTAATTACATCTTTTTTTAAGTATACTTTCAAAAAGTACATTTAAAAGATAATTGAATTACTGGTAAATTCATTATACTTATTTTTTGGACTCTTAAGTTGAACTTAATTACATATTTTTTGAAGTATACTTTCAAAAAGTACATTTAAAAGATAATTGAATTACTGGTAAATTAGTATACTTATTTTTTGGACTCTTAAGTTGAACTTAATTACATATTTTTTGAAGTATACTTTCAAAAAGTACATTTAAAAGATAATTGAATTACTGGTAAATTAGTATACTTATTTTTTGGACTGTTAAGTTGAACTTAATTATATCTTTTTGGAAGTATACTTTTAAAAAGTACATATTAAATACTCTTTAAATTAAGTACAACAAGTAGAAGCATACTTGTTTTATACTTCATGTACTTCAATCATATTTCTAATACACTAAAGTATACTACTTTTTTACCTGGGAATATGCTACAGTATGCTGTGCACCATATACAGAATATACAGAAAAGGCAGCAAGAGAGAAATATTATAATATTTAGGGAGTTTTTTAAGTGAAGTTTGCAGAGTTCATCCGTTTCATGTGTGAGAAAACATTATGGACCAAGCACAGCTGTCTTGAATTTCACTTTTATTTTTCATGTCACTTGTTGTCTTGCCTTTTAACAAGAGACAGTTACACACAAACAGCCTCCATCTGGAGAGAGTTAAGTCTACATTATTATCTTTCTCAACTTATTTGGTTAGTCATTTGTTTAAATGAGAAGGGTAACCCTGTGGGAAGCATTGATTTAGATTAATCATTTTATGACAATAGGATTTCGACATTATCTGCAGTGATAGCAACAAACATCTGAATTCAATTTAAGTTTAACACATAGTTGGGTAAAATATGAACAAACCCAACCATGGTTTTATATTAACCTAGAAAATATGCATATTTGACACAACCATGAGTTGATAAAACCCAACATTTTTTAGTATAGCACAGTTTACTGGCTGCAAGTGACCCTGTCTGTTAAATGGGACATTTCACAAGACTTTTTTAAGATATCAAATAAATCTTTGGTGTCCCCAGGGTACATATGTGAAGTTTTAGCTCAAAATGCCCCATAGATCATTTATTATAACATGTTAAAATTGCCACTTTTTAGGTGTGAGCAAAAATGTGCCGTTTTGGGTGTTTCCCTTTAAATGCAAATGAGCTGATCTCTGCACTAAATGGCAGTGTCGTGGTTGGAAAGTGCAGATTAAGGGGCTGTATTATCCCCTTCTGACATCACAGGGGGAGCCAAATTTCAATGAGCTATTTTTTAACATGCTTGCAGAGAATGGTTTACCAAAACTAAGATACTGAGTTGATCTTTTTCACATTTTCTAGGTTGATAGAAGCACTGGGGACCCAATTATTGCACTTAAACATGGAAAAAGTCAGATTTTCATGATATGTCCCCTTTAAATTCAGGCTTAATTCTCATATTATATTAAGTAAATTATAGGATCATCAAAGACAGATTTCATTTATTGATTTCACTTTAATTAGAATTTTTGACATGACCTTATCAAAGATAAGGGAACAGGAAGGATCACATTTTCAGTGGCGTGTTTACCATTTTGGGGGCCCTATGCAAAGTCCAAGAACAAGGCCCCCCATGCCCCAGCATTGCCCAAGGTTTTTCAATTGAATTGCACAACAATAATATTCAGTATATAGAATTAAGTGAGATATATAAACCAGGTTTATTTTGTTTTACACTGCTTAAAATAACAAATATAATAAATTGTTACAGTTTGGTATGACAAAAATTCTTGGTTTAAAAAAATGTTTCACGCCCCTCTCAGATATATCTTTTAGTTGCAAATGTCTTATAGGATGTATTTAAAACAATGTAATTAATACTGCAACTTCAGTGTCTGACATCTTACTAAAAAAACTAAATGAGGGAAAAGAGGAAGCATAAGATTATGATTCAGACTGATCTAACAAACTAAACACCAGCAAACAACATTGTTATTTGGTTATGGCTTGAATTTATGGATGGGAATCAAATAACTCTCATGTTCATATTTCAAAAACAAACTTACTGTGAGATACAAGCATATAAACTAGACATACACTGGACATGAGATTTTAATGACAATGATGAGATACAGAATATGATTTATGTATTTTTATGTGATTTAAACCCCTGCGTGGTGTCTTTATCATGTTTATACGTGTACGAGCGAGCGTGGAACAAAAGATGGTTGTCACTGATCAAACCAAACCACCAATCACAGGTGTGAAGCCCAAAGTCTTTAAAGTAAACTTGACAATCGAGTGAATGTTGTGCAGTAACGAGACCACAGAGAGAGTTGAGCGAGCGCTCATTCCAGCACTTGTGTGGCTGCATTTGTGCGCGCTGAGCAGAGGTGCGCTTTCCTGTAGAGTTTCGCTCACAAAGTAGCCTACATTATACAGTATGTGCCCTCGCGAGGATGCACGCAAATACTCTGCGTGCATACTCGCACATCTCTCTCTCGCGCGTGCTTTATCCGTACCTTAAATTTGGGTCTGAATAAATGTAACATACTTTCGCATACCTTGTGGTCAGTAGGGTGCCCCCAAGCCCGCGAGGCCCCACGGAATTGCGTGGTGGGTAAACACGCCCCTGCACATTTTTGTTTACAGCAAGATGAAAATGACATATTAAATAAGATTTGCATACGTTATTGTGCAATTAATTCATCAATTGATTAGGCATGGGCCGATTACCGGTTTCAAGGTATACCGAGGTTTAAAACAGTCAAGGTTTCAAAACCACTAAAATGTTCTGTGATACCGTCTCCAAGGTATGAGCTGTGTTTATACAAAATTCATTAAATCATGAAGTCATGTGATTGATTTGATGTTTACATTTAATATATATTACGAAAATATTATATATGTTTTGAAAGCATATTATAATTTAAAGGCTTTATTGTACCTGGCATTTGAAAATAACACATTTTAGTGTTGCAATGGCAATACCGCAACACCGTGAAACCGTGGTATTTTTGCTAAAGGTTATCATACCGCCAGAATCTTATACCGGCCCATGCCTACAATTGATGAAGAAACCCTGAATTTCATTGGTGGATTGGTGCATCCACCATAACTCACATCGGATCCTCAAATTCTGGAATTACGGCATGCAAATTGCCTTCAGCAAGTGTTTTGTTTGATTTGCATAATTTTAAGTGACGCTTTGGATGAAAGCATCTGCAAAAGTAAGAAATGAACTTGGGGCCGACCGAGCTAGTGCTGACAGCACATGGAAATAAACAATAAATCAGTAGCTGTAATTCATTCTTAATGAATATATCCCAGAAACAATTCTGTGTCATAGTGGAATGATGTGACATAGCCGCTAAGGCTCAGATTTGGCAACGAGGTTGGTGGTCTGAGCCCGAAATGTGAGTTATATGACCAAGACACTTAACCCCAGATTACTTCACGGTATTGTGCGTATAATGTATCTTGTTTGATTTCTAATGGAAATTAAAAAAAAACTTGCCAACCTAACTATAGACGAGGAATGTTTTTCCACTTGCCTTTAGGAGATGTCTAAATCAAGACCACTCTTTTGTCCTTAAATGGTTGCTTGAGAAATGTTGGTTGATGTGTCATAAGATTTGGCAGGACAGATTTATGATTTAGAGTCATCTGAATGTTTTCACATAATTTCCAGGTTTTGATTTCGTGTAAATATATGTTTGGCTGGATGCACAAGTGGATGGGGTTGAATATGCTTTATAAATAATCAAAAGGATTTTTAAAGGTGATGCAATAAAAACATTTAATAATTGTGTTTGACTTACAGGAATGAATTGTTGGGTAACTCTATATAGGAGTCCCAGGGTACACCATACCTAGAAACTATTAGTTTATTTTGAAATGTTTTCTAGAAAAAAACCATGACAATATAATCATTACTCAAAGATTTAATAAAAACAAATAAAATATTTCTAATAGTATACGATTCTGAAGGGTCAACGTTTTATTGGACTGTAAAAATTTCTGTTGAAATTATACTATTACTGGGTATTACTGGCAACCAGCTGCAAGTAACTTACTGTAGATGTTACATTATGTTATGTACTTGCAACAGTTTGTTCAAAGTTAAATGAACATGAAACATTTTCAGTCTTTCAGTCTTCTACAGTAAGTTACTGGCAACCAGCTGCATAATTACAGCTAATTTTTACAGTGTATTTTTGCATGATGTATAGAAGTCTGTTTTACTGTTCTTTAATAAGAAACTAAAGCATTGAGACATTACAGACTTGACTATGAATAATTGCTAAAGTGAGTTGCATTAACCAGCTCTTTAATGTATCTGTGTTTGCCTTTGTGTTTAGTGTTCAGCATTTTCCAGTCGGTTTAGCACAACACACTAAATAAAATACAATTCTGATCATACATTATTCAACATGTACTCTTTTGTTTAGACATCATCTAGATAAGGGATTTTGTTGTTCCCCTTTGAGCACACTTAAAGAGACATTAGTCAGCTCTACTTTGGAAATGAGGTAAAATAACCGTCCTCTTTGAACCACCATCGATTGAGCTGAGATTTAACACCCTGTCTGGACTTACTCGAGATGTATTAAATGCAGAGAGGCTCAGTTTACAGATTTTTTAAGGAAACATACCAGACTCTACTACTCAGGATCAATGTAATGCATTTTTTAGTCAAAAGGGGTGCTTATTATTATATTTAAAGAGCAACTATGGTCCGTTTCATGATTTTACATTTCCTTTGGTGTATAAGTGTGCATTAATACATGTTTATGATATGCAAAAGGTACATACTCCAAAATAAACGATGACGCAAGCTATTGATTCAAACGTAAATCTCTTTTCTTGGACTACAACAAACACACGTTTTAAACACAGCTCATTTTTCCATTCACTCCACCCCCTCCCTTCTGGTTTCTTCTAAAGTAACGCCCCCAAAACACATGAACGCACGGCGCTGACCGTCTCTGCTGGGAGCGTGGTTGCATGTAGTAACATCATGTCACAATCACATGTAATAATGAACCTAACTTTATCACTATGAATATAAACAAATAGGATGGCTTTTAGTACTCACTATTAAGCCAGTGTTTTGCATGGAAGAGTTTCCGTGATGAAAGCATTGTTGACTCTGAGGACTACACTCCCGAGACAATACCGCTACCGCATCGTCGACTCGAGGAAAAGCCACGCGATATTTACTCTCGTTTGATTGCTTCGTTTATTCTGTTTGCCTTGTTTGCCTTCGCTGACTGCATATGCAGGTACTGTGAGTTCTGAATGCACTTTCTCTGCCATACTTTTGCTCTTCCTAGATTGCCTCGTGCACGTTCAAATCAATCGGGTGTGCGCATGTGTGGGCAGATCCCATAGCAACAGGGGTGTGCTATGGTCGCGCGAGAGAGTGATAGTCGCGCAAGCCAATCATTTGTTTCGTTCCGAATGGAAAAATATGCTGTGTTTAAAATAGTCGTGAGAGGTCTAAAGACACTCGAGTTTTATACTCTGTTTTTCAGAGTACTTACATTTTAATTATGTATTGGTATATAAAGACAGTTTAAACAAATTTGTAAAAAAGTTTTTTTGATAATTCCTGCCATTAAGTTAACTTCTGTTAGCTTTCCATTGTGACCGAGTCTTTCAAACATGGTAAGGAGCGTCACATTTCCGGCTGATGTCAGAGGTATTTGGGATAATCACAACGTACAGATTAGCTGGACAATCAGGGACACAACCCATTTTTTAATTGTTGAGTACAAAATCAATGCGTTTGAGGAATGCGGTATATCTGGGGCTACAAAAATGTACGGTATGTGTATTTTAAAGTCCCGTTCTAAGCTTCCTAATATTGTTGAGGAGCACCAAACAACAGATTTAAATGCATGCAAGGTCAAAAAACACTGTTATTTTCTCTAAATATAAATAATGAGAAATATTACCCCAAGAGATCCCCAAATGATTCGTGTTAAGCCGTTCAACGACTCAGTCTGCCTAAACCAAATCTTTCGGTAGCCTACTCTGCTCTGATTGGTCAACTGACACAGTCTCCACACAGTCCAACAATAGTGCAACATGCATTGACCTAGTGCTAACATAACTTACTGATATTAAGAGTTGGAAAACTGACATTCATACAAATCATTTTTTAATAGTCCAAGTTATAAAAACGACATTTTTACAATCATTCAAGCAGGTGTGTAAGCTAACCCGAAAAGCAGAGAAGCCCCGACGAAAGCCTTGTTGGCTGAAACGCGTAGGCATGTTTTTATTTTACTAGATTAGCCATGGATTAATAAAGGCTTTTTAATCTTCATCCTCCTGAGTGCCTCAGACTCTATTTTAAGATGTAAGCTAACCCGGCCATAGCAAAACCATAAACAGTAGTATAAAGCATAAACATGCGTTAGCCGCTTGCTTACGTAACATGTTGACAAGATATTAAGTGTTTAAAAACCGACATCAATACACATCATTCATCATTAGCCCAAGTTTTAAAAACGACATCAGACACTAACATTTTTATACTTGTGTAAGCAAGTATGTAAGCAAAACGGGCCATAGCAAAATTGTAAACGGTATTGCAACATGCGTTAGCCGCTTGCTAACGTGACTCACTAACAAGATATTAAGAGTTTAGAAACCGACATAAATACGCATCATTCATCATTAGTCCAATTTATAAAAACAACGACAGACACTAAAATTTTTACACTCATTTAAGCAAGTATGCAAGCTAACCGGGCCATAGCAAAACTGTAAACAGTAACTGCATTGGTAGCGCGACTTACTGATAAGACATTACAGAAAACTAGACATTCAGAACACACAGTGGAAAATAAACACATAACGTAATAATCATACTTACAGATCGTGGTTAGGAGGCGCATATTGTATTGTTCTAAATAAAGTGGGTGCATCCTGCCTTAAAAAAAAAGTAATTTTAAACACTGATTCTTCACATCTTTATCCGTTTGTTGTGAAAACAACACAAAGTTGCCTTTACAGCTGAAAACTGTCTTCTCGACATGATGTTTACACACTAACTAGCTGAAGTGTCGGTGGGCAGAGGCGTACACTAATTAAGTATTTTAACTTTCTACATAAAAGTAAATTTTTAAAGGAACAGTATGTAAGAAATGTATATCAATTTATCATAAAATGGCCCTGATATATCACTAGACATTAAGAAATCATTTTCATTTCAAATACTTATATCACTGACAACAGTGGTCTGGCCAGTATATTGTCATGTAAAAAGTGGAGTTGCAGCCCTCAACTGATGTTTATGTTGTGATTTTGTGTATTGGCCACCAGTTGTGTGATTGCAGTACCAGTTTTAGCCACAATCCTACATACTGTTCCTTTAAGTATTCGTATTTTATCAGTGTTTATCGGTAGTTTTATCAGCATACATTCTAAAGCATATAATTATAATTTTTACTCCACTACATTTCATAATTTCAAGTTTTTGGTTTATATTTAATCTTTAAGTACATTAAACATGTAGTATTTTTTTACTTTTACTTAAAGGGCCTGCTGCACATGCGTCAAAACCGTTTATGATAAAAGAGATGCTCACGTTCACAAAATACACTCAAGACACTCCCTTAACAGTAAACTATGATTACGCATGAGATTATGCGAGTATCTGGCAAACTCGAGCGTCTCTTTTATCATAAACCCTTTAGACGCGTCTGCAGCAGCCACTTATTTTGACAAGACACGTGATACACACAGGATCACTCGACGCGCAGAACACATATTTTGAAATACGACACACACATTACGGGCTACAAACATGATGTGAAGAACCTGAAAAAAGAAGTCACCGGCCGCCACTGCTGTAAAGACTGGCAGTTGACAGCAAGTTGCTTAGTTACTTATAGTTAGTAAAATCGAAATAAAGTTTCTATGTTTGGTCCTGAAGGTGCAGAAGGTTGCATGCTGATCTGGAAGGATGTGTTACTTTGGGTCTGGTTAAATAAGCTTTAAGATGCCTGACCCCCTGCCCCAGTACCTGTCTCAGTGATGAAGAGCACCCCTACCATCTTCCTCCTCACTCTATCTGTCCTGTGCAGAGCTGAGGTATCGATCAATATACATTTTTAGTCAAGTTTATTGAATTTGCAGTGCAACTATTGTATATAACGCGAGTAAGGCTATAATTGTACATATGTTCTGTATATTCTTTCAGAGCGTGAGTGGTAAGACGGTGAAGGACACGGTTCAAGAATGGAGCAGGTACCGAAACGAGTGTCTAAGGACCATAAGCGCACAACCCACCCCATCAGGTAGGCATCAAATTATTGCATCTATATGTAAATTTACAGAGATAATATTCCAGATTTCGATAATGCACTTAAGCCACCATACACGGCCCCATCCCTAACGCATTTGTGAGCATCCATTCAGATTGTAGCTGTATTTGAAAGTTGAGAGAGATGGGACATTTCCTGCAAGTGGGTGTGGTTTCAGTGCCTACAGTGGAGAGCAGAGAGTCCTGCTTCTTTTTACAAGATTTTGATAACTTTATTTTATTTACTTGCCGTTTTTTCCATTATTCAAATTTGGTTACACTTTTTTCTGTGGTGTGACAAACTCAGTACACATTTAATATCTGCCGTTACATGGAATTTAATGTTTTTACAATATATAAATCAAATGTTTACATACTTTAAGAAATTTAGTTTGGCAAAGTAACACTTTTATAAAGATATTAACATGTATACATTTTCGTTATATAAGCACAGGTCTACAGAGTTTTCAAACCACTTTCATAATCAATTTCATATTCACATATATTCTTTTTTCTCCATTAGGCTTGTTTTGCAAATCCATGTTTGATATGTACGCTTGTTGGACCAATGGAATTCCCAACACAACTGTTAAAGTACCCTGCCCCTGGTATCTACCCTGGTATGATCAAGGTATAGATGTCATCCAATGGCTTAGAACAAACAATACGTCCATGTGAAATCAAATTTGTGGTGTACTGTGTTCATAAAATCATAAAATCGCCATAGACATTGTACATTCTGTGATAATATAACCTTGATATCTTAAATATTGACTGAGTAAGGTGATGCTCCTAAATTGTAGCCGGGATTTCACAGACAGGTTCACACACTGTACGTATGCTACTGTATTGTCATCTGATTGTACATCTAGTGTAATATTATTTAAATTGTTGGTAACACTTTACTTGAAGGGGTGTTCATAACAATATAACCTTAAGCACATTTATGACAACTGTCATTAAGTGTCATTTGTTCAATTATGTCATTTTTAATGCAAAGATGACATTGTTTGAAATCACTTTCACTGAAAAAAAAGATTCATTCAATTTACTCAGTTTTTTTAAGGTAAGTGGTCCCACTTGATGTTCTGTTAATTTCTTTTTTTTTTTTAAATGTAGCTTAAATAAATTGATTGGGACCACTTACCTTAAAAAATTGAGTAAATTGAATGCATCTTTTTTTCAGTGTTGTTACGACAGCTTGACATTAACCAATACATCATAACTTGTCATAAATCTGTCATAAACATCAACATGACATAGCAGAATAATTATCAAACTTTAGAAACTAATTAGCTTTACCATTACATTAAACTGTCATTTAAATGTCATTAAGTGTTAATACTATGTCAAATAATTTTAAATACTTTAACAAAATGCAACAGACAGGTCAAAAGATTATACTTAACTTTATGTACGTGCACAATAAAAAACTAACAGAGCTGGTTTTTCCTCACACAGAGGATTCAGAAATTTTCTGACCCAGAAGAAAAAACTAACAAGTTAATTAATTTAATGTCTTTGATTTTTCAGCGATATGGACCCAATGATGCATGGCTTAACCCATTATTGTACTGTTTTCATTTAATTTGAGGTGAATCTCTCCCCAAAGGCAATAAAATATAATTTTATCAATTCTAATTTTTATTATTATTATTACTATTGGATGGTTGATTTTATTTGTTAAACACATCGAGGCAACTTTGCGAACTGAAGAATATTAATGACGCTGTTATAAAACTATATGACAGAGTATTAACACTTAATGACATTTTAATGACACATTCAATTTGTCTCACTGGTAAAAAAAAGTGGTCATTTATGTTGTCTTGGTAATATCAAGTTATGATGTATTGGTCATTGTCAAGTTGTAATGACAAAGACATCTCAAACAATGTCATCTTAATAAATCAGTTTAAGATCTCCAGAAGGTTCTCTGTACCGGATGGATTTTATTAGTCAAAAATCTTTAAAGCGACAGCTATCAGCTGGTTAGATGTAACTGTGTTCACTCGAGTAAAAAATTGTACAGTTAAATAACGTCTAATGTGTTGCTATTCTGCCCTGGAAAATTCTCTGTAGTGCGTAATGGATTTGTGCTGAGAGAGTGTGGTCCAGATGGCCAGTGGCTCACTGTCAACAGCAGTCGCACCTGGCGAGATCACTCACAATGCAAGGCAGACATCAAAGAGCAGACAGAACAGGTACAACAGACTAATATTCTTATACACCATCAGCTTTTAATGAGCATCATAGTTTCCACAATTTTAGGAACAAACTGGCTTTTTCAGTATTAGTGTAACGTCTTTTGCATTATGCACGTCTTAAAGTCTTTTAAGTCATTAGATTAGAATTAAAAATTTAGTTTAGGTTTAAGAGAGCCTTCAGTTATTCTTGCTATTATGCTTATATAAGCATAATGATGTCTTAATACTGCATAAAAATCTTTAGCATTACTAAAACAACAAATCTAACGGTAGCATGGTTGGCTAAGCCTTGGGAAAAACAAACACTTCAATTATTTATGTAAATACTTGCTTGTACCCTAAGATGCTTTTATCTAAAGCAACCACCACATGCATTAATGTCAGACCTATAACAGCATTATGGTCTGTTTAAAGCACAGCTGCACTTGCAAACTGATACCTTGTGATGTTTGCCATGCCTTCAAAAGTATTACAGTACTTCATAACTCTACAGCACAGAGCTGGCTTGTGTTAATAGTGTCATTCTGTTACCCGTGTGTCTTCACAGGAGAATCAGATGCTGATCTTGGCCTATTTCAGGGTGATATACACAATTGGCTACTCACTGTCTTTGGCCAGCCTGTCTTTAGCTTTAGTCATACTTCTTATATTTAGGTAAGTAACAGGTCACTTCTTTCAGTTGAGACGAAAACATCATAACTGCCCAAAGCCATGGTTGACTAGTCACAAATTACAAAAACAGAAAATGTTGTTGATGTCAGAAGAAATATAGCATTATGGAGGTGCCAAATGACTATTGCATGTGAAGAAAACACCAGTGTATCGTATAGTTATCAACGCTCTGTTGTAAATACTCGATTTAACATGAGGATAATGCATTCTTTGCTTTTATGTGAAAAGTATATCACATCACATCTGTCTGTATTTTGATGATGTGATATTCATACAGGAATTAAAGGAACAATTCACCGAAAATCAAAACTTCATCGCTATTTATGCATTTGAACCCCCAATTTCCTTTGCTGTTCTCCAAATGCAGATATAAAAAAATGTTTAATGGTGTTACCCAGTTACAATACACTCATAGTTACCAGAAAGAGTCAAATATATAAATCCACTCAAATTGTGTCATATATTTATAATTTTCCTGAAGACATTTACTCCTTTACTTTCTTGTTATGTTTTTTGTGTAACGTTTTGTGTTTCAGCATCCACAGCTGTTTTCAATGTAGACTTTTCGACTCTCCTGTATGTGTTTGTGTGTAATATCATAGGAAGCTTCACTGCACACGTAACTACATCCACACCAACCTGTTTGCCTCATTTATCCTGCGAGCTCTGTCCATCCTCACGAGAGATGCCCTTCTCATGAAAGACGTTCCTGAGTTCAGAGACAACAAAGATGTTTCCATTGTGCTAAGTGATCAGGTATGCGTACATGTCGTGATAAACCAGCACACACACACACACATTCGTAGCTTTACCTCTGTTCTGTATTTGGTGAGCTGTCTGTAGTTCAATGGTTTCAAGATGATGGACAATTAAGAGAGTAATGTTGGTTATCAATATACTGAGATACGATACAAAATTCTGTGTTCTTCTTAATTACTTTTATAAGGAATAAATGATGACAGACCATTGAATTATTCGGAAAAAAAGGTGGTAATGCATCATCACACAGCGGGTGTGCATTATTTTCAAATAATTCAAAGGACCGAAGTCAATTATTCCACTTATACCACTTTTATCACAGACATTGGTCTGGTGGTTATACTTAGACATTTGAGAGGTCAGGTGTGTGTTTATTGAAAAATAATGCATACCCATTTGACATTTCTCAACCAGAATAAAGCATTCAAAAGCGCTGTGTTAAAATGTATTATGACCTGCAAACTTTCCAAAGCTATAATATACACTCACCTAAAGGATCATTAGGAACAACTTTTCATTTTCTTATTAATGCAATTATCTAATCAACCAAATCACATGGCAGTTGCTTCAATGCATTTAGGGGTGTGGTCCTGGTCAAGACAATCTCCTGAACTCCAAACTGAATGTCAGAATGGGAAAGGTGAAAGAAAAAGAAAGGTGATTTAAGCAATTTTAATGGTGGCATGGTTGTTGATGCCAGACAGGCCGGTCTGAGTATTTCACAATCTGCTCAGTTACTGGGATTTTCATGCACAACAATTTCTAGGGTTTACAAAGAATGGTGTGAAAAGGGAAAAACATCCAGTATGCGGCAGTCCTGTGGGCAAAAATGCCTTGTTGATGCTAGAGGTCAGAGGGGAATGGGCCGACTGATTCAAGCTGATAGAAGAGCAACTTTGACTACAATAACCACTCGCTACAAGCGAGGTATGCAGCAAAGCATCTGTGAAGCCACAACACGCACAACCTTGAGGCGGATTGGCTACAACAGCAGAAGACCCCACCGGGTACCACTCATCTCCACTACAAATAGCTCACCAAAATTGGACAGTTGAAGACTGGAAAAATGTTGCCTGGTCTGATGAATCTTGATTTCTGTTGAGACATTCAGATGGTAGAGTCAGAATTTGGCTCAAACAGAATGAGAACATGGATCCATCATGCCTTGTTTCCAATGTGTAGGCTGCTGGTGGTGGTGTAATGGTGTGGGTGATCATTGCACACTTTAAGCCCCTTAGAGCTAATTGGGCATTGTTTAAATGCCACGGCCTACCTGAGCATTGTTTCTGACCATGTCCATTGCTTTATGACCACCATGTACCCATCCTCTGAAGGCTACTTCTAGCAGGATAATGCACTATGTCACAAAGCTCGAATCATTTCAAATCGGTTTCTTGAACAAGACAATGAGTTCACTGTACTAAAATGGCCCCCACAGTCACCAGATCTCAACCCAATAGAGCATCTATGGAATGTGGTAGAACGGGAGCTTCGTGCCCTGGATGTGCATCCTACAAATCTCCATCAACTGCAAGATGCTATCGTATCAATATCGGCCAACATTTCTAAAGAATGCTTTCAGCACCTTGTTGAATCAGAGCCACATAGAATTAAGGCAGTTCTGAAGGCGAAAGACGGTTAAACACAGTATTAGTATGGTGTTCCTAATAATCCTTTAGGTGAGTGTAAAGCTACAAAATATGGTTTCATAGAGTAAACCCACATTAAACTTCTGCAGGTGATGTCAAGTTGCCGTGTGGCCCAGGTCCTGATGCAGTACTGTGTTGGGGCCAATTACTATTGGCTGCTGGTTGAAGGTCTGTATCTTCACAATCTTCTGGTGCTGATGGTCTTCTCAGAAAATAGTTACTTCTGCGTATACGTCTTCATCGGCTGGGGTGTGTACACACACTCACACAAAAGATAGATCATCTTTTCAGTGCAAATGTAGATCAAACTTTAAACATACAGTAGAGAATTTGATGCAGATGTTTTATGTTTTCTGACAGGAACACCTGTGCTGTTTGTTGTACCTTGGATTGTTGTGCGTTACCTGTATGAGAACACAAGGTACAATTGCACCTGTTGTCTTGAGGCAACACAACATTCTTTCACTTGGATAAAGTTTAAACACTTTGGTTAAGATGGTTAAACAAGTGTGCATAAATTCTCAAGGTGCTGGGAAATCAATGAGAACAGGGCATATTGGTGGATCATTCGAACACCAATACTCTTGGCAATTTTTGTGAGTTGTCTTTTGTATTTTCTCTTCAGATTTCATTTATAGTTAATGCATGTAGATTTATTTTTATATGTTTAAAAATTGTTACCAAGCAGAAGTTTAGCACTGTCATATTTGTACTGACTTCTCTTGCATTTCCTGTTTGGTTTCACATTACAGTTTCTGCTTGCAATATAAATAACCAGTTAAATATATTCTCCCTCATGAATTATACATGAATGATTCATTATTCCAGAGCATTCTTGATGATGGTAGAGGAAGTCTTTTATAGCATCCTGAAAGTCTTATGGTTTAAACAAGGGTTTTATGGAGATCAGTCACATTGAACTTGGACTGCGTTGAATTTATGTTAAGGAATTGTTAATGAATACACTGACATTTATTGAACTTTCTGTATGTAATATATTTTTTGCAGGTGAACTTTTTCATATTTTTAAGGATTATTCAGATCCTCATTTCCAAATTAAAAGCACATCAGATGAGATATACAGATTATAAATTTAGGTAAGAATTCGCACCATTATTTACTTTTTTATTTACATTTACTTATATATATTTAAAAATGTAACCTTTTTAACATGCTATAATAAATTATCTAAAGTGTTGGACCTGAAATGTCACAGGTACATTCTGAGGACACCTGAGACTAATATTAAATCTTGAGAAAATGGCATATTAGGTGACTTTTAAAGGTGGGGTGCATGATCTCTGAAAGCCAATGCTGATATTTGAAATCACCTAAACAAACACGCCCTTACCCCAATAGATTTTGGACCTTCTTTTGATAGAACCGCCCCACACATACGCAACCCAGGTAACGATGTCGGTTATTAGACACGCCCTTTACCGCTAATTGGCTACATGTGTATTTTGGTACTCGAACCGACTCCCTTTTCTAAAAAGTTTTCCAAAAATCATGCACCCCGCCTTTAACAAATATATTTTTAACATTACTTGTTCTTTTATAAGGTGCAGCTTATTGCATTGTTTTTATTTTTTATTATGTTCTAGCTTGTCAGAATCAATCCTTAAAGGAATATTCCATTTTCTTAAAAGAAAAATCCAGATAATTTACTCACCACCATGTCATCCAAAATGTGGATGTCTTTCTTTGTTCAGTCCAGAAGAAATTATGTTTTTTGAGGAAAACATTGCAGGATTTTTTACATTATTAGAGCCCAACATTTAATACTTAACTCAACACTTACTGTAACAGTTTTTTTCAAAGGAGTTTCAAAGGTCTATAAACGATCTCAAATGAGGCATAAGGGTCTTATCTAGCAATACGATTGTAATTTTTGACAAGAAAAAAAAAATTACTTTTAAACCACAACTTTTCGTGTAGGTCCGGTCCAGGCGCGACCTAATGTAAATGCGTAGTGACGTAGAGAGGTCACGTGTAACATATATAAAACGCACATTTGCGGACCATTGTAAACAATTAACTGACACAAAGACATTAATTAGTATCAGTTGACATACAACAACGTAGAAACGGTGCTCTTTCAAGATGCTTGTAAACACTGGGGCGGAGTTTCGCGTTTGTCCTCTGTGACCTCTTGACGTCATGACGTATTGCGTGGGGTCAGCTGGTGCATAACGACCGGATCTACATGACGAGAAGTTGTGGTTTAAAAGTGCATATTTGTTATTTTTCTTGTCAAAAATGACAATCGTATTGCTAGATAAGACCCTTATGCCTCGTTTGGGATCATTTATAGACCTTTGAAACTCCGTTGAAAAAAAAACGTTAAGTGTTGAGTTAAGTATTAAATGTTGGGCTCTATTAAAGTCCACTAAAATAAAAAAAATCCTGCAATGTTTTCCTCAAAAAACATAATTTCTTCTGGACTGAACAAAGAAAGACATCAACATTTTGGATGACATGGTGGTGAGTAAATTATCTGGATTTTTCTTTTAAGAAAATGGACTAATCCTTTAAGCATTTCCTCACCCCCTCTACCAATTTATTTAGTTTTAATTCTTTCCTTAACCACAACTTTACAATCCTTTGATGTTTCAGCAGATTTAAAAGTTTATCACACAGCAATGAGAACATTAATGATGTTTGCCTTTGTACTCTAAAGCCAGTTTAACTTAATATATAATCTGGGTTCAGAAAAACTGCTTATAAATCTGTTATTAAAAATATTTGAGTTGACATAGAAGCGAGATGGATATGACTGTGTTTTGGAAGATCTGTGTCTTTAAATTTTCTTGGGTCCTCAGGTTAGCAAAGTCCACGCTGACCCTCATTCCCCTGTTAGGGATTCATGAGGTGGTGTTTGCCCTGATGACAGCCGATGAAACGGAGGGTGTACTTCGCAATGTTAATCTCTTCTTTGAACTTTTCTTCAACTCCTTTCAGGTACAGAAACTCTTTCAGGGTTCATGAGAAACAGACCGTGTCATTACCTAATATTTATAAAGTATATCTATAAAGCCATGGGCTTTTAAATGTAGCATGTTTGTGTTACTGTAGGTACATGCTCCTAAAAATAATTCTATTTGATATATCTGTTACCCACAGGGTTTTCTGGTGGCCATATTATACTGTTTTGTCAATAAAGAGGTAAGAGAAATTGCAACTATGTTCCTGCAATTGATAAAGCATTGTGTTGACAGTGCAAAGGTCATGGGTTTGTAATGTATAATTGACCTCAATTGTTAGCATCACATTCTACCGAATTCTTCATTTGCACTGTGTCCTAATACGTTATGTCCTGTCTTTGATTCCAGGTGCAGTCGGAAATCAAAAAGAAGTGGCAGCGATGGAAACTGGGAATAAGCAGTTTAGATGATCAACGTAACACAGGTAGCAACACGCAGCAGGGAGGTACCGGGTCCCGGTGCCACCACGACCCACCATGTTCTCCAGAGTGCCCGCTGGACAGTGGCAGCCAACTATCATCTGATCCAACCCCCACAGCCAGCCAACCGAGCACTCAGCATCATTACCATCCTGGATCAAAGAAAGACAAAGCCTACAGCTACTCATCTGCCAGAAAGCAGGATCCGAACGGGTTTGATGTGCCAGCTTTGCCCCAGTGTGAAGCTGAGGGTGAAGTGGGATATTCAGAGAGCTACTGCTGACAGCTGTGGATAAGTTCACATATTATTGATGGGACCATTGATTGGCCAGACGGATATTATGGTGTCTTGGAAGATGAGCCCTCTAACCCAAATGGAATGTTTTTTTTGGGATGGATACAGTGTATAGATACCCAATGGGAATTACTCCAGAAATATGTGCACTTTAATAATTTATGAGTGTGGCGAATACCCAGAAACGGGCTTCTATATGCGTGGCAACCCAGCTATTTCTCTGCTTTACTTCTATACCTCGTTTTGGACACCAGATAAAGTCTGTTATGTGCCAACATTGGGGATCAACTCAAAAATGTGTACATATAGTTAATGAGATGTTTTCATTGAACAAGTATCTGTTGAAAGTAAACATACCAATATATACAGGTAAGCCACACATACATCACCTGGCCTGCAAGGTCATCAAATAATAACCAGAGGTCTCAAGCATTCGATTTAATACATAAAGCATACATAATTGCACGGACCAACAACAGGACAAACCATAGATTAACAGTACAACATCATCAAACATGTTTATAGTTAAAGGAAAACACCACCGTTTTCAATATTTTACTATGTTCTTACCTCAACTTAGATGAATTAATACCTCCCTATTTTTTTCAATGCGTGCACTTTATATTTATACAGCACGTTGTGAATGTGTTAGCATTTAGCTTAGCCCCATTCATTCCTATGGCTTCAAACCAAAGTTTTATTTTGTGCCACCATACTTACTAATGTAACTATGTAACAGTCTTTAAATAGGGAAAACATGGAAGTGTTTGGTGGCTTCTATAAATTCATCCCTGTTTGGATCCTAAGGAATGAATGGGGCTAGCCTAAATGCTAACACATTCACAATGTGCTGTACAAAGATTAAGTGCATGCATTGAAAAAAGATAGGCATGTATTCACTCATCTAAGTTGATGTAAGAACATAGTAAACTATTAAAAAACTGTGGTGTTATCCTTTAAGCACATCCTCATTGTGAAGTGCCTCTGTGGGTATTAGATGTCTTGGTGGGGGTGTTGTTGTATCATTTTTATGTAACCTAGGGAGCAACAAGGTCTGCCTGCTTAAGATATTCACTTAAACAACAGAAAATCTAATTCCTTTATGGCTCTGCATTCCAGTCAATAGTCTAATCCCCTTTCATGTAATGCCATGACAGATACCAAGCTGTGATCTGTGTTTCTACAAAAGTATTTGGGTTTGCTAAACGGATTAGCAGGTAATTTACTTAACAGGCAACAGTAACTTGGAAACCGTTTCTTTCCTAAATTTTCCGTCCTCACGAGAGAACAAACGTCATCGGAACAACAGATACTAAATATGGTAGTCTGGAAAAATGTTTAAATTATTGTGTTTTTCTAAAATCTATTTTTATACCTCTTAGTCTCCTCTTTATTTGTTAAAATCACATCATGGGATTATTTCTGTTGTTCTACATTCTTCTTGAATAAATAAACAAGGGAGTGAAAATAGTCTTTGCACACAGGTAATTTTGTCCCTGGCAAATAAAAAGAACATGTTATGTCATATGTTAAAAGCTTCCAAGATGTTGGAGGTGATTGTTTCATTCCATTAATGGACATCTAAAGCCACCTAGTGGATATAAACAGAACTGCGCAGAACTTCATTTTCTGAATCACATCTCTCACATTGCATTTTAAAAGCATTGGTGGTCATGTGTAAATTTGTGATGGTAAATATATTGGCAAATATCACTGTCGTGATGTCATTTTAATACGTAAACAAACATTATTATTGATGGGACACACGTTACTCTTCTTGTTTTGTAATCTTTGGTAAGGAATCAGTGTGAAGGTTACTGTGCTGTCTTAGATATTGAGATATATTATCAATGTAAAACAGTAGCTCATGATTATCCCAAAGCATTCCACACATGCTTTAGCACACCTGTTGCCACATTCACATCTAAAGAAACATAATTAGTGTAGGAAGGCTACCAAAAAAGTTCACCCGTGACTGTTAACTGGCTGGACCGTATGTTTTGCTGTAATTGACAGAAAACATTTGTGCAATAAGTCAGTTTTGGGCATATTTATTTATTTCATTAAAGGCATCAAACAGAGTGTGTTGGTTGTTTTTTTCCTTATTGATTTTTATATCTGTTGTGTGTGCCAAAAGATTTACTAATATGCAGACGTACAGAATTGCTTGTAAAAGACTATAAAAAAGACTGTAAAAATCTCCTTTGTCATAAAAAATAGTTAAACAAAGTTGTTATATATTTTATGAAAATAATAAATGTATGTGTTCAATAAATGTGTTTAAAACAAAACAACAAAGTACATTATAAAATGCATTTAAAGGGGACATTTCACAAGTCTTTTTAAAGATGTAAAATAAGTCTTTAGTGTCCTGAGAGTACATATGTCAAGTTCTTGCTTAAAATACTATAAATAATGTATTATAACATGTATTAAATTTTTTTTATTTATAAATGCAAATGAGCTGATCAAATGCAAACACTGGCCATGATGGTGGTTTACTGAAAATGAAACTCAATTGTGGGCAATAATTTTGTAATATATAAAATATCATCTAAAGAATCAGCTATGTCTGGCTCTCTCCCAAGGTTTTTTCCCCTCCTAGGACTTTTCACCCACATGGTTTTTCCTCCTAAGGGGTTTTTCTACCCCTGGGTATTCTGCTGACATTGGCTTAACTAAGCACCCTCTTACATACGTTACATTTTTACTATGCTCGCTAGTATGGTTAATCTTATGATTTTTCTGTGTTTTTTCCTGCATCTATTTATGTAAAGCTGCTTTGAAACAATTAAACAATTGTGAAAAGTGCTATATAAATAAAATTGAATTGAAAAAACTGAACTCTTTCTGCAGTAAATGGCGGTGCCATGGTTGGACAGTGCAGATTAGTGGGCAGTATTATTACAAAAAGATCCCCTTTTAACATCACAAGGGAAGCTAAATTTCAATGAACAATTTTTTCATATGCTTGCAGAGAATGGTTTACCAAGTTACTGGGTTGTTCTTTTCATATTTTCTAGGTTGATAGAAGCACTGGCAGCCCAATTATAGCACTTAAACATATTTTATGATATGTCCCCTTTAAATTACAACATAATTCTTATAGTAACATTTGTGTTATTACATAATTTAATTGAGTTTATGATAACTACAGTCATTTTGGTGATAAATCATGGATGTGGACTTTTGCACCCTCTATGTCCTAGGAATGGCATAGCACTCGTATATGAGGGGCAGTCGGCCAAAACTGCAGTTGGTGGGGGTTGTGTCAAGCTCTTCTGGTGGCACTGTGGCTTTGAAGGTGAAGCGTTGTAGCAGAGTGGTGAAGATGAGAAAAAATTCCATCCGGGCCAGAGCCTCACCCAGACACGCTCGCTTACCTGTCAGTAAAAATACTCTTCAAATCAGAAATTGTATTTACATTTTCAGAAAAACATTGGTTCTGCAATGTTATTTGTCAACTGAATTATTATATTATTATATATAACACATGCATGCACCTAAATGTTTATCTGAATAGCAATTATTGTTTTTTATAACCTTTTTTCTTTTTGTAGCACTGAGCACAAACAATAACAAGCTCACCCATGCCAAATACAACAAATGCGTCGTTCTTCTTAAATCTTTTGTTTTCATCCAGGAAGTTCTCTGGATCAAAGCAGTTTGGGTTCTTCCACAGTTTTGGGTCAGAAAGCACAGAGGATAACAGTGGATAAACCTGAGTTCCCTAAAGATAGATAGATAGAAAGATACATATGGCGCTTTTCCATAGCATAGTACCCCACGGTTTAGTTTAGTTTGGGTCGGGTCAGCTCACCTCACTTTGGCGTGGTTAGCTTTTCCATCGAGTTTAGTATCACTTCGGAGTGGGAGGGATTATAGGCGTGTCGTTATATTTACGCTGCCTACTGCTGTGACATCATACACGTGAGAGCGTTGTTGTATATTCCCATACATTCATTTATCTCTCAGTCTGCCACAAAATTAAAATTGGCCACCACAAATAGATGTTTGCACATCGTGTTTATAACTACCTCTGTCTCACGTGACAGTTTCTGTTCAAACACCCGACCTGTGGCGTCAGTCGACGGCGCTCCGCTGAGCCTCATTTAAGTTGCATTTAAGGATAATGCGGACGTGCACGTCGCGAATGTGCCGCCACAAACTGCAAGTCTGGAACAAACTGTTATGGTGTCCCGGATTTTCAACCTGTGGATGTTTTTCATCGCTAAAAGGGTGTTTGGAAACTTATAGCAGAACACAGATAACAACATGTTTGCTTGAGACAGCGCAAGCTAGCAGTAAGCTAAAGCTAATATTTACATTATAGCGATGACGTGACGATTCTCTCAGACCAATCAGTGATCTACAGTGTTTTCGCGTCACGTTTGGTATCAGCTCGGGTCACTTGGAACCCCAACCGAGGTGGTACGAAAAAAAGTATTGGGTACTACGTACTGCACCCAATGGAAAAGCTCCCAAAAGTAAGCTGACCCGACCCAAACTAAACTAAACCGTGGGGTACTATGCAATGGAAAAGCGCCAATAGATAGATAAATAGATAGATAGATGTTCACTGGCAAATTTTCAGTAGTAGTGTCAACCTTATACCTTAGGAATGACATAGCCATTATATTCAGTGTCACACATCATCTTGTGAGGGACAGCGATGGGTGCAAGATCCATGCTGCGGTGCACCTCGTGGAGAACAGCATCTGTATACGGCAGGCTCTGCCTATCTTCTATGGAAGGCCAACGTTCCTGTCCTATAACCCCATCAATTTCCTTTTGAACACGCTCTGTACAGAACAAATGACAGATGAAATGTAGCTACCAACAACCTATATATCAGCTTGCACATTTACAGTAGGTTTTGGTTAATTTATTGGAAACCATAATAGAAGCCTATTATGTGGTAGCCTATTTTTTTTAAAGTTTAAAAGTTATTTTGAGATCTAGTTTCTTCGTATTATCATATTGTTTTTAAAAAAATATATTTTTCTGCCATGTAGTTCTCTTTCGATACAGTTCAGTTCGCATTGTGTCAGTAGCTGATGCTATGGGGGAAAGCCCTCTTTACTCTGCAATTGAAACTTACTGGTTAACTTAAAGAGCCCCTCTGCCCCTCAAAGATTTCCACTCTGAGTCCGTCACCTGCCTGGGTCCTTCCCACATTAGGGTGCATTTGAGTCGCACACCTGCCTTAACATTCCCAATGAGACGCACTCCCACACTCCAAGTTTTCGCAAGGTGCATGCACATTGGCCTGAATACAGCAAAGTGCCCTTTGTCTCTTCCGAATTCATCAACCCTGGCTCTCCTGAACACTGCACAGCATCTTCTGGATCTCCTGAACTCTACCCAGTTCCCGCTGGCTGTCCTGAGACAGGAGAGTAAGAGAGGCAGACAGTCACTGTTGCCGTAGAGGTATAACCCCTTTAAAAAAAATTGGGGGGAAGCTCGGGGGGTGTTTAGGGAAGAGTACGACCTTGGGGTAGAGTGGGGGCTTGGGGTAGAGTTCAGGGTAGAGTGGGGGCCTGGGGTAGAGTTTAGGGTAGAGCACTGGACTGAGTTTAGGAGAGCCAACAGGCACTGGACTGAGTTTAGATGAGCCAACGGGCACTGGACTGAGTTCAGGAGAGCCAGCAGGTGCTAGGCAGAGTTCAGGAGAGCCAGTGGGTGCTGGGATAAGTTTAGAAGGCGGCAGTGGTTGAGTGGTTCATGTTGGTTTTGAAGTGTGAGCGTGGCTCTCATTGGGAATGTTTAGGGAAGTGTGCGACTCAGATGCAACCCAAGGCCAGCACCATCACAGCCAAAACACCTACCTCTAGCTCCAGCTATGGGCAAGCCCAGGGGTGTGTGTTCAGGAACGCATAGGACCTTGGGGTAGAGTTCAGGATAGAGTGGGGGCTTGGGGTAAAGTTCAGGGTAGGGTAGGAGCTCTTGGCTTAGTTCATGAGGGCGTAGAGGCGTTGGGCAGAGTTCAGGAGTGTGCCTTCGCTGGAGTAAGGAGAACAAGCGCACAACTTGCCATGACCTGTAGATCGAGCGTGTGCCTCTTGGGGATGAAAAGAATGAGCGCACACATTGCAAGGACTTGAAGAGCGAGTGTCCGCCTCTAGGGAGCCAGGATAACAAGCGCACACCTTGCAGGGACTTGCAGATGGAGAATGAGCATGGCACTCATAACGTTCAGATGAGGTGGAGGACACAGGGACAGTCTTAGAGTGAGCTAAAGCACTTGACTGGTTTCGGGGTGGGACTAGATAATTACTAATTAAATTGTCGGCAATATCAACTTCGAAATTAGAGCCAGTAGATTGGATGACAGAGATTAGAAAATCCATTAGAGGTAAAAGAACAAGCTGACTTGTAGCAATGCGGGGCCAATGATCATCTAGTCCCAACCGAAAGCATGCCTATAGCTTGGTTTCGTCCCAGCTGATCATGTGTATGAGGTCCACAAACTCCTCAGTGTAGTCCTCCAGAGGCCGTCCATTCTGCCTTAGATAAAATTGGAAGTGGTCTGCTGGAATTTCCATTTTTAGGTCCGGTATTCTGTCAGGGTGCGTGCTGGAAGGAGACGAAGTAGAGACGAGGAGAATCCAATACGATAAACTTTATTAACAATGACTAGGAATAACACCACACTACATGACAATAAACAATACCGGACAAAGGAAAGGGGAAAACAGGAAAACTTATATAATGGAGCTGATGAGAATAATGGCTGGCAGGTGTCAATAATTACAGGACAAAAAGCAGGTGCCAGAGATTGAGGGAGTCCATGGGGAGATGACGGGGAAAAAAGGGAAAACAGGCAGGCAGACAAAATGGGATCATGACAGGTGCGTTGAACACCCGGTTCTGATGATTCAAGAGTTGCAACTATGGAAGCTGAGAAGGCCATTCCAAGCTTCTAAGGTTACTTAGACCCATTTTGCGAGTTGTCTTTTTTAATACCTCATGGTTTAAATCATATTACTGCCGATTGGGCTGGCATTTTTGACACACCCACCAAAGAAGAGAAAACATATGTCAAATCTGTTGCACACCGGTGCACACCGTTTCCAGGATCAACATGATCTCACAAAGTTCCGTGGGCTAGTTAGGGATTTTTTGCTAATTTTTCCGTGGCATTCTCACGGATCTCTGCATTTTTCCGTGGCATTCTAACGGATTGGTAACTCAACTAGTTTTTCCTATTTTCAAACCATTGTCGCTTCGGTTTAGGGTTAGATTTGGTGTTTGCGTTAGTATGTCACTTTAAGTATTGGTTTACACTATTTATTCTGATGTATTCTTTTATATTTTCTAAACTTTTAACAATTGTCGCCTGGCGTTGGGGTTAGAGTTTGGTTTGGATGTCATCTTATGTATATCGAACCCTAAACCAAAGCGACAATGGTAAGAAAATAGACCAAAGAAAGTATGCGTAACCAATCCGTGAGAATGCTACGGAAAAGAAAGTCTGTGTCAGGGCCAAGGAAAATGCGGAGATCCGTGACTATGCCACAGAATTTTGTGAGATCAGGTTGCCAGGAAACATGTCGTTCAACCTGGAAACCAAAGAAAACATTGCGCACCGTTTTGAGTTTGAACGTGCCCCAGCTGTACGGTACTTTCAGAGTATCTTGATTGAGGTGTCATCTAATCACTAGTACCTATTCCATACGCACAATATACCTATATTTTCAGGTTTGTGAATTTGTTGTTGTGTTTTTTATTTTTTTTCTGATTTGTTATTTTGTTTTCTGATTTGTTCTTTTTTTCTGACTTATTTTGTCACTTGATTTGACGTTGTGTTTTTTGACTTGGCATTTTGTTTTTAGATTTGCCTTTGTTTTGAATTGGTTGTATTGATTTTAGATTAATTGTTTTGTTGTGCAATTCTCTGCCACTGTACACTTTTTAGTGTTTTATTCAAACAACATTTTACTAATAGTTGGAGCCTAGATTATTGTGAACTTTTTTTCCTATACATTAAGGCTTTGAAAGTTACTGAATTGTTAAAAATGAATTTTTGTTTGAATTGCATCAAATTGTTTTTTATCTGCCCAAATCTGAAATAATTTTATGAAACCAAAAAGCTGTTCATCATAAAATATGTCAATTTGCTGTTTACTCACAGATTCAAGCCCCTACCTTGAATATCTGGGTGCTTCATCATAAGAAGCAGAGACTGTCTGATGGTGGATGATGTGGTTTCTGTGCCACCATTGAACATGTTCCATATCAGTGACACAATATTTTCAAGATTATATTCTGTGTCAGGATTGTTTTTCTCCTGCAAAAGAGAGCAGCATAAAATACTGTAGGTCTGTAAAGAGATCAATCTCAGTCAAGCATGATAAGAAAATGCATTAATTTGTGGAATGCGGAAAAAACTCTAAAAAATGTTGGGTTGTTTTAACTCGTACGGTGGCCGTTTCATGCCAAGGTTAACATGGCTTCCAGTAGCTACAAAGCAAAAGCAATGAAAAAAGCTTTTCGCTTCCTTGGCGACATGTTTTAATGTCCACAAAAATAGGTCTTCAACAGGCTTTCAAATCTGCCTCAAATCAAAGCATTAGATTGCGGGATCATCACGGTTTGCAGCTGTTGTTGAATTTAAAGGATTTAGTCTACACATGTCGCATATGCAGGCTGCATACATCATCAAGCCTGGTTTATTTAAATTAACTAAGCATTACATTCGCAAGTCATAAGCATATTACATCAATTTACAATTAACTAAGAATAATTGTCAGCTTTGTAATTGTTAATATTCTGAAATAAGACTGTCTTGATGACGTATACCGCCTACACATGCAACCTCGGGAGGCTTCAGCTAGCGGCCATCATGAGTGTAGTCTAAAGCGCCAAAGGCGGAGCAGGAATTTCAGGAATGTCCTTCGTCGGCGAATGTATTTCAAAGATGGAGGCACAACATGGATTCAGGCAGTCGAGCGACTCGACCGTATGTATTTTAAATAGCAGATTCTACACTTACAAGAATACTTTGATTAGTGGGTAAAAGTAATTACACATGCTTGAGCACATACTTTTGAAAGAACACATCGGTTTTTCTAAGAATTAACTAAAAAAAGTACACAGTGGAACTTTAACAGTGTTCAAGTAATTCATTTGTGAGGAGACTGGTTATCTAAGGTGTTATGAAACAGAACTTCTTCAAACATTGATGAAACAACCAGGATTCCTTTACCTGTTAAAGTTACTTTACAATGTATAATAGAGAACAGTAATGGTGAAACGTCAGTTCTAAAGTTAATATACACATTGTTAAGGAATGGGGGAAAACATGGACTATGGATACTGTAACACAATTATTTACCTCTTCCATTTTTAACACAAATGCCTCAATGAAGTCCTTTGGGCATGAGGGATCCTCCATATTATTCATTCGGGCCTTGGTCTCAGAAATACAGTATTCTCTGGCCTTTTTCAAGTTTCTGAATATCTCATGGTGTTTACCTGGCAAAAGACTGACTAACCTAGGAAAAATATTATAGATCTGCAAAGAAAAAGCTATGTTAGATTGTTAAGAATATATTATATAATATGAATAAATAAATTAGTAACGCTACAACAAGATTGTATTTGTTAATATTAGTATAGTATTACAGTAAACCTGAACTAACAATGAATAATATTTTTCAGAATTTATTAAACTTTGTTAATACTAATATAATTGTTCATGTTTGTTCATTAACTAATGCTAATAGTAAAAGTGTAGTAAATGTTACATTTAATATGAATTAAGATTAAGAAATGCTGTAAAAGTATTGTTCATTATCAGTTAATGTTAGCTACAATAACGCATTAATTATTGCTAACAAATACAACCTTATTTTAAAGTCTTACCTTGGATTTTACTTACAGTAGAGTCGATTTACAATGACTGAATAGTCTTTGTAAGCGAACTTTAAATCTATTTTATCTATGCTAGATTTTGTGTGGACCAATTAACTAAATTAAATACATTTTTAGTTCAATAATGTTTTTTTTAAGAATAAATAACCTTTAGGGAAAATAATTTGTTAACATACCTGTCCAAGGGGGCTATTAAGCATTTTGAAGTAGTTATTTACTGTCCCAAGTAAAAACTTAAATTGTGGATCTTCAAATTCAAACCTATGACCAAAGACAATGCTGCAGACCACATTGGCCACAGCGTTAGACACCATGTCTGCAGGGCTGAATGCAAGACCTTTAAGAGATATCCAGAGAAAAAAGCTCAGAGATCGAGTCAAATTAGTGCATTGTAAAAATGTACTGTATGTTATATAATATGAGATTAAAGGGATAGTTCACTTTAAAATGAAAATTCTGTCATCATTTACTCATCCTCATGTTGTTCTAAACCTGTATGAATTTCTTTTTTCTGATGAACACAAAAGAAGATATTTTGAGAAATGATGGTAAGCACACAGTTGACAGTACCCATTAAATTCCATCATATTTTTTTATTCCTACCATGGAAGTCTATGGTCACTTACTGCTGTGTGTATACCATCATTTCTCAAAATATCTTCTTTTGTGTTCATCAGAAAAAAGAAATTCATACAGGTTTAAAACAACATGAGGATGAGTAAATGATGACAGAATTTTCATTTTAAAGTGAACTATCCCTTTAAGTGCTGACAGGTGGCTTAATTGCTTGGTTAAAATGTTTACATTTAATGTTCAAAGTTTCATTTGTTTCTTCAATCATCAGTGTACAGTTGAGACAGTAGATAGTTAAAGAAAACTAAATTTCTCTGCTAAATTAAAACATTCATTCAGTAAAACATTCACTGATGGTTGACATTAGGTGACACTTTAAAGAAGCACGCATAATTCAGGACAGGTTCTTCTGTACAAAGTGTCCATTGGTACATTTATTAAATGTTTTGGTTTTTGCAACTTTTAAACAAACTACATCACAACCATATGAGTAACATAACAACCTTGACACACAGATCAGAAGAGAACAGATCAGTTAATTTTACCTTCATATTTGTTCAGCATTTTTACAAGATTCTTAGCCTCATCTTGGACTTTTTCCTCAATGCTCCTGCGGCCCATCCCAAAGTTCTTAAGGGTCATGAGTGAGAACCTGCGCATCTCCCTCCACCTGTGTCCACTGGTGGACAAAACACCTGTGCAAAGAGACAATGTTCAATGTATTTTCAATGTACTACATTTTCAGCATATTTTCTATGTCGAATGAACTACACATTTCTGTTCTATAGGTAAAGTTTAGGATTTTCATACTTATAAATCACAGTATCTTCTCATTCTAGCAAGGAAAAATTCTGCTTGATTAAAAAAGTGTACATCTTTTAACATTATAAGGCAGCAAACCCACCATATCCAAGTGTGGCCTTCATGATCATGGGATAGGTGGACCTGCCACTAAATTCGTCACCGAGACCTATCAACGTATCCTTCAGGGCTTGATATCCAGAAATGATCACCACAGGAGTGGTCGACAACCAGATGGTAACCACCGAGCCATACTTTTTACTGAGCTGAAGACAGAAGAGAGGTTTTGACTTCATACACAAACTATGCATTTACATTACATGTACAGTGCACATTTAAATTTCTTAAATTAGGATTACATTTTAAAACAAAACCCCATATTTAGTTGACATCTCATTCTGTTTTAATGGACTCTGTATATTGTAGTATAGCTTTAAGTTATTATTTTGTCTACAATTTAGAGATGGGAATAAGTAAAAGCACAATTTATCTTTGAATAACATCAGCATAATAAGCGTACTCATGTATCATCTCTGGGGTGCACAAATCCCAGACACTCACCTAACTACGTGTAATATTATTTAAACAAAAATACAACATACACCCAAAACAGGACAAATGTAGTTCAAACAGCAGTGATAAACATATAATTTTTTTGAAAGTTATACATTAATCCAAGGTTCTCGCAGTTTGCAAGTGAGCAAAGCTTCCCACGTGTACAGCAGTCACGTACACAGGTGAAAGGGTGAGAAGACACAACAAACTCTGCACACAGTCTCTTCAACCGATTGACCTAAATTATATAATATACCTAAATTTTATTAAATGCTGATTTAAAGGGCTAGTTCACTTTAAAATGAAAATTCTGTCATCATTTACTCATCCTCATGTTGTTAAAAACCTGTATGAATTTCTTTTTTCTGATGAACACAAAAGAAGATATTTTGAGAAATGATGGTAAACACACAGCTGTAAGTGACCATTGACTTCCATAGTAGGTAAAAAAATATTTTGGAAGTATTGTGATAAATGATGGCAAGCACACAGTTGACGGTACCCATTCAATTCCATCATATTTTTTATTCTTACTATGGAAGTCTATGGTCACTTACTGCTGTGTGTTTACCATCATTTCTCAAAATATCTTCTTTTGTGTTCATCAGAAAAAAGAAATTCATACAGGTTTAGAACAACAAGAGGATGAGTAAATGATGACAGAATTTTCATTTTAAAGTGAACTATCCCTTTAAACATGCCAGGACGGTAAAAATGTCACATATTTGTGTCACAAATAAAACTTTTATCATCTTTATTGATCCTTTGAATTTTAACAATTGGTATCTTAAAATTAAATCCAATTTTTGTCATGTTAATGTATTAAGGTTTGTGTGCACATCCTTGCTATTCATATTTATGCAAACATTGAATACTAACCTCAAGATAATATCTGTATGCTTGCTTCCCATCAAACTGAAATATATTCCCAACCAGTGGTAACGGACGCGGTCCTGGAGGCAGGCGTTGAAAATGACTCTGCTTTCCTCGACTCTTCCATAACAATAACAGAACCATCACAACCATTACAATAGATAATACATTTGTCTTTAATGCCAAAAATATATCCATGTCGAAATATTCTATGAATGATGGTGAATGCACAGCTGCTTAGTGTGGTGTTTGTTGCACTTGTTGCAGTTTTAACTGAAATACCTGTATACGCAAGCCATAAGCCATGCCCACCTGTAAATCAAGACAAAAGTTCCGCGCATTGGCTTTCCCGCAGGACAGGGTGGGACAGAGGAGGAGCCTTCCTTAATGGTTTTACAGGTTAATTGCTTTTATAGTATAAAGTGTATACTGTTATAAAATCTGGTGAATCAGCAATCAGGTACATAAAATGCCTATAATCCCTGCTGAAAAAACAAAACAATAAAACCATTACAGAAAATTCTAATAGTTTCCATTAAAATACCAATAGGAACCATTAGCTTTTACCATTAAAAGTGTTTTGGGCCATATTCCATTAGAACCAATAAAATTCCCAATAAAATCAATAGAATTTCTGTGATGGTGTCTATTGTTTTTTTCAGCAGGGATGTTTTTTCTGTGATTATTAATATGTCTATGCAGATTTTAAGATACAGCTGTTGATTATAGATTTTGAGCTTGTTAAAATGTTGTGATTTTGCAATGCATCGTTGGGTCTAAAGCAGTGGTTCTCAAACTGTGGGCCGTGAGATGGTGCCAGGGGGGCCCCAGTTTTATGACATTTTATAAAATACATTCATTTATCATGAATTATGTGTAATTAAACGCCCCCCAAAATAAGGCTACTAAGCAACAGCACTACTTTGTATAACTTAATATGTTTGGTTTAATTAAAATGTTAAATTTTAGAACAGTTTTTTGTCATAAATTTTATTTGGGGGGGCGCGAAGGAATGCACCATACACAAGGGGGGCCGCACACGGAAAAAGTTTGAGAACCACTGGTCTAAAGGATTGGAAAACAAAACTTGCATGGGCATCTTGCATGCAGCCTACTTGTATGCTAAGGTACCTGTTAAGAATTAACTTTTTTATCAATATAATCAATATAATATTGATTTTACATTTCATCTTTGATATCATTTTGAGTTTTAATATTATTTAATATTTAATATTTTTTACGATTATTACTGTAAATGATACATTTTTAAGAAAATAATTATTTATTTGAGAATTTAAAAGTATTTAAAGTTCTCCACAATTGTTTAGACAATAAGTGAAATCACTGAAATTCTGCTACCCCGAAGGCCAAATTTTGTAATATTACAACATTTCTATAAAAACTTAGTAGTAGTATACATTTTTATATATATTTCTGCATTAGAGGCCTCCTATAACACCATATAAAAGGTGAAAAACGTCATTGTGTGGGTATTTTGGTGGATTGAATTTCCGTGATTTAGGAATGTATAAGATGGTCATTTCTTTCCAAACCCTTAAAAAATTCTTAATGGAATAGACATTTGCTGGCCAAAACTGTACAATAAATTCTGTAATAATATTATATAAATATAATATTTGCTTATAGTACCACTATAAAAGTTTTGTTTTAACCCATGGTGAATAAATAAAGAACAGAATCAACCGTTTTATTTTTTCCTTGGTCTTACAGTCATTTTACTGTGAAAAATATCCCTGTTCAGTACAATTTTGCCAAGTTTCTAGAAGCAGCATGATGTTTAGTTGAGGATGTGAATGGTGCTGAGAGCAGAATGGTCCACGCGTGAGTCACATTCGTGACGCAGCAGAGAGGAGGCGTAGAATGCAATTACCCATATAAACACCAGCAGTGTAGATTTAACACGTGATTTTGCTGTGTAGTTACACGAGTAAGTATGGTAGCACAAAATAAAATGTGGCGAATTTTTAAGCGGATAAAATGAGAACTATATTGTATGGCGGAAAAGCAATTTGCAGCACTTTGGCCTCAGGCGCAGTAATATTGGCTGAAGTTTGAGAGAGAGGGGGAGGAGTCAGGAGTGATGATATTACTGCGCGCTGAGGTTGAAGTGCTGCAAACGAACTCATACCTCTCTAGGCATAGATATGTATAAAGGCTAGATGTCTCGTCCGCGCTGCTGGCCAATTGAGTGGAACGTCCGCATTTTGGCGGCCATCTTACCACAGGACGCTCGCTAACTCGTAGTATTGCGTTTTAATGATGCAGGTACTTTAAAATGACAATAACTTGCTTAATTTTTTTACCAATTTTAAAACGGTTTGGTTTGTTATAAACGTCAAATATGTACCTATGACACTCCATACCTATACTAAAAATAAATAAAAAAATTCATGAAACATGTTAAAGCATCCAGAATTATAGCCACGTTAATAACGTTTGTAAAAAAAACCAAACCGTTTGAAAATCGGAAGAAAATTGAGCAAGTTATGGTCATTTAAAAGTACCTGCACCATTAAACTCAATGCTACGAGTGAGCGAGCGCCCTGTGGTAAGATGGCCGCCAGGTGATGCCGTTATGGACTCGGCCGTAAGACATCTAGCCTTTATACATATCTATGCCTCTAGGTATTAGATGTCTTTGTGGGGGTGTTGTTGTATCATTTTTATGTAGCCTAGGGAGCAACAAGGTCTGCATGCTTAAGGTATTCTCTTAAACAACAGAAAATCTAATTCCTTTATGGCTCTGCATGGCCAGCCAATAGTAATATCCCCTTTCATGTAATGCCATGACAGATACCAAGCTGTGATCTGTGTTTCTACATAAGTATTTGGGTTTGCTAAACGGATTAGCAGGTAACTTGGAAACCGTTTCTTTCCTAAATTTTCCGTCCTCACGAGAGAACAAACGTCATCGGAACAACAGATACTTAATATTTGGAAAAAAAATTAAATGATTGTGTTTTTATATAAAATCTATTTTTATACCTCTTAGTCTCTTTATTTGTTAAAATCACATCATTGGATTATTTCTGTTGTTCTACATTCTTCTTGAATAAATAAACGGGGGAGTGAAAATAGTCTTTGCACAAAGGTAATTTTATCCCTGGCAAATAAAAAGAACATGTTATGTCATATCTTAAAAGCTTCCAAGATGTTGGAGGTGTCTCATTCCATTAATGGACATCTAAAGCCGAACTTCATTTTCTGAATCACATCTCTCACATTGCATTTTAAAAGCACTGGTGGTCATGTGTGAATTTGTGATGGTAAATATATTGGCAAATATCACTGTCGTGAGGTCATTTTAATACGTAAACAAACATTATTATTGATGGGACACACGTTACTCTTCTTGTTTTGTAATCTTTGGTAAGGATTCAGTGTGAGGGTTACTGTGCTGTCTTAGATATTGAGATATATTATCAATGTAAAACAGTAGCTCATGATTATCCCAAAGCATTCCACACATGCTTTAGCACACCTGTTGCCACATTCACAACTAAAGAAACATAAAAAGTATAGGAAGGCTGCCAAAAAAGTTCACCCGTGACTGTTAACTGGCTGGACCGTATGTTTTGTTGTAATTGACAGAAAACATTTGTGCAATAAGTCAGTTTTGGGCATATTTATTTATTTCATTAAAGGCATCAAACAGAGTGTGTTGATTGTTTTTTTCCTTATTGATTTTTGGATCTGTTGTGTGTGCCAAAAGATTTACTAATATGCAGACGTACAGAATTGCTTGTAGAAGACTATAAAAAATACTGTAAAAATCTCCAATGTCATAAAAAATTGTTGAACAAAGTTGTTATATATTTTATGAAAATAATAAATTTATGTGTTCAATAAATGTGTTTAAAACAAAACAACAAAGTAAATTATAAAATGCATTTAAAGGGGACATTTTGCAAGAATTTTTAAAGATGTAAAATAAATCTTTAGTGTTCCGAGAGTACATATGTCAATTTCTCACTTAAAATACTATAGATGTTTTATATCATGTATTAAAAAAATGTCTTTATAAATGCAAATGAGCTGATGAAATGCAAAAATTCAATGAACAATTTTTTCAAATGATTGCAGAGAATGATTTTCCAAAACGAAGTTACTGGGTTGTTCTTTTTCATATTTTCAAGGTTGATAGGGGTCCAATTATAGCACTTAAACATATTTTATGATATGTCCCCTTTAAATTACAACATAATTCTTATAGTAACATTTGTGTTATTACATAATATTATTGAGGTTATGATAACAATGTAAAATATGGAAAAAATGTAAATAAAGAAATTACAGGTAATCTCTATCCTACACTCATTTTGGTGATAAATCCTGGATGTGGACTTTTGCACCCTCTATGTCCTAGGAATAGCATGGCACTCGTATATGCGGGGCATTCGGCCAAAACTGCAGTTGGTGGGGGTTGTGTCAAGCTCTTCTGGTGGCACTGTGGCTTTGAAGGTGAAGCGTTGTAGCAGAGTAGTGAAGATTAGAAAAAATTCTGTCCGGGCCAGAGCCTCACCCAGACACGCTCGCTTACCTGTAAGTAAAAATACTCTTCACATCAGAAAATTGTATTTACATTTTTTTCTCAGTCACTTTGGTACGTTTCTCAGTGCAGAATCGAAATTCTCAAAACTACCTGTTCAATCTTTACATTGTGTCCCTTATGCACATCAAAAAAGCAGTTTATGCACTTTATCAGTTGCTCATGTCTTGTTGATCAAAATGTATTATAATGGGTATCTGTGGAATAGTCTCACCCCCCACAACATTTAGGCATTAGATCAAGTTTTTACATGCAAAATGGTTGAACAAGTTGTCATAATACAGGGTTTGGTCAAACATATTTCTATACGTTTCCATGACATTTTTTTTTCTAAATTTGTCCTGAATTGGTGAATTGCTCACAGGTGAATCTTGACTTTCTCTAACAGACAGAAACGTCCCCAGCAAGCAAAAAAGTCAACAGGTGTTCAAGGTGTTTGCTTTCATTTCTTGTTCTAAAAGTAAACGCATCAACGATCGTCTATTCTTAGGCTATGGTAAGATGTCTATTAGACTTTCACTTTCTTAGGGCACTGCATGTACAGTTTCCCTAAGGAGATTGTCATATGTTCACATTTCCACTTTTGTTTTGTTTTTCACTTGTGCTATGCAGTGCTGTCTTTTCCTTTCTGTAATCGCAATGACATGCTCTGTCAACGAATTACAGTACAAACAGTAAAAGCGTAAATGTAAATCTTGTCCAGTCCCTTGCAACTAAGGTGTAACCTACAATTTGCAATAACTGTCATCAAAACTTTAGCCATAGTTTACATCAGAATATCCATCCAGAGTAAACAGTTATATTGACAACATGACTAAACAACTTAACCGTATTATCCGTACACAATGACACAAGGACTTATCATTCTGATAGCACTGACATGTTCATTGAAACAAATATTTACTTTTGAGAGATAAACTAAAGATTTTGAGCAACAGACTGGCTTTTGCAGCTAATCCATGGTGTTTTGCTATTTGTATGAATTGCTTTGAGGAATGCAAATGTCAAGGATGATTCGAGAAATGAATCAAAGCGAATGAGAAAAACTGTAAATGCTCTTTCAAAAAAACATTGGTTCCGCAATGTTATTTGTCAATGCAATTATTTAACACAAGCATGCACCTAAATGTGTATCGAAATAGCAATTATCATTTTATAAAAATTTTATAACATTTTTATTTTTGTAACACTAAGCACAAACAACAACAAGCTCACCCATGCCGAATGCAACAAATGCGTCGTTCTTCTTAAATCTTTCATTTTCATCCAGGAAGTTCTCTGGATCAAAGGAGCTTGGGTTCTTCCAGAGTTTTGGGTCAGAAAGCACAGAGGATAACAGTGGATAAACCACAGTTCCCTAAAGATAGATAGATAGATAGATAGATAGATAGATAGATAGATAGATAGATAGATAGATAGATAGATAGATAGATAGATAGATAGATAGATAGATAGATAGATAGATAGATCGTGAGGGTATATGCACTGACAATGTTCACTGGCAAATTTTCATAGTGTCAACCTTATACCTTAGGAATGACATAGCCATTATATTTAGTGTCACACATCATCTGGTGAGGGACAGCGATGGGTGTGAGATCCATGTAGCGCTGCACCTCGTGGAGAACAGAATCTGTATACTGCAGGTTATGCCTGTCTTCAATGGAAGGCCAACGGGCCTGTCCTACAACCCCATCAATTTCCCGTTGAACACGCTCTGTACAGAACAAATGACAGATGTAGTGCCAGTCAAATTCATGAAATGTAGCTAGCATCAACCAATACATCAGCTTGCACATTAACATTAGGGCTTGGTTAATTTATTGGAATCTATTACTTGTTTCTTAGAAGTGTTTTATATTGTAGCCTTTCTTGAAAGTCATTTCAAGGTCTAGTTTCAGCACATTATCATACTATGTTTAAAAAAAGAAGAACTCTATCTGACATGCATTTCTCTTTTCAATACAGTTCAGTTCGCATTGAGTCTGTAGCTGACGCTATGTGGCAAACTCCTGTTTACTCCACAATTGAAGCCTATTGTTTAACTTCTGTGTAAACCACAGACTATCGCGTTTGAGCTCGCCGAAATGGGTGGGACTATGCCCTACATAAGTCAGGGGCAAATGCCACACAGTATCATTTTGTCCTTTAGGGCAATAACCTAGCTGTTCTGAAGATGCAGCCTTTGCACGGCATCGAAGAAGCCCTGCAGCTGAACGAATCTCCAAGCGAACTTCCATGCCGCTATTTCAGAAAGAGATTAATTTCCTGAATTAAAGAGCTAAGCGTGTTGTTATAATGTCACTCAGGCACTGTGGCTCATCCAGAGCCCCCCTGCCCTTCAAAGATTTCCACTTCGAGTGCGTCACCTGCCTGATCCCTGCCCAAGCTGGGACAGTGTTCAATGGTTCTGGCTGCCCCCACTGCGAACATCTTCCTCTCGCTGTGCTGCATACCCAAATTGTCATCTTCCATGGCACCACTTTCTGTGCTCCCCTACCCAACCCTCTCGCACCGAGATGGAAGAAACAGCGGAGCCCTGAACGGTAATCTGATGGTGATTACGCCGGCCCAACATGTTTCCCCCTTTAGCTCTGCTGCCGCCGATCCTCGCCAGGATCATGGAGGACAGATGCCCAGTGCTCCTGATCATTCCTCTATGGTAGAACCAGCCGTGGTTCCCCAATCTGACCCACAGATTTCTCATGTCATTTTATGTATTGTTTTCTCATAGTTTTTTCCTACTTTTCAAAGGTTGGATACGTCAACAAGGTCCTTCCAAGACCATTCGGGTTCCAAGTGGTTTCTCTGCTTGCTCTCCCCTCTGCAGACAAAAAAGGCACTTTAAGTCCATTATAAGCACGGTGTGAAGAGAAAATGTTCCCCAAACATCATTTACTGACGCAACCCAAAGTGAACCATATCGAAAGGGAACGATAAAGTTACTGGAAACCTGGGGAAAGATAAATAGGTTACACAGATAACAGCCACAGTGGCCGCAACCCATAAGACAGGAGAGTAGGAAAGGAATACAGCCACTGTGGCCATGGGGGTATAATGGGGGCTCGTGGTAGAGTTCAGGAGAGACAGGGGCCACTGGGCTGAGTTCAGGTGAGCCAGTGAGTGCTGGACTGAGTTCAGCTCTAGCTCCAGCTCTGCGCAGAGTTCAGGGTAGTGTAGGAGCTCTTGGCATAGTTCATGAGGATGTTTGGGTGTTGGGCAGAGTTCCGGAGTGTGCTCTTCACTAAAGTCAGGAGAATGAATACGCACGTCGCAATGACCTGGAGAGCGAGTGTGCATCTCTTGGGGAGCCAAGATAACGAGTGTGCACCTCGCGGGGAATTTGAGAGAGAGTGTGGCACTCTGATAAGCAACATGGCAACATTCAGGTGAGGTGCAGGACAAAGGGACAGTCTAAGAGTGAGCTGGAGCACTGGATAGGTTTCGGGTTGGAACTGGATACTTTCTAATTAAATCGTTGGCAATCTCAACTTCGAAAATAGAGCCAGTGGATTGGAGGACAAAATTTAGAAAATCCAGGTAAACGAGGTAAACAAACAAGCTTGCGTGTAGCAATGCGAAGCCAAGGATCATCCATTCCCAACCGAAAGCATGCATTTAGCTTGGTGTCGTCCCAGCTCACCATTTGTATGAGGTCCACAAAAACCTCAGTATAGTGTTTCAGAGGCCGTCCAATCTGCCTTACAGGAAAAAAGAGGTGGTCCTCTGGAGATTCCATTGTTAAGTCCTGTATTCTGTCATGGTGCGTGCTGGAAGGAAACGAAGCAGAGACTCATATTCGATAAACTTAATTAACAATGACTAGGAATAACACCACACTACATGACAATAAACAATACCGGACAAAGGACAGGGGAAAACAGAAGAACTTCTATAATGTAACTTATATTATGGACCTGATGAGGGTAATGGCTGGCAGGTGATGATGATAACAAGATGAGGAGCAAGTGCGGGAGAGAGAGGGATTCTGGGAACTGGAGTCCACAGGGTGATGACAAGGGAAATAAAGGGAAAACAGGCAGGCAGACATTCTGATGACGCAAGAGTTGCAACTATGGCAGCTGATGAAATTGTTTTAAATACGTGTTTAATACACTTAATGTTCAGTTACTTTCCTCTGCCGTCTAAAATAAAAGATAACACATCTGTAAAAGACGTTACTTAGACCCATGGTGCGATTTGTCTCTTTAATACATGTACGTTGTGGTTTATATCATGTTGCTGCTGATTGGGCTGGCATTTTTGACACACCCACCAAAAAAGAGAAAACATATCTCAAATCAGTTGCACAACGGTGCACACCATTTCCAGGAAGCATGTCGTTTAACTCGGAAACAAAATGCTGTGCACCAGTTTGGCCCTGTCCCAAATGGCACACTTCGAACTTGTGGTCCTCGTCAGAGTCCACACTTTGATGACATAATGTAGTCCAGACTTTAGGGACCCTTGATGTGAGTCCACGTGGGTGCACCGGAGTCGTATTTTGGGACAGACTCGAGCATCACACCGGAAATAGGTAGAGAAGTTGCCCGTCAGTGTGAACTGTTCCCTTCCATCGTCTGATTAGTCTGATTGCCCTTTCCCAAGGACTTCTGGGTTGGTAAAGTGCGCAAAGCCTGCTGCAGTGCGGGCTTCGCTGAAGACCGCATCAAGGGGGCAAAGGAGGCGCTGATGAGCACACTTCAAAGCGTAAAAATGACAGATGGGACACCCTACGGACTCATAGACCTTAGCGAGAACGCGCAATTTAAGGCCACGAGACCGAAAGTCCACATGAAGTGCGCCATTTGGGACAGGGCCTTTGAGCTTGAACGTGCCATAGCTGTACTATACTTTCGGTGTATTTTGATTGACAGAGGTGTCGTCCAATCAGCAGTAACTATTCCATACGTATAATATACCTACATTTAATGGTTTGTAGGTTTTTGGTTGCAAAAAGCCCACGAGGGGGCAACACAACAATGAAACATGAAATAACGGCACTGACTAGACAAGAAACATACTGATGAAAACTATAACTGAATAAACACGATAAACTACAAGACATGACTCGATTCAACACAACGATCCAGCACATGACAAGAGACAAGAGGAGATAAATAGGGAACTTAACAAGGATGACACAGGTGCAAGGAATGAACTAATAATGAATAATTAACAGGGAGAACAAGGGGGCGGGACTAGAGACGAGACACCAGAGGCCATGCCACACTTAACAAGGCATGAACCTCCACATGAAACAAGAGACTGTCAGAACTCTGCCACCACAATAAAACATAAATATACTGTAAAACAGACTCTCGTGGCAGAATCCTGACAGTAGGAGCCTGGGTTATTGTTAACATTTTTTACAATACATTAAGGCTTTAAAAGTTACTGAAATGTTAAAATAAATTTCTGTTTTAATTGGATAAAATAGTTTTTTATCTGACCAAATCGAATTTAATTATATTCGCAAACCAAAAGCGGTTCATCATGAAAGATTCATACCCCTACCTTGAATATCTGGATGCTTCATCATAAGAAGCAGAGCCTGTCTGATGGTGGATGATGTGGTTTCTGTACCAGCACTAAAAAAGTTCCATATCAGTGACACAATGTTTTCAACATTATATTCTGTGTCAGGATTGTTTTTTTCCTGCAAAAGAGAGCAGCATAAACTACTGTAGGTCTATAAAGAGTTAAATCTCAGACAACCATGACAAGAAAATGCATTTATTTGTGGAATGCTGCAAAAATGATCTTTAAACTGAAGATCTGAATTTACAATGAAAGACATGTTAGAGATAGATGACTCCAAATTTCCCCTTAAAACTTCTCAGGCTATGCAAACAAGAGCAGAGAAGATCCAACTAGGTTTATGTTTTTATAGGCTGAGCAGAAAAAAAGACAACACCATTTAAAGAGGTCCTTTAGCGGTCAAACCAGATTATACTGAGTCTTAACAGTGTTTCAGTAATTAATTTGTGAGGAGACATTGATGAAACAACCAGGATTCCTTTACCTGTTAAAGTTACTTAACAATGTATAATAGAGAACAGTAATGGTGAAATATCATTTCTAAAGTTTCATAGAAATGTATGCATTGTTAAGGAACGGGGAAAACATGGACATACGTCTCAGTTACGGATGTAACCCTCGTTCCCTGAAGGAGGGAACGGAGACGTCACGTTGTGACCGACGAATTGGGAATTGGGAACTCGCTTAGAGAGACCAATCTGCTTCGAATACTACTAAAACGCCAATGAACTTGGCATTGAGATATTTGCATAATGCTGGCGCCGCCCGCCAGGTGCGTATATAAGCAGCAGGTGCAAATATGGAAATTAGCTTCTTTTTCGCTGAGAAAGCCGGAAGAAAGTGACCGGCAGTTAACAGCAGGGAGCAACACCTGTGGCGACGGGACGTGACATCTCTGTTCCCTCCTTCAGGGAACAAGGTTACATCCGTAACCGAGACGTTACCTTTCAGTCGGTCACTACGACTTCACGTCGTGACCGACGAATTGGGAAATCCTTACCAAAACGCCACTAGGAGCTGACCTCTTCCAGTGTCTGCCAAAAGCCCTCCGGTTCCAATTAAGGAGGTGGAGAAATAGTATAGGGCAGGAGGCCGGGCACTAGATGTTCCTTTAACCCCACAGTAGTGCCAGCGACTGGGAAGCGCTCTATCTGAGCGGGATAGGGGTGCTGCGGAAGCCACCGCCCCTCTTAAGGGTTAATGGTGGGCGAAAGACAACCTTAGTTGATAAAGGACAGCCGTGGCTGTGTAAGCAAAGCAGTGCTCTGCTAAGGGAAACGTGGGCTGGTAGGATTAACCCCACGGAAAATACTCACAAGGGAACCCCGCTTAAGGGTCGCAATGTGGAGCCCGAGCCAGACACGTATGTTCACGAGGATACAGCTAGTGAGAGACTGACAGCCAATGCTCTGCAACATAGGCTGCCAAGGCAGCGGAGGAAGAACAAATTAAACCATTATGCATTTTTGTTCTGAAGGCCTTCCATACTGACACTATTGTGAAGCATCAGTCGGAGGCTGCAAGCCGACATGCAAGTCTGCTCTCCGTGCGTCTGAGGAAAGAACACAAGAGGATACAGGCTCGATACGAACACTGTAAAATCTAATGAACGTATTAGGTGTCGCCCAACCAGCAGCTCTGCAGATGTCTGTTAGCGAGGAACCACGAGCGAGAGCCCAAGTTGAGGCAACACTCCGTGTGGAGTGCGCTCTCAAATTAAATGACCAAGGGATACCCTGCAGATTGTAAGACAGGGCGATAGTATCAACTATCCAATGAGACATCCTCTGCTTAGGGACAGCTTTCCCTCTCTGCTGACCACCGTAACAAACAAAGAGCTGGTCTGAGGTCCTGAGGCTTTGCGTGCGATCCACTTAGAGTTGCAGTGCGCATACGGGGCACAACAAAGCCATGGTTGGGTCTGCCTCCTCCGGGGGCAGCGCTTGCAAGCTCACCACCTGATCTGTGAAGGGAGTGGTAACTTTGGGCACGTACCCTGGCCTGGGTCTAAGTGTTACGCTCGAGACAGCAGGACCAATCTGAAGGCACAAATCATCAACAGAGAATGCATCTCCCGCAGCCAGCTATGTGCCAACGCATCCAGGCTGAGGCTGCCCTCGGTTAGTGAATAGAATAGGCGACAGTGAGTATCGTCCAGCGACACAAACAGATCTATCTGCGCACGACTGAACTTCTTCCAAATCAGCTGAACCGTCTGGGGGTGGAGTCGCCATTCGCCGGGGCGCACAGCTCGGGAAAGCGTGTCTGCCACTGTATTGAGCGAGCCCGGGATGTAAATGGCACGAAGGGACCTCAGATACTTCTGACTCCAAAGGAGGATATGAAGGGGCGAGATGCGACAGGTGACGAGAGCTCAAACCGACTTGACGTTTGATATACGCAATGGTCACAGTGTACTAGTACATCCTTCCCTCGCAGCTCCATAGCGAAGCGTACAAGTCCCAGATATACAGCCCACAACTCGTGGCAATTGATATGCCAGTGCAGCTGGGGTGCTGTCCACATGGTCAGATGCATCTGTGTGGACAACAACATGCCGAGAGACCTGTCTCATGGGCACACCAGCCCTGAGAAACATGGGGTCTGACCACGGGGGGAATGTTAGGCGACAAGCAGGTGTAATTGTTACACGGTGGATGCCGGCACGCCACGCTCTCCTCGGGACTCGATCGTGAAGCCAACGCTGAAGCGGTCGCATATGGAGCAGCCTGAGCAGTATCACAGCCGGCGGAACAGAAACAAAACGAAACCAAAGATTCTCCACCCGGCCCTCCTCCCTGGGAGGGAGCGGTGCGTTCACCGTCTCCCGAAGAGAGATCCCATCCAAATCCAGACCTCCGTTTGCCACGGAAAGCGGGTGGGGCCGGCGGGGCGGGCTGTCAAGGCTGTTCCCCCTCCGTGGTCTGGATGACGTCCTGGGGGGGCGGAGGCAGCCGCCGCAGGGCACCCACGGCGAGGAGCAGACGGGCCGTCCGGCGCCAGGGGGCGAGATGCAGGTCGCTAGCGCCGGGGCATGATCTGGGCGATCGTTTCCGTCTGCTTCTGGGCTGCGGAGAACTGCTGGGCAAAGGACTCCACCGACTCGCCGAAGAGACCGGTCTGGGATACTGGAGCGTCTAGGAACTTGTTCTTATCCGCGTCCGACATATCCGCTAGACACAGCCATAGGTGGCGTTCTTGGACCACCAGCGTGGACATGGCACGACCAATCGCCTGTGCTGTCACCTTCGTAGCACGAAGAGCCAGATCAGAGGAAGCCCGGAGTTCCGAAAGGACAGGCGAATCGTGTCCTCCCTCGTGATGATCCCTCAAGGCCTTCGCTTGATGAACCTGCAGCAACGCCATGGCATGCAGGGCTGAAGCCGCCTCTCCGCATGCCTGGTGGGCAGCGCCCGTTAAACCGGACGACTGTCTGCAAGCACGGGACATGCCCTCGCAGTGAGAACACTTACCCTCAGCAAATGCTGCCTCCGCATGCTCGATGCCCAAACATGAGAGACAACACTCGTGACCGTCCTTCGGACCCATGTACTTTCCGCACCCAAGATCCCAAGGACGAAAAGCCATGCTGAAAAGGACGCTGATCTCCAAACATATGAGAGAGTGGCTGCCTTTAACAAGGCACAAAGCTCTCCGTATTACTCTTTTAGGGAAATTCACTCAGATGCTCAGTTGATGATGCGCATAGGGAAAGGCAACGCACACACCAAACTCAAAACAAAAAAGATGCAGAGCCGTGGAATACTGCGAGTGTCCGCTGTGGTACTGCCAGTCCATCTCACTTCAGCAATCGATCCCAACAGAGTAGAGTAGCTTCTCAGTAGCAAATACTGCCGGCTTTCGAAGCGATAAAAAGCAGCTAATTTCCATATTTGCACCTGCTGCTTATATACTCACCTGGCGGGGCGGCGCCAGCATTATGCAAATATCTCAATGCCAAGTTCATTGGCGTTTTAGTAGTATTCGAAGCAGATTGGTCTCTCTAAGCGAGTTCCCAATTCCCAATTCGTGAAAGGGAACAACACAATTATTTACCTCTTCCATTTTCAACACAAACGCCTCAATGAAGTCCTTTGGGCATGAGGCATCCTCCACATTATTTATTCGGGCCTTGGTCTCAGAAATACAGTATTCTCTGGCCTTTTTCAAGTCTCTGAATAGCTCATGGTGTTTACCTGGGAAAAGACTGACTAGCCTAGGAAAAATATTATAGATCTGCAAAGATAAGAAAAAGCTATATTAGATTGTTGTACGAATGTTTTATATAATATGAATAAATTAATTAGTAACAATACAAATAAGGTTGTATTTGTTAATATTCGTAAAACACTACATTAACTTACCTGAACTAACATTAAATAATTAAAATTTTCAATTTTTATTGTATTTAAATGTTGTTCCCCCACATTTAAATATTTGATATCTTTTCATATAACCCTGTATATTCTTTATTGTTATCCTTGTATGACTAATGAAGCAACGATAACTGCCATTTGTCTTAGCTTGCATTTAATAAATTGAAACTAAGTTGTGACATTTCCTTTGGTGATACATAAAAGCTCAACATGGGAAGATCAGTCGAGGTCAAGAAGTTCGACCATTTTCAATCTCCTCGTTTGCACCATACAACTGTCTGAGCATGATTATTTCTGTATCCGTATCCTGACTTTTTTGAGACATGTTTGCTCAATAGCTGCTCATGCGATTATTCTAGACATTATCTAACGTCTATCAGGTGACGAGTGCTTCTTTTCTGTACCTTAAGTCTGTCTAATAAACTTTGGTCTATGTTTGAACTGCATCTCAGTGTCAGTGTCTGTCATGGTCCCTGATATACAGTACTGTATATATCAGAACTCTCTGCTGCTCAGTTCAGACCTCCAGATTACGAAACATATTCCTAGACCTGGCTAGAAGTCACATTCTAACACCCCATAATGGGTAAATATTGGAAATTGCCCCATGCTTGATTAAATATTACCCAATGTTGGGTTATTGTTATGAAACCATGTAGTTGGGTTAAAACAACCCAGCATTGAGTCAATTTTAACCCAGTTGTGTGTTCTGTCCATTATTTACCCAAATTATCCCAGCAATTTTTACAGTGCATTTATTAAACTTTGTTAATGTTAGGTAGCCTAATGTTATTACAATTGTTCATGTGTTCATTGTGCATTAACTAATTCTAATAGTTACAACTTACAACTTTTTTTCAAAGTGTAGTAAATGTTACATTTAATATAAATTAAGATTAATTGCTTTAGAAGTATTGTTCATAGTCAGTTCAGGTTAGCTACAGCAACTAATGCTAGTGTTACCTTGGATTTTACTTGGGGTCGACTTACAATCGTTGTGAGTGAACTTAAAATCTATCTTATCTATTTTAGATTTTGTGTGGACTTATTTATATTTATTATATATTATATTTATTATTATACTTTATAAAATTCATTTTAAGTTCAATAATGTTTTAGTTCTTGCTTTAAGAAAAAAATAAATAGCTTTTACGTAAAATGATTTGTTAACATACCTGTCCAAGGGGGCTACTGAGCATGATGAAGTAATTATTTACTGTCCGAAGCAAAAACTTAAATTGTGGATCTTCAAATTCAAACCTATGACCAAAGACAATGCTGCAGATCACATTGGCCACAGCATTAGACACCATGTCTGCAGGGTTGAATGCAAGACCTTTAAGAGATATCCAAAGGCAAAAGCTCAGAGATCGAGTCAAATTAGCACTGAGTATTCTGTAATATGAGATTAAAAGCTGACAAGTGGTTTAACTGCTGAAGTGAAAGTGTTAAAATTAAAGGTTTAAAGTTTCAATCATCAGTTGAGACCGTACACAGTTAAAGAAAGAAAACTTTTATCTGCTAAATTAAAATTCATAAAGTAGGAGAGAGGCCGCTCCAGTGTGGGCACAATGAAGAACACACGCGCCGAAACGCGCTTGTGCAAATAAAGTATTTATGCGCATAGTGCTGCCTCTCCACTTTCTGAATTTTGATTATCTGTGCCAGGCCAGCAGTTTTATTATATGTGCATTGAGTGAAGCCTGCTCCTATCTTCATTTATCATCATCTGCTAAATTAAAACCACAGTCATTTAGTAAAATGGTTGACATTAGGTAGCATACATGATTTAGGACAGGTTCTTCTGCTTCTTAGCAGGCCTAGCATGCATATTCTTGTAATACCAAAAAACTGATTGTTTTTTATTCTAACCTATGGTGCATCAATTGTTTTGGTTTTTGCAACTTAAACACAACCTATATTACAACCATATGAGTAACATAACAACCTTGACACACAAGAAAACAGATCAAATAATTATACCTTTATATTTGTTCATCATTTTCACAAGATTCTTAGCCTCGTCTTGGACTTTATCCTCAATGCTCCTTCGGCCCATCCCAAAGTTCTTTAGGGTCATGAGTGAGAACCTGCGCATCTCCCTCCACCTGTGTCCATTGGTGGATAAAACGCCTGTGCAAAGGGACAATGTTCAATGTAGTTTCAATGTTGTACATTTTTAGCATATTTTAAATTTCGAATGAACTACACATTTCTGTTCTACTTATTTTTCATACTTATAAATCACAGTATCTTCTCATTCTAACTAGGAAAAAATTTAGCTATATTAGTCATTAAAAAAAAAAAATTAGGCACAGAAAAAAGGCACCAAACCCACCATATCCAAGTGTGGCCTTCATGATCATGGGATAGTTGAGCCTTCCACTGAATTCCTCACTGAGACCAATCATGGTATCTTTAAGGGCTTGATATCCAGAAATGATCACCACAGGAGTGGTCGACAACCAGATGGTAACCACAGAGCCGTACTTTTCACTGAGCTGAGAACAAAAGGAGTTATGAGGTGTTGACTTCATAAAATACAAGCTTTGCATTTAAATTACATATACAGTTCAAATTCAAATTTCTCAAATTAGGATTACATTTAAAATGTATCCAACAAAACCCCAAATTTAGTTGACATCCCATTTTGCTGTAATGGACTATACTGCCAGCATTGTTGTGTTCATGTTTTTGTTTTATACAGCGTAAATACAGATATTACTTTTTATTCAAATGTGTAGTATAGCTTTAAGTTATTATTTTGTCTGCAATTTAGAGATTGGAAAAAAGTAAAAGCACAATTTATCTTTGTATTTGAGCAACATCAATACAATAAGCATTAGCTTTTTTATTCTTGTGAGCTCTCTGGGGTGCACAAATCCCAGAATGGTGACACCCACCTAGTAACTGCGCAGTGGTGTAATATTATAAAAGACATTTACAACATACATCCCAAAAACTGAACAAAAATGAAGTTCAAATAGCAGTGAGTAACATATACATTTTTATGACAGTTGTTTTTGAGTGATTTAAATCTATACAAGCCAAGGTTATTGTACAGTAGGTCTGTAAGTAAACAAAGCTTCCCACGTGTACAGCAGCCATGTATAGATAAAAACTGGGTGAGAGGACACAATGAACTCTACAACAGATTGTCCTCAATACATCAATTTGTGTTGTGCCACAAATATGAATTTTCTCATTTTTATTTAAACATGTTAATCCTTTGAAATCGAACTTTATTTATTTACCTAGTATCTTAAAATTAAATTAAAAAATGTTTTACATTAATACATTGACTACTAACCTCAAGATAATATTTGTATGCTTGCTTCCCATCAAACTGAAATATATTCCCAACCAGTGGTAAGGGACGTGGTCCTGGAGGCAAGTGTTTGAAATTACTCTGCTTTCCTCGACTCTTCCACAACAATAACAGAAACAATACAGCCATTACAATAGATAATACATTTGTCTTCAATGCTAAAAAAATATCCATGTCTGATGGTGAATGCACAGCTGCTCAGTATGGTGTTGGTTGCTCTTATGTAATTGTAACTGTATATATGCAGTACATAAGCCATGCCCACCTGTGGAGCAAAAAACAGCAGTTTTGCGCATTGGCTTTCCAGCAGGACTGTGGGACAGAGCAGAGGAGGAGCCATCCTTACATTTTTGCCGTTTTATAGTTTTATGGCTATTTTTAAGTGCATACTGTATAATGATCCCTATATACTGTAATCATCAATCACGTAAGTAAAATGTCTAAAATATTTTTTTCTGTGATCATCTCTAACATGATGCCCGCGGCCACCAGGTTGTCAACACGTAGTCTATTGGTTGCCCGCCAAAGCAATATTAACCTCAATTTTAATATTTATTTATTTATTACATACACAAAATATTGGGTTGTTTTTAACCCAGGGCTGGGTAACTATGACAGAACACATTTCTGGGTTAAAGTGACCTGTTGGGTTAAAACAACCCCGTTATTTGGGTCATTTTAACCCAGAAATGTGTTCTGTCCTATAGTTACCCAGCCCTGGGTTAAATATGTATATATTATATTAGCCTGGCTTCTTTTATGTATATTAACATTTTAAACAATGATAATACATATCAACAAGTAAAATTAAATAAAATCAACAAATTAAACAAAAACATTTTGAGAAAACTATTTTTTTAAAGTAGGCCTCCAGTTTGTTTTATCCATTGTGGTAGCCCTTGCTCACAAAAAGTTAAAGACCCCTGGTCTTGATCAAGCAGATTTTAAGATACAGCTGTTTTCATAAGATTTTGAGATTGTTATGTCAATGTTGTGATTTCGCAACATTGTGTCTAAAGGGTAGTAAACTATGTGTATCTTGCACAATTTATTGATTAGCTGTACTTATGTAACAATTTACCTTTTTTACATTTTATTGATTGTACGTGTCTTCATTGATACCATTTCAAGTTTAAATTAAAATTATTTATGATTATTAAATAAGTTTTAAAGAAATCAGTTATTTACTTTAATTATCTAGCAGTACTTGAAGCTATCTGTATCTTGTTATTTATAAAATATACTTAGATGGTCCTGTTTTCATTTCTGGGTTTTGTTTGTTTGCCCAAATATTTGTTTGCTAGAGGGTCAGGTAACGTTTTGAAATGTGTGTGTGGGGGAGGGGATATAAGTGCTATTTTATTAGTCTCAAAATGAATATTGCTGTTAGAAATATGTATAATTATACCATTTCCTTTACAATAAAGAATTCTTCAACAAAATTGTAAAATACCATCACTTAACATGTCTATGATCAGAGCCAAACATGCAGTAAATATTAGTTTTCATTCAGTTATCAGGTTTGTAAATGCAATCTGGGCATATTTTGAACAAAGTTCTGTGGGATAGTCACGGAATTTTTTGCTCATTTTTTCGGCATTCTCACGGATTGGTTACTAACTGCTTTTTCCTATTTTCAAACCATTGTCACTTCGGTTTAGGGTTAGATTTGGTGTTTGCGTTAGTATGTCACTTTAACTATTGGTTTATACTATTTTTTCTGATGTATTCTTTTATATTTTCTAAACTTTAAACAATTGTCGCCTGGTTGAGGAACCAATCCATGAGAATGCCACGGAAAAGAAAGTCTGTGGCAGGGCCACGGAAATATGTGGAGATCCGTGAGAATGCCACGGAAAAATTGTGAGATCATGTTGATTTTGAAATATTAAAAATGTGATTTGTCTGGTTATTATGTATTTTATGACTATGTGTATGAATATATAGGCTGTTATTGGCTACATAAGCAATATGTTACACCCTGCAAATTAACTCTTAGATGTTCTCCACATTTGTTAAGACTAAAATGTCAAATATGAAAAAACTAATTTTATTTCTGCATTAGATGCCTCTTATGTGTAAAATGTAACTGTGCGCGTATTTTGGTAAATTTAACTCCAAACCTATATAAAAATTCTGTAATAATATTATAAATACAATATTTGATAATACTATCACTATAAAACAGTTGGGTTGTTTTAACGTATAAATGAATATTGGACAGAATCAACCGTTTTACATTTCTTACAGTCACTTTACTGGAAAAAAATGTCCTTGTTCAGTACAATTTTTGCCAAGCTTCTAGAAGCAGCATGATGTTTAGTTGAGGATGTGAATGGTGCTGAGAGCAGAGTGGTCCACGCGTGAGTCACATTCGTGACGCAGCAGAGAGAGGAGGCGTATTCGAGTTCATACGGCGATGTGCAGATTAGGTATATCATCAAAGTGCCGCGAGAGCGATTCAAAAGCTTTACATTCGAAGCAGATCTCGCGGTACTGTGATGTCATGGGCCAAACGGTTTATGCAGCGCAGCATGAATTCGAGCACATCTAAAAGACAAGGCGCAGCATCCCTCCATCCTCCATAGTATTTCTCCCCATCCGACGCTAACAACAACGACTGACAAAGAAAGGAAACGAAATCGTTTTTGTGGCTTGTTATCAGGTGAGGCGAATATTACATTAGTGTAATAAAGACATGTGCAGGATGTAAATGGCGATCGTCTTTTTCAGCGTGACAATCAGCTTGTTTTTCATGTGCTGCGTGATGGGGCGTCCATGTTTTCTTGTTGACACAGGCTATGAAAGACTGACACGCTTTATCACACAACATGAATATTCTCGCGTTAATGCACCTGCTTGATATAATTTCAGAAGTATTTAATTGATAAATACGTTATATGTGTTGTATTCGACAATACTGGGAGATTAGAGAGTGTGTCCTTTGCATTTGTGTCTGATCCAGTTCTGCTTACGCCCCTTTTTGTTGAAAAGAACGAAATACAGTAAAATACGATTTATAATCTTTTTAAGGTTTTTGGTTTGGGTAAACATTGTTAAACTGTGTATCATATTTACTTCTAACAGGGTGACAGAATATGGATTAGGTAAATGACAATAGAGAGTCATTTGTTTTTGTTTTTTATGTGATTTTCCTTCTCAGCAAATTAACTAAACGAAACCATAGAATAATGTTACTGTTAAGTTAGTTGTGCAAGCAAGGTCATTTTTGAAGAAGGCAATTCTTCACTTTACATAGAAATGTCAGATTCAACTGTAGTGAAATCTTAACATCACATGATTATATTTTATTATATATATTTTTTTAATTATATATACATTATATTATTGTCAGTGCATTAGTTATTACAAATGAAATGGTTTCTCAACATAACCTTGCCATATGAATAGAAATAAAGGAAGGTTTGGGAAAGTCTTGCAGATTGGTATTGAAAAATAAAGCTATTGCCTATTTTTGCAATTATTGGTGTTATTGAATTGCACTTTTAGTTGTGCATAATGTAAACACCTACTAAAGTCTCCATCTGATGCAATTTGAAGCCTTGCAGTATAACAGACATCTAATGTGTGGGCTTAACATTAGCAGGAATATATTTAAAAGAAAGATATTAAATCTTTTATTTGATCTACCAAATAACCAAGACATGACGGGAAACAGGGTTTGATGCAGATAAGTCTAAATAAATCACAGACCAAAACAGGTTAGCCAATTTGGCATAAGTGCTAGTATTCAAGCCAAACTCAATTTAAAAGAATGGCATCACCGTAGAAGGGTGACTATATAATGCTCATCATAGGGAAAGTACAAAGTTATTGATTATTTTATTTGGGGAATTCCAGATTAGTATGCATTTTAATATTCTCAAATAAAACAGATGTTCATTTCAATGGAATGTTAATTGTATAGTTAAGTTTGCAATGTAGTATAGTTAAGTTTCTCCTGTTTAGTTTCTGAATTCTTTTTTGCATAGATTGGTGGTTTTTATTTTGGTGATTATTTTGGTAAAAAAGCATAATCACGATTGTTTAACATGATAACTCAGTGATTTTGAACATACATTTATTTAACCTTTTTATTAAAGGAAAACACCACAGTTTTTAAATATTTTACTATGTTCTTACCTCAGCTTAGATGAAATAATACATATCTATCTTTTTTCAATGTGTGCATTTAATCTTTGTACAGCGCGTCGTGAAGGTGTTAGCATTTAGCATAGCCCCATTCATTCCTTAGGATCCAAACAGAGCCACCAAACACTTCCATGTTTTCCCAATTTAAAGACTAGTTACACGAGTAAGCATGGTGGCACAAAATAAAACGTGGTGATTTTTTAAGTGGATAAAAATGAGAACTATATTGTATGGCGGAAAAGCACTTTGCAGCACTTTGACCTTGGGCGCAGAAATATTGACGGAAGTTTGAGCGAGAGGCAGAGTAGTCAGGAGTGATGATATTACTGAGCGCCGAGGTTGAAGTGCTGCAAACTAAGTGCTCTTCCGCCATACAATATACTTCTCTTTTTTTTTAAATCGCCACATTTTATTTTGTGCCACTATACTTACTCGTGTAACTCCTCATGTCTTTAAATAGGGAAAACATGGAAGTGTTTGGTGGCTTCTAAATTCATCCCTGTTTGGATCCTAAGGAATGAATGGGGCTAAGCTAAATGCTAACACATTCACGACGCACTGTACAAAGATTATATGTGCACAAATTGAAAAAAGATATTAATTTGTCTAAGTTGAGGTAAGAACATAGTAAAATATAAAAAAGGTGGTGTTTTCCTTTAAGTAAGTGTTGCAATAGGCTACACATTTTAAAGCAGTGGTGCCTTCAGAAGTGCCTTACAAACAAATCGGTCCAGCGGCATGCAGTTTATATTTTAAATTAAAAATGTAAATTTAAAATCAAAAACGATGCATTGCACAGCCCTAGAAGCAATCCACTTATGTTCATTCCCGTAAAGCTATCATTGTCATATTCTGAATGTTTGTGAACACAGTGAATGTAAATGTCCTTGTTTTAGTATAGGAAAAAGTGAGTCATGCCTTTACTCCCCCCAGACTTCACATACTAAACTTAGAGCCTGGCAGAGATTTGACAACCACCAGTTATCTGTGAAAGAGCATCACTTATTGTCATCCATGTTTTAAGCTGATACCAATCCGATATAGATCTCTGTTGTGAGATGCTACAGCTTAACATCTGATGTCTATAAGTTATGAAATGTCATTGTGTATTTTTCTAAAGCATGCCGTTTTAATATCCAGGCCGAATAACATACAACAGAATGACTAAAGAGGAAACGTCAGAGGTGGAAGAGGCCCAGCCAGCCTCCGAGTTCATCAGTCCCGTTCATGAACCACGCAAGAAACCCATTGTGCATCAATCCGCACAGGCTCCACTCCCCAAAGACTATGGTGGGTTCCTGTACAAAGGATACAAGCTTTTAACCCTTCGTATAAAATATGGATTTTGTTTGATGTACAGTGATATATCCCCCTGTTTTCTTTCACCTATTCTAGCGTTTACCTTCTTTGATCCAAATGATCCAGCCTGTATGGAGATTTTGACAGACCCTCGGACCACAATCCCAGAGCTGTTTGCCATTATCCGCCAGTGGGTCCCACAAGTTCAGCACAAGATTGACATTATAGGCAATGAGGTGAGGTCCACAACAGCATAGATAGGAAACCATTTGAATGTTTACCAGTCTACCAAATATTAACGTCCTGTAGAAACTTTTTAATTGTTTCATACCCGACAGTGACCTTCTGAAACCAAACCATGACACATGTAAACAGTGTAATCCTGCATGAATGGAGAAGATTAAGTTTCCATGTACCTCCTGGTATTTAAATGTAATTTGACCTATCAGAACATTTCTATCGTATAATCCCATGTGGAATGTGTTGTGTTTAGACTTGAACACTTTGTCCTATGTTTTTGTCATGGGAAGGCTTTTTGTTCATGCAGATCAGAGCAACAGCTTAACTGTTGTTCACTGTTAGTACAGACATACAGTCCTGTACTTCTAACACACATGGGGTGGTTTCCCAGACAGGGATTAGACTAGTCCTAGACTAAAAAATATTTAAGAGCTGTCCAAACTGAAAACAACTTGTACTGACATATCTTAAATACATCCCTCAAAATGTACACAATGTTTTTAGTAAGGCATGTTTGTTAAAACGAGTTATATTTCCTAATTTAACTAAGGTCTAGTCCTGGCTTAAGCTAATCTGTGTCTGGGAAACTGCCCCTGAAAGTTGTTATTTAACCTCTGCAAAGTTATAGTGAATATACTATATACTAGTTTATACTAGAACTTACTAGTTTATACAGTATGTACAATACAAACACACACACATTCATGTTGTGTATATATTTTTCATTTCAAAAGTATAATAAGCACAACATGTTACCGGCTTTACTCTGTATTAGATTAACCTACTGTAGTGGTTTTGATGTAATTTAAACTAACCTATGTTCATATACCCAGTGTTTTGGTGGTCTGTGGGTAAAGGATAATGAATGAAGTGGTATGAGGGTGTAGTCTCTCTAGAGGTACAGTAGTGGAGTCAACAGGATTGATGGAAAACGAAATAAGCTTCAGGCTAATCTCTTCATTGAACTCCACCTGTCACCTTATAAGGAGCATCTCTCTACACTACAGCAAACCGCCCACCAGGGATTGCTACAACAGGATGAGTCTGCGCTGTCAGAAAAAGTGGTCAAAACTGGTCCAAAGCTGTCACTGAGGCAATAACCTTTAAAAAGGTCCTAATATGTACCATTTAGATGCAGATACAGTATGTACTGTATAAACCATAGACTGTAAAAAAAGATGGACGACGCCTGTTCGCTCCCTTCCATTGGTGAAAAGTGAAGCCGCCAGTGTCCCGATATGGCGCTGACATCTTGGGTCTTGAGTCTGCGCAGTAGCGATTTCGGGACCAGTCATGCGCAGTAGTGAGCAGGAAGTGAAGCCGCAAAATCAAAACCCCACCCTCGCTCTCGCAGAATGCGCATATCACACGATATCACAGCTGTCAATCATGACATGTACCACCGTTTTTATATCATTAAATAACTAACTAAACACAAACTTATTTTAAAAACAAACATTTGAATCAACATCAGTGTGATAAAAACTACAATAAATGACAGAAACCAGGTTAGGAAAAAAGATAATTGAAGTGTAATTAATTTTTTTAGTTGGTCTCAAGTCCCATTGAATAACATGGGGAGGCGGGGTTTATGACCTATACTGGGACCAGTCACTGGGGGGCGATCGAGACGTTTTGGCTTCACTTTTCAGGGCTTGTGCGGCACGCTTGGTATAAACATGGTACCAATATTTACCTTTGAGGTACTAATATGCACTTCTTGGTACCAGTGTGTCTGAGGTACTTTTATGAATTGTGGACTTTTTAAAAGGGTAACGCCCCTGTAACAGCTAGGGTGCACTTTTCTGACAGTGTCGGAAGCCTTGTTTGTGATGATGATTAATCACATTTGCATTTATGCATTAGGTTAGTTGGAGCCCTGTGGATTTTGGAAGGAGCTTTAAAAAAGAAAAACAACATTTTATGATTAATTTTATTATGATTATGATTACATATGATTATTATTTCATAGAGGAAAACAGTGTTTTTCAAATGTAAACAGGTGAACAACCATTTTTATATAAATGTAGTCAACTCAGTCTTCAAGTGGTTATTTTGTCAAATTTGCTACATTTATTATGCTAAGTGCATCGTTATAACTGGTTTACTTTAGTTTAGTTGCAGTTTTGCTTGGTTTATCTTGTTTATCTTAGACTAGGAACTCTATGGACAGGGTTTAAGTCTAGTCCAAAACTAAAATGCTTGTTTGGTCCCAAAATTCACACCAGTAATGTTTTTGTAACTACTTAAAGAGAACCTATTGTCCGATTCATGTTTTAAAATTTCCTGTGGTGTGTAAGTGTGTATTAGTACGTTAACTATATGCAAACGGTACAAACCCCAAAGTAAACGATGACGCGAGTTATCGTCTCCAACGTAAATCTCTTTTCTTGGACTACAACAAACACACGGATTGTAGGCAACAGTTTACTTCCTGGGATTGGTGATGTAGACAAGACCGACATTATCATAATTCCTCCCGCTTGGCCTGTAGGTAAACTCCTGTTTGCAACCGAATCTTTTGAACATGGTAAGGAGCGTCACATTTCCGGCTGACGTCAGACGTATTGAGGCCAATTACAACATATAGATTAGCTGGCCAATCAGGGACACTGAGCTTTTCAAATCCGTGCGTTTCGGGAAGAGAATGAAATCTGGAGCTACAAAAATGTATGGTATGTGGAAACTAATGTGTTTTTATCCATAAACCAGGCAAACACATTGTATTATACCAAATACACAAAATAACGTTGTTTTTAACAATGAAATAGGTGCTCTTTAAAAGTTCTAATATAATTAAGATGTATTTTTGGATTAATCTAACTCCTGTCCAGGAAACCCCCCCTATATGCCAATCTTATCTCACATGGGACATTAAGTGTACCTCACTGCCGCTTTAAAAGTCACAATTCAGACTACGCAGGTTTTAAGATTTTCGATGTAGTTTTTTGTACTGTAAAATGCAAAGTTTTAGTCTGTAACAAACATACACCCTGTTGTAACAGTACAGTTCTTCCATCACAAAATGGCTGCTTTACATTGAGTAAATGCAACGTTTGCTGACTCAGCAGTAAGACTTTCTATTGCATATCATCAATACCAGCTGACCTAATTGTTCATCATTAAAGTGCATCTCACTAATAGGCCTCTAGTCTGGCTTTGAGTGGCCATTTGCTATCGAAAATGCTGCATTTGCTTAAGCCTATAACCGTCTGCTAGTCTGCATAAGTTATTAAAGGGATAGTTCACCCAAAAATAAAAACTATCTCATCATTTACTCCATGGGTCACCAAACTAAGGCCCGCGGGCCGAATCAGGCCCGCCACCCCCCTTTGACCTGCCCCCCAGCCCCTCTGCCCCCCACTACTTGAACCGGCCCTATGAGGCAATTTTATTTTTGTAATTGCTTTTTTGGAAAGTAATAACATGTTTGCATCTGGTATTTTGTTGATTTTTTTAAGTTGAAAAATTATATTTAGTTATAAAATTAACTATATGCTCATGATCAAGCAGTGACAGACAACGCACGTGCAGAAAACTGTCACAGAATTGGAAGTGTTCAGGACAGCAAAATAGCTAGCGTTAAACTAAAAGTTGTTTAAACAAAAAGAGAGTTTTCAAAGAACAGCTGACCAACGATTATTTTTTTGTTCAGTGTAAGGACCGTGCAGTTTGTATTATATGTAAAGAAAGTGTGGCAGTTTTCAAAGAATATAATCTTCATCATCATGAAACCCGCCACAAAGAGTATGCTAGCTAGCGAGGGTTAGCAATAGAAGAAAGGATTCGGAGGATGAAAGGCGTACTGGCCGCACAAAAGAATCTATTCCTTCAACAAACTCAGGTAAACCAGGCTGCTGTCCGAACTAGCTATAAGGTAGCTCACCTACTAGCTACCCATGGAAAGCCGTTTACTGATGGGGACTTTGGCTGTGCCAGGCCAGTAATCTCTACTGCTGGTGGTCATACAATTGGTCTGGGTCATACAATTCTATATAGCTGACCCGGCCCCCCATCACAGTCAGGAACGATAATGTGGCCCCCAGAGAAAAAAGTTTGGTGACCCCTGATTTACTCACTCTCATATTGTTACAAACCTGTATACATTTCTTTGCTATATATTTTAAGGAATGTTTGTAGCCAAACCGATCATAAGCCCCATTTACTTCCATAGTATTGCTTTTTCCTACTATGGAAGTCAACAGGGCCTCTGATCGGTTTGTTTACAAACATTCCTTAAAATATCTTCCTTTGTGTTCATCAGAACAAAGAAATGTACAGCTTTGTAACAACATGAGTGGTAAACTCATTTTTGGGTGAACTATCCCTTTAATTAAATTCCAGATGCACAGCTGTCAATCAAATGATAATGCTTTCCTTCATGTCATTCTTTTTATGATTTTTAGATTTTGAAGCGAGGTTGCCATGTCAACGATCGTGATGGCCTGACAGACATGACTCTTCTTCACTACTGCTGCAAAGCAGGTGCTCATGGAGTGGGTAAGTGTTACTGGAGCTGGCAGCTGGTAGTCTTTGCCTTAACTTGCCTGGCATATCGCAGGCCAGCATTAAGCTCATTAAAAATGTATTAACTTCTAAATCTAATCCCTTTAAGAGCACACAACTGTACTTATCTGTCAAAATGAAGGTTATAATGAGAAATACGCTTGCGGCATGTACTGTAACTGTTGCTATAGTAACAATGTGTTTTTCTTGAAGGTGATCCTGAGGCAGCTCTCCGCCTGTCCAATCAGCTGATAGCTCTGGGTGCTGACGTCAGTCTGCGCAGTCGTTGGACCAACATGAACGCGCTCCATTACGCAGCTTACTTTGATGTGCCAGAATTGATTCGTGTTTTACTCAAAGCTGCCAAACCCAAAGGTTACTCCCATATCTTTTGTTTCCCTAACTTAGCACAAAAGTGTATTCATGAGATCTAATTCACCAGCACCTGAAAGATTTAATCAGTATATCAAATGTTACGTAGGAAAAGAATAATGAGGGGTTGAGACTGTGGGACATCTGATCCCATTTTGCACTAATGAAGTGGTGTGTCCTTCCTGTTTATCTCTCTACACAGTGCTCAACTCCACCTGCAGTGACTTTTATCATGGAACAGCGCTGCATATCGCCGCCTCCAACCTTTGCCTGGGTGCTGTCAAATGTCTGCTGGAGCATGGAGCCAACCCCAGTGTCAGAGTAAGCATGATTAATAAAACTCTTTCATTTAATTATGTTCAGCAGCTTAATTGACTTTGCCGTAAACCCACTCATTTATATTAAAGTTATCGACATCTGTATTGATAATATTGTTTATAGTGGTCCACTAATATATTTAGTTGTTTGTATAATGTTAGTGATTTCTTTTATTTAATTATAAAATTTACTTTATATATAATAATAATAGTTTTGTGTTTGTGTGTGCACATTATGTACTGTACAAATAGTTTTAATAAATATAGACTTAATTTTTACAATGTAAGTTTTGATAATAATTTTATAGTAATTAAATAATATAGATGTTTATATAATATGTGACTAAACAAATTTGCATACAGTTTATCTGCTAAAGGTTTTATTTTAGCAACATTTAACAGACAGCAGACTAAAAGCTAATAGATATTAACACATTTTCATGTCATGTAATGCATTTATTTGCTTAATTGTTAATGTGGTATTTAAAATGGATTATATTCCATTCTAAATTTGAATCATTCTTGTTGTATAAATAGGTGACCCTGCATGTGAAAACCCAGCTGAAGTAATTTTATTGATCTATATAAAATCATCCTAATTTAAAAAACATTCTGTAAAAAATTTAACCTTAATATCTTTTAATATTGACTGAGTAAGGCCAAAGATTGAAATCAATGATTGAAATCAATCTTTTCTAATTAGATAATGCAATTTTCCTTGGATTTCAAAGGCAGGGTCACATAACAATATCAGTAATTAAATGCTAAATGATATATGGTCTGGTTAATTTATTGTTCCATCAATAACAAGCATAAACTCTTTATCTGACCTCTGTATACTACAGAATGATAAGGGTCAAGACCCTGCTGAGGTCGTTCCCGACCCCATGGACATGAGTCTGGATAAAGCTGAGGCTGCCATGGTGGCTAAAGAAATGAAGCAGGTGTTGCTGGATGCCGTGCCACTCAGTTGCAATCTGCCTCGGGCCACCCTGCCCAACTATGACAACATCCCCGGCAACCTCATGCTCTCATCGATTGGACTGAAGCTCGGGGATCGCGTGCTGCTGGATGACACAAAGGTAAAAAAAATTAAACTTTGGGGAGATTGTTTGTGTATGATGTGGACAGATGTTATGTAACGTTTCCCCTGTCATGTGCCCTCACTTACCGGACTCTATTTATACTCACCATCGTCTTCATTCATTGTCGGTTCTTGTCTTCGTTTTATGTGTATTACATCATCATCAAATATAAAATCTATGAATTATAGTTATATATGTTTATTGCTACCTGTTGTCCTCTTCGTCCTTTCTACACATACCGTGATGTGTCAGAGAAAATGATAAAGGGGGGGAATTGCAATTTGATAGTAAGGTGAGGGGAATTCTCACTGAACAAAGGTGTGGAGTACAGGATGAGTCATTAATATTTTTAGATAATTTTCCCAAAAGCATTTGTAAATTTCAATGTGCTTATATTTGCTAAACCTTTAAGAGTATAGTGTACAGCTTCAAAGCTAATCATTCTTAAGACTTGTTGTATACCATGAGACCAAGACATTCAGTCCCAATGATAACCTCTCTCCTGCAGGCTGGCACCCTCCGTTTCTGTGGCACCACCGAGTTTGCCAGCGGTCAGTGGGTCGGTGTAGAGCTGGATGAGCCGGAAGGCAAGAATGATGGATGTGTGGGTGGGATCCGCTATTTTATTTGCCCCCAAAAACACGGTATGTGTTTTCCTAATTCATGTATTACTTTAGTTTTTTCTTAAAACAATCTAAGAAGACGACTTAAGCCTTTGTATGGTGTACACTTGTTCTTCAGGTATCTTTGCCCCAGTGTCAAAAATCAGCAAAGCTCTTGAACAACCCCCCTCTTCTGTCACATCCACCCCCAAATCCCCTCGCATGGATTTGTTCCGTGTAACCGGCAAGATTAAGAAAGAGAAAAAAGAGAAAGATCGGGAGAAGGGTGAGTGCTGTCATTTCAAGAAATATCTTAAGTTGCAATCACAACTTTTAAAGGTGCCAAAGAATGCATTGATATAACGTTACATTGTTGTCTCATATTTACATTAAGTGCAAACAGACCTTATGTTTAAACCTGTAACAGACGAAGATACATTTCGTGGTAAGTTTGTGAGGTTTTTATGGGTATTGACCTGCGAAATGTAAGTCTAAAGGCTAGCATATAGCATTAGCTAGCACATATCGCTAACTCAGTTCATAACGACAGTTGTGTTTATTGAGATTGGCCTTTTTTCCAGCGGTCTTTTGCATGCACAAGGTTTACATTAGAAGGAGGAAACAATCGTATGAGCTTCACGACATGTCATTACAATGTACAGAACTCCTATGATTCATTTATGCATAGGTAAATGCAGTTTAACATTCTACAGCACCTTTAACGTTTAATTCAAACTTAATCGATTATTTGTCTTAAATGTCATGTAAACACTTCAGTGTGACTGATAAAAGTAGTCTGATATTTATGAAATCATCAGAAGATATTTATGGTTTGCTTCTCTGCCAGCACCAAGAAAGAAGTCTCTCACCGGAATGAGTCTGGATCCTGATGGCGTAAAGGTGGAGGTTGGGGATCAGGTGTTGGTGGCAGGCCAAAAGCAAGGGATTGTTCGGTTTTTTGGAAAGACAGACTTCGCTCCTGGTATGTCTGTGTGAAGGCCTAAGCTGTTGTTTAAGAGGAACAATAGTATTTTTTGAGACCTAATACGTATATTAATGTCCATGTATCTTTTAAACGTTTGATCTGTCCTGGATCATGTGTTTGTGTGTTTTTCTGATCAGGGTATTGGTTTGGTGTGGAGTTGGAACAGCCCACTGGGAAACATGATGGCAGTGTATTTGGAGTGCGTTATTTCCACTGTTTGCCAAAATATGGGGTTTTTGCACCACCATCCAGAGTTCAGAGGTAAAATACCTTTGTGGTAAACTAACTTGTTTTGGTATTGTAGACAACAAGCGCAGAGGAACCATCTGCTTTATTGATCTTGTTGTTGTTTAAGCCTATGCATTCAAAGTGGTTTCTGGGTTTCAGTCAGTGTTTAAACAATGGATGACGGAGCTTAGCTATGAAACAAGCTATGAAATATTTGTGAAACTTGTAAGATGAGATAAAAATGGCAAAACAGTGGATTTTGTGAAGAGAAATAAAAAAGATGCTTGAATCATATTTAATTATTGAACATCGGTTATATAATTTAGTTTCTGTTTTTTATTGCAGAATTGGAGGGCCCAAAGACCCGGGGGATGGCACACTAGTAAAGAAAGTCCACCAAGTGACTAGTAAGTACAGCAATAAGGCATATCCCTATGTTTTAAATTCTCAGATATAAACATATTTAACATTAATATGCTTTTCACAACTAGATCAAGTATCTGTGCACTGGTTTTAAACTATTTGTTTTTGGTTGCAACGTGCCATCTTGTGTATATCTGGTTTGTTGGGTATACAGTGGCCTCTAGTGTCCATAATATGTAATAGCACCATTTGGCAAGAAAGAAACACTGTACTTTTATATATTTATATTAGAGTTTTTTTATTTAAAGAACATATGTTTAAGGATATGTGATCATTTATAAGAGTATTGTCTGTTTACCGTTTGGGGAAACTTAAGATATTGACATGTTTATTAACTGTTCATTTCATAAGGCATAGCATGTAATAGCCTAAAAAACTATATAGGTTACCCATTAAAGCTAAATATAAAAAACTATTTAGCTTAATAACAGGGCCTATCAAAAAAGCAAATGAATGTCCTCTTTTCTCTGCAGTGTCCCAGCCCAAGCGTAATTTTAATGCCATGCGGTCTCCAAAAGACATAACATCTGAGAATACCATATCCAGGTATGTAAAGTTAGCATGTACAGTTGTGCACCAAAAAAAACAACATAATATCCTCCCATTAACAATTATATAAATATATATGTATATATGTTTACATTTAGATTTTATTTTTGTTTTAGCAGGTTGCTGTTTTGTTGCTGGTTCCCCTGGATGCTGCGGGCAGAGATGCAGTCATAAATCCACTGGTTTCGTCTTTAATTTTCATCTCCCTCTTTTTCAGTTCCAAGATAATGTCTTCCCCTCTGTGTACTTTTATTATTCATATCAGCTTTTCTCTGTGAACGTCCCCGACTGCTGTCAGAGGGACAGCTGAAACATCTCCACCTCCTCCCATTCCTCCTATGGCAATTCAATAGCAAAAAAATAGTGCCTTGTGAAGTAACTAATGTCCTGCATTCCAATAATTAAATTACAGAGAAATAACAAACTTACTAAAACAAAACAAGGGAAAATGATCCCCGGTTAAAGCCATTCATATCTCTGTATCTGTTCGGGATTTTTGCTAAACCACTCTGGGTAGATTACTGGCAGTATTCATAATAGAAAGAGTAGGCTTGTTTTCTGTGTTCATTTATAAAGGTGCTTTTAGTTTTGTTTTAAAAACATGTCGCTGCTGTATTACGCACCTCTGCTGGGTTACTTTGCAGTATTTAATAGCTTAACCAAACTTGGTTCCTGAGTTTAAATGCCTTTTATATTTGTTCATTTTTGTAGGTGACATATTTCTGTATGCTCATGAAAAACAACATTATTCGTTTCACATTTCATGACAATGTGTCTAACTATACAACACTGTAGTCTGAAAATGTTAATACTACCAATATGGAAAAGAACAGGGTTGTCCATCTGAGCCCAATGTTTTAATTACATTGAAGTTTGCATTATGTGTGTGGCATTATAAATATTTTATAAATCTAAATAATAAGTCAGTAACAATCATATTTCTCTCACCAAATATATAGAAAATCAAGCGTGTGTGCTTCATCTAGTATACTTAAAAATTAAGTATCATTTGCTTGTAGTAAAAAACTTCTTTCGACAAAAGTGTTTATATCAACACTATAGTGTCTATAGTCTACTGTATAAAGCGCCTGCCCAACTCCTGTCCGGTTTAAGCTTTGATCGGTTTTGTGAATGCTCTTCTATACAACTCTGATCGTGATAAGTATGTGCTTACTGTACTGTAATGAAATGTGTAAGTAATAACAACATTTACTTTCATGTCAACTTCCTATATGAATATGGATAGACATTACCACCTTTAAAAGCACAGCATGAATACAAGTGGCTGCTTTTATATGACCTGGGATCAACTAATAGTAGAGAAAATCTCTTAACTGATCCCAGGGAAGATTAAGGAGATAAAAAAACAACAGCTTTGCATATTCTCCTAAACAAGCTTAAACACTTGGTGAACTTCACTGATCTTCAAAAAAGAGCAACTTGCAAAATTGAAGATGTACTGCTTAAACAGGTCTCATCCGCTTTTGATTTCTTCACTCGTCATGTCATGTGTCATTGAAGAACTACTGGATTTGTGTGATATAGGTTTAGTCATTAGAATAGTATTGTTTTGATGGAGTGCAAACATCTGCTTACAACAAACCTTAAATTGTGAATTCTCATTTTTTGATAAAACCTGTTGTACTTCTTTCGTTATTGTGACTTGAAGTCGTATCATACAGTATATGTCTCACTATTATATCAAATATTTCAGAACTACGGTCACATTCAGTGCAAAATGTATAAATTATCATTTCATTTGTAAGTAAATCTGACTCCAATTTTACAAGCTATATGTATATTGAGGTCTGTGTGTGGCATATATGAGCTAACCTTATTATAATTTTTTTATCCTGTTGTGGAATTGGTACAGCTCATTTGTAAACATTTTTTTTGTTCAAAAATATCTATATTTTAATAGTTTTACAAGGCACTTCTTAACATCTAGTGCATTGTGTTTTCATGTTAACTATTCTTCATGAATTCAGTTCTGGATTTTGATGGACAGCATAATTGTACTGCATGCTGTGTATACATTTGCAGATTTCATTTTCCTACAGTGTTTCAGCATGAGTAAGCTTATTAATTCAAGTGAAACTATCCTGAAGGTCGGATATATGACTAATAAACATTTAGTGTTTTATACTTAGTTTGTGTTTTTCGTGATTGTACCTTTCAGTATATTCCAATGAAATATAAAACGTTCCTCAAATGTTTATATTTGATTCCTGTTTGATTATTTTTGAGAAACTAAATAACGTAAAGTTCAATGCAATTTTAATAGAAATTCGTTTCTGTATAGGGTTAGGGGTGGGGTTTTATTATTTGTTTGTTTTTTAATTATATATTACTTTTTATATTTATTTTACGTTTTAATTCGCTTTGTACTATTTTATACGCATTAGCTAATTCGTAAAATACTTACGAATCCCCGTAAAGTAAATTTTTAACCTATTACCACCAACCATGAAAATGAAATGCCCACACTAAAATGTTTGCAGCTTCTTAACTATCGGACATAAATTATTGTGATTTATTTGGAAAAAAGACACTTGAAATTTGTATTTTTAACACTTTATTTTCAGAATTTAAGATTCAACATAAGATACAAAGAAAACCATTTATATATGTTTAGCGGCATAAATCTTATGCACAAAACATATTTCTTAACCTATAAATAACTTGAATAACCTTATACATAAACCACAAAAGGTAATAGTTATTTTAGGTTATTTTTACAACTAAAAAATAACATCTCGACGGGAACAAAAATTGCTATCAATAATTTATTGTAAAAAAGTACATGAATCTTAAGTTCTTGAATCGCAGAAAACAATGTTTATTTAAAAAAATCCGTCTGTCTGTTTACAACTAAATGAAAGTGTCTGTAACAATGTTCAAAATACAAATAGCCTAAGTCAATGTTTAATAATAAATTAATCTGAGTCGTGTGTGTGATCCGGAGAGGGCTTTGCGTTTTTGCAGTTCGATTGTCTTTTTCTTCGTGCGCGTCGATTTTTGAACCACACCTAAAATACAGAAAAAATGGATTTAGGATTATTTAGATGGAAACGTCAATAGAAATAATTTTTAAAAGCTTATATTAAATGTATAGAGCTTTTTCTTACCCGTACAATCTCCTCGGTGAGGCCGGTACTCTTGGCTAATTCCGCCCGGGCATCTACGGTCGGGTAGTCGGTGATGGCGAATAATCGCTCGAGTTGTTGTGTCTGGTTGTCTGTGAATACAGTGCGTACTCGATTGCGCTGACGCTGGGATGCGTTTCGGTGGCACTGATGCTCAACTGGGTCACCTGAAGTAAAAAAAAAAATATTTTATTAAAAATTTTCAGACACAATAGTCAATTTAAAAAAAGAAAACCGCCCAATATATAAAACAAACAAACATGTTATTAAGTTATAATTTTTAGTTCCAAATAAGATAAATATCTACACTAACAAATTTGTCCACACCACAAATTTGTCCACAATCCTTTCTCAGTTTTTTAAATGATAAAATAATGACAAAAAAGTGTACCTGTTGTGTTAAAGGGCCACTGCTGAGCCGTGTAGTAGTTGGAATTGAAGGTCATTTGATAATATGAGACCGGGCTACAGCAGTTGAACATGCCCGTCCAGGATGATGAGGATGATGGGTGATGGTTCATCATCAGGGCCGCATGCTGAACTCCACATTCATCCTGATAGAGCTGATCCAGTTTGGTTACGTGCCCTTGGAAATCCCGCGGAGATGATGGATGATCCTCTGTGGGTGTTTGATTGCTTGTGTCGCTCAGGATGAAATCAATAGAGAAGTTTGAAAACTTCTGACTTGCCATGTTGTCTCCAGTGCAGTCCACGGGAGCTGATGTTAGCATGTATGTCTCTTCTCTTGCTCTCTGTTAGTAATGGCATTGAGCTGGAGAGTTGTATTTGTACCAACAACTTCAAAACTAAGATTAAACTGGGTATTAATGTATCATTGTTGGTCCATTAGCACCTCTTTGTTGAAGTGATGTAAGTTCAGAAGGTCAAAGGAAATTAACTTTTGAGGATTCACTTTGAAGAGACTTAAACCATTTGAACTGACACTTCAAATATGAATGTTTATTGATCATACAATAGGCTACTTTGATACAAGTCATCAAACAGCTTCCTTTATACAACTGATTTTGGGTAACTGTATAAATTCCGTGGAGATTATTTTAAAATTGGCGACTCAATTAGTATTATTTTAGGCCTATAGGTTTTTTAAACTAAGTTAAATTTTACTTGATTAGTGCTGTTATTTCGCATTTATATGTCATTAAATTATTCATTACCCATATATTAAATCAAAGTAATATTATTTTATATAGGGGTAAATAAACTTGTTTGCTGATTTATTAGACTCTATCGACCAAAATATTTTGAAAGCTACAAGAAGTTTATGCTTCTTGGAAAACAATGTTTATTCATATAGCCTAAGTGTCCTTTTGTTTAAAACTGTAGAGGAAGACGTCCTAAACAAATAATATTGTTACTTTAAAAGCATTTTTATAATTTATTTTAATCATGTAACAAGCTACATGCTACAAGCTAAGAAAATGTTGCATTTGTAAATGATCTTAGATTTGGATGAACTTTTTCGTCATACATAATTTGGGTTTTGATGACGCTTGTTCAAACATACACGTGAGCTTTGAAGCTGTGACGTCATCGTTTGAGTTCTCTGAAGTTGAAACAGATGAAAGTCATGTTAATGCTGCTTAGAAATGAGATCGAGAGTGCTGTGGTATCATGTTCTTTGAGTAAAAATGTATTAAAAGAAACATTAAAACATACCTGCTCATTTAGCCTAACCTGTTGCTCATTGTAATTAGGCTAATTTAGCAAAGGAAATAGCATAAATATAACACATACAGATTTAGGATCTGTTAGCCAGACTGGGCTTATCCTAGTTCTAGACTAAAATTAAGATACCATAATTTAAAAACACCTGTACTGACACATCTTAACATACATCAGTGACATCATTGCTTTTTGTAAGGTCTGTTTGTAAAACAACTTAAATGTCTTAAAATAACTAAGGGATTAGTTCAGGAAAGTGCCCCATAATGAACGAAAAACAGGCCTGAGTAGTGTAAATGTCGCCATCTTGTGCTTTTATATGGAAACTACTATCTTCCCCTTGTGCTGATTAGAAATGGGCTAATAGCAACTGCCCCGGGTTTATGGTCATTTTTGTTATCACTATAGACAATAAAAAGATAACATATATTATTTAATAATATTCCATCGAATAAGGTGTATGCAGGCTGAATTATTATATAACTAAAATAACACTGTATCTAGTGTGGTTAGATAAATCATTAACATACCTTTAGTGCTATATACTGCATGCCAATAAATCAAAGCAAATTAAACTTGATCATGGTTATTTGAAAGACACAACCCACTCCAATAGCTTAGGAATGATGACAGATGTGGTTAGTTGGTAATGTCTGAGAGAATGGGTGTTTAACAAGCCAGCAGATTCCCAACGTAACTCAGCTTACATCACTAATATTTGATTTCTTTTAAGCTACTAGGGTTTACAAAGAAATTATATGAAAATCCCACTGAGCGGATATTGGTTTTGCCTCTTGGCAGATGGGATCATTTAATAATCTCCATGGCTCACACAGTACATGTTATATACAGCAAAAATCAAAATATTGCCTTGTCCTTCAATATGTACTGTGGGTTTTTTGTGCCTTCAATGCAAAAATTTGGCATGCAGGCTGATATACATTTCATTGCCCTGGCCACTGGTGTATGGTGAAGTACCATTTTAAGAAATAAAAGTATTAATATAAGAACTAAATAATCAACAGCATGTATTTGCATTTAAAAAAACTGATTTAGACTTTCACATTAAAATATGATTAAAGTTTGACCCATATTTAGTCTTGTCTTGCATATTTATAGAACATCCAGCATCCATTTGTACGGGCAGGATTTATACAATGCTACTGACAAGCATTGATAAGATTTGGGCCAATAGGCAATTAGCAAATGCATGACCTCTTCAAAACAGAGCATGCTTTAATTCAGAACTCATAACAATAGCTCAGTCAAATGAATCCCAAGCTCCAATATACGCATCCCAAAAACACAAAGGGAAATATTTCGAAGCAACCGCCTAAAAAGCATAGTTTCAAGGGCGATTACTCATTTGCAATCTCATTTTTCTCAATGAGTGTGCATACTATAATCAAATGATTTATGAACCGAGGTAACACACTGTTGTAGAGATATTCAGGCCACAACAGCTGTAGTCGTCTGAGCAGCAGACCAGGCAGATGGTGCTTTGATTTAAGATTAGCTGAGTCATTTCTGCAACTAGAACTTAAACAAGAAACTTCACGGCCCTTATGGTGTGCATTCTGCAAAAACGGCATTTGGATTTCATCAGGCAGGGTTGGAGAATAAATGTGTTGCTTTATTTGCTACCAATGATGCAAACTTCAACAGAAGTCTGGAGCACACTACTGAAACACATGAAGCACCTGTTTCCAACCCAGGGTGTTATTCACATGCTAGAAATGGATCAGCGAGTCCTTTTACCTCACTGGTATTCTTTAAAGCTGAACTGGCTGTATTAAAGGCCACAGAGCATCTTGTATCTCATCCCAGGTTAGAGTCTCTGTATCAGGTCACTGAAGTTTGTTACGCCTTCACAAAGTAATTCGAATTATGAACTGTGTCTTGGACTCAGTCAAGCATTTGAAGGTCAAGTTTTTTTTAAATCAGCTCTGTACCAGCTGCCTCTGATATAGTGAGAGCAGATCAAATGTCACTGAGTAAATGAAGCTAACAAAAACTATTTATGACCCCCATCCTTTTGACCCAACATTGGAGTGTAATAACTGTTTTTTTGCTCGTATTACACCTCTCTGAACATAAGTGAGGTTTTGAACAATGAATGAAAATGATATTGCATCCTTAACTTGCTATCTAAAGCAATTGGTTAATCATTTACCCCATCAGAATCATATATTTCCACAAGCATTGGTTCTGGCCAGACATGTTCAGCAGACTGTGGAGGGCACACAAGGTCAAATAGTAAACCGCAAAGAGAGCTTAAATATGTAATACCCGAGACAATATTCAGAAAATCACAGTTTTATTTTTTGTACTTGTGGGCTTTTAAATCATGAGGTATTTAAGTGAACATTTTGAGGCTTATTTTCACACAGATTCTTTGCTGGTTAAAGATAGCGGTGACCTAATTTTCTCTGTATCGCATCTCATAAGCTTGCAAATGTGAACAAAGCTACTAATGTTCCTTAAAAAACCCCATTCTTGTATCAGCACACTCATCCGGCATGCTTTGATGCTTACAGTACTGGTATAAAAGAGGGATATTGACAAAGCCTAAGATCAAAGGACATGGATTGAATGAATGTGTTGAATGGTTTACTAAACAACCAGCAGAGGGAGACATTTTATTAAAAGACTTGCATTTGGCCTAGGGCATTACATAATTACAATAACACTGAATGATTCATTGGATGAATAGACTTAATTTATGCATACTGACATAATTGTGTCATATCGGATGTTAGCTGTAGAAAGCAGCAGCCACTTGGACTAGAAGCAAAGCTGAATATTTATATATAATTAAAAAATAATACCGTATTAATAAGAGGTCAAGAGTGTAAACTTACAAAAGGATGCTTTGGATAAACTATAGTATCTCTTTTATATCCAAACCAAATCTAACTTTAGCAACTACATTATTTTCTGAACATGCAAATCTGTGTGGATCTCCTAACTGAATGGACAACAAATGAATACACTAAACTGCTTAATTGCTGTGTGTTTTATACATCATTAACAGGGTGACTGATCCATTCTGACATGAACATGGACCCCTCCCCACCGCTATGAACATATGCATGAACTCCTCCTTACTGTGGCTAGAAAGAGACAAATGTTGGCTGGGGTACACAAGTGAAGGTTGGCCGGCATGGCAAATGGTCGTACCCTTGTGTATGAGCACCGTCTGCTCACACATGCTTTTTTAAGGGTCTGAATTGTGTCTCTCTGTCCTGCCATGTGACTGCCAAGTTCATATTTAGCAGTCGTCAAACAACAGATAGTGCATTGGTCCCTGATGGGGCCTTTTCTTTGTTTCCCATAATGAACAAAGGCTCCGTTGGGAGATGTGCCAATTCATAAACAGTGAGCTAATCCATCTTTCAACCTCCATCCAACATACATAAAGAAATTATATAATAAAATTTAAAATAATACAAAATAATAATAAAATATGCATATAGTGTTCAAATGAGTGAATTTTCTCCTTCATGAAAGTTGTATTTATATTTTAATTAGTCTTATGACGTTTTACATTTTCTTCCTTCAAACAAAAAATATAATTAGCATAATATCTTATAGCCCTACATCGTCACACATCTAAATGTACGCACGTACAGTAGTTTAATGATCTCTATGTTCTGGTGGTAGATGTATCACTGTAAACATATACGTGCTTGAAATCACATTTAAAGGGGTTGTAAAAGTAAGTAGGAGGCGGAGCGTGTGGAAACTGCTGGTGGGCGTGGTTTGGATCACCTGTTTCAGGTGACGTTTCAATTTACCTTCAACTCTAAAAGAGTGAACATTTAAAGTAAATTGGACCTGACACGCTCTTTACAGCACAAATTGGGAAAGTCAGTCAATAAAAATTGTCTGTAAAAGCCCGTGTGGCATTTCGCGAGTTTTATATTTACCCTGAGGATGAAGTGTGCACCTGTGTGATTATCCTAAACTTCGGGAGATCCGTGAAGTAGGAAGCTGGAGTGGATTGAAGTCAGACTAAGTTGCACGTAAGTCATTAAAGTTTCTTTTTAACCCCAATAGCCATTAACAGATAACAGTTAGTTGAGAACACGTTGCATAAAAATGTAAATCGCGTTGGATTAAAGCGTTTGCCAAATATATGTAACGTTAAACACACAAATGTAAGGTTAATTGAAAATGCCCGCAAACATTCTTACTCAAAATCGTTATAATAATTAAAAAGTTATTGTTGTACAAACGTAAGAGACGTACGTCCAACTGATGCTTAGCACACGTGATTGATTGTGTGCAAGGGGGTTGTTTTGATTCTATAGCTACCTATAATTGTTTTTGAAGACTTTAAATATGTTGTTGTCTGTGGCAAGCATGCATGACTGACAACAAGGTTATTGGGTTACTCTTGCTTAATGTGATACTCATACTCCGTGGCCATTGATTATTCCCACAATGACACCCCCGTGCGCGCAAAGTGTTCTGGGGGTTATAAATATTTCGGACGTACTGCACATAAAATATGACGTCAGTCAGTCATACAAAAAGCTTTTCCTGTTTATTATACTGCCTATTCATTTAAGTCACTAGTAAGAAACATTGCAGTGTACTTCATTCCTCGTTAGTTCTCTAGAAGTCTCTGACACCATATATGGGCGGCTGGTAGAGCATTGTGTAAGCGAAACAAAAGGTCAAGGGGTTCGATCCCAAGAACGCACACAGTGAAAAAATCTGTAATTTGCCACTTTAAATAACATAATCTGCTAGTTATATAAATGTAAATTTAAATGCATGTTCTTCTAACATAACCTTACATGTCTGTCCATCATATTTCATTTCCCATAATGCATTCCCTTACGAAAATTAACCATGGTTATATTGTGGTAAAAGCGTAGTAACCATGTTTTTTTGGTGTATTGATTACTATCAGCAAAACCATGGTTTTACTACACTAACTATGGTTTAACTATGGTTTTTGAAAACCATGATTGTCAAAACCATGGTTATTTTGTAGTTACTATGGTTTTACTACAGTAACCATGTTTTTTTGGTTTTAACGGTAGTAAAACCATGGTTAATTTTCGTAAGGGTTAGCATAATAATGCTGTTTACAGGGTACACATCTCTGAACTCTGTGGTTGTTTGCTCGTCTCACAATATTGTTGTGTTGATGTGAGAAATGTTATGCAATTTTTATTTTAATGAAACATTTACATGGCGTTATAGTGTTCACCTAATCATAAATTCCTATTCATCCGAAGGGTTTTTGAGAATGCTCTTGCTCAAGAACTAAATCAGTCTTGTTTTTGACCTAGACATCATTTTATCTCAATCTGCAGGTGTCTTCCAATAATATAGCTTGTTAAAATGTATTCATTTATGTTTGTGCTGCTAGCTTAAATTCATTTCTCTAAATCTGAATTTTCAGTCACTTAAATGGTGCCAAATTAAGTAGCAAAGCTTTTACCAAACAGTTTTTAGACATTCCCTGTTTTCTCCTCATCATAGACTTCTGCACTTCCTTCTTTAGCCAGACTCCAGAGGTGATTTTATTTGAAGGGCACTGGTTAAAAATCAAGTGCACTGAAGTTAATGGCAAACGAGAGCTTTCTACACTTTAAAAATGTCCTCTCCACGGGCCATTATGGTTAAAGGCAGGGTATAAATATACTCAACAAAACACACTTCTATGCCAGAATGACACCACGCTGAGTTTAATGATGAATGGCGTCATGCTTCGGTAGTAATTGGCCATTCAGTCTAATGCTGCTCCTGGCTTTCATTGTTATACTCTCTCCTCGCCGTTGTTACTGGCCAGTTTCGTTTGCCGAAACTGCAGCTCTCCCCCTGGGCTGAGCTTTGTTTGAAAACCATGACTCAGATTTCACTAGCACTTGTAAAGACTGAATGACAGTTTTGTATTCCTGCGTACACCGGTGACGAGAGCAAATAGGGACCAATATGAATTGCCTTTAGGTTTAGTTATTTTTAATTTTGTATAGTTTGTATCTTTTACATTTATGCATTTGGCAGCAGCTTTTATCCAAAGCAACTTGCAGTGCATTCAAGGTATACATTTTTATCAGTATGTGATGTCTCTCCTTTATCTTAAAGTATGCATGCAACCCGGTCCCTAGTTGTCAATGGGGCAGTTCCCATTCAAAAAACAAACACCACCACCACATTTGTACCTTAAGAGTTCATAATAGTACCTCAGAAAGACAATATTAGTACTTCAAAGGTACATATTGGCACCAAATGCATACTTAAATGGTACATATTAGGACCCTTTTAAAGCCTACTCCCCTAGTTACAGCTTGCATCCTTTCCTCTTTCTTTTGAGAGAATGACCTTGCTTCAGGCCACAACAGGGATGTTTCAGACAGAAATTGTAGCGTGTAAAACGTCTGTCGTCTGTCCTTGAATGAATCCATCATATGGATGAGTCTCTGTTATTCTCCCCGAGCACAACACCTGTCAGGCATCTTCTAGCTGGGGAGTCATAGCCGAAAAACAATCATTTCCATCTCCAGCTACGATGTGTTCATGTGGGGGAAACAGAATTCATCTTTTTAACAAGAGTGCTTGTTGGCGTGCTTGCCTGTGGCTATATGTTACGATTAATGGGCGGCAAGCTAGTTCTACCTTTTGATACGATCACAGTCCGACACCTTTTCTGTGAGATTTGGAATTGTTTTAAGCTTGGGAAGTCAGTGCAATTCCAAGAGGATGCCGTTTAGGAAATCTCACTGGCTTGCAAGTGCTGTAAAGGGGATTAGAAGATGCCTGAATTGGAATTGAAGGCTGATGCCATAATGACCTCACTGACATTCTAGTAAAGCATTCAGCTTTATTAAGAGTGGGTGTGCGGTTTATTAAACTCGGGTGCGGTTTAGGTTAAATGACAATAGCCAATTCATTTCAAGTCATTTTATTTCATTTATGTTACTTCCAGAGGACCCGAGGTTGGTTTGCTATACTTCTCGGATGCCGCTTTGCCCTTCACATAGCACGGGGCCTGAGGAAAGAAGGGGGTCGGTTCATCTCCTGCTTTGTATGTAGTGGATAAGATCAGGTGTCCTGGCACTAGCATCTTCTATCCGGCTTCTAAGAAAGAACTGTTTGTTTGCGATTTCAGGCCTGTGGCACCAAAGAGACAATGAGTGCAGTCTCTGTAAGGATGGGGGAGACGGGTTTTGGGTTCAGGGAGAGCTAAGCACCGATGAGCGAGACCAGAAGAGCGGTCCTTATCTCCTCTGACTTCGCGAGCATCCATCAACAGAAACACGGATGTCGCTCAAACCGCCTCCATGGGACGGCACATACGGGAGTGGGCGGAACGCCGTCACCTTACCGGGAGACTGTGCATGCGCTTTAGATTAAAAATACATTTTCAAAGCTTGAGCCAATCAAGCGGAGCTATTTCAGTCGTAGTTTAGTACTCCCACTGAGCAAATGGTGTTAAAATTGTGCAGTTTCTGTTGGTTATCACAAAAACGGATTGGAGTTCTGTGTCATTTAATCTTTGTACTTTATGCATACAGTCCCTTTCACAGTCCAGTGATTTATAACTGAGAGTACATTTTCCTCAGAGGGTTTTTAGGCTGGTTCCAGGCAATTTGTTATTTACATTTAGGAATTTAGCGGATGCTTTTATCCACACTGACTAACAACAGTGAGGAAAACATTAAAGTGACTCCTCTTATGGAGGTAATAATGTGAGAGTTTTCAAAGTTTTGTACAATTTTAAATCTGGTGAAAAGGAGAAGGAAAATAGGAGTTTTTTTAAATAGATCAATAAGCATTTAACATGTTACTGTCAAGTTTTCCTGGATACGTAAAGCTACTGGGTCTCATTCATTAAGCATGCGTACACACAAATTTGGTTTGGGGTTTGATGAAAGTTTTCTATAGCCTTACAGATTAAGCATTGGTGATGCATAACGTCGCCTTTCCATAGCACACGACATTCGGACACACATGTTGGATTACGCCACCAAGTGGCAAATGGAGAAGTTTGATTATGATCATAATTGTGTCACAACCCAAAGCCTTCATTCTGCGAACATTCCCCAAAGTGAAATAAATAAATGATGTAGTTTAGTCTCAAGTTCGTATCGAATCCATACATTTTGTCCATTTGTCAGGTACTGTGGAAAGGCAGCATAGGACAAAAAATTGAAAAATGAAGAATCTCACTTCATAGTTTGTGTTGTGGCAAACTTAGTTTACTTTGGTAATGTTGATCTATGAATTTAATTGTTATTTTTTCTATAGAGCTTTTTAGCAACCGTTTCACCGATGTGATTGATTAGAGTCATTAGACACGCTATTAAACTCATTTTTTGTCCTTAACCTCAAATTAATCAATAGAAAGGGGGCAGCAGTTGGAGATTAGACTTTTTTTGCTTGGCAGTGTGTGAGATGAGATGCAGCACATCCCCCAAGCTTGTCCAGAGATTCACAGACCCAGTCTCCGTTTACAACTTCCGATGAAAACGGCAACCGTCTGAGCTTTTAAGGTGTTAACCTTTTTTGGCTGGTCTGAAGTAATTGTCAATGGATGCCAAAAAGAGTAACACCACCTTCGTTTCCCGTGGGGTTTATTTCATGCCAGAAGGACGAGTTCGGTTTTGTTTCCTGTTAAGAAAGAGAAACCGTGTTCTCTCCATTTTCCTGGAGGGTGTTTGTGCCTGTTCTGAGGTGGCATGTGATCTTGAAAGATGGCTGGGACAGGCCTATGAAACCTGAATGAGGAGCCGAGAGCGATTTGAGCTTCAGTGATATATTAATTGCATCGTTACATTTTCATTTTGCTTCCACATGTGGACTCCCTGCATCACCTTATGCCTAAATGGAAGCCTTTTATTCCCTGTCGCAGGGAGTAGTTTGCATGTTTATTCAGCTTAGGCTCATTTAAATGTGTGCCGTGTTATGTAAAGGTCTCAGATGCACCTGCCTCGTCTGTTTCTGGCCAAACATCTGACGCTGAATGGGATGACTAAGCATAAGACATATGTAATAGAATCTGTCATTGAAATCTTTGAATTTCTCGTGATGTTTTCTGATTCTGGTGTCTATATTAATTTCTCTATAAATTTCTCGAAAATTGGCTGTCAGTGTTGCATGCGTGGCAAGTCTACCAATGTATCAGTCATGTCACTTAATCGTAGACCCGACATGATCAAGAACTTGTTCCTCCATACAGAGCTGTTCAGTCATGTTTGTAAGCCATCCCAGAGAGCGAGTTCACCTTAGGATTCCCTTGGGAATTTTTAGTGGATTTGTAGAATAGCAGTTTTTTTTAGGCCTATGGTTAACATTTATGGTTTTGCTCCACATAAACATTTACATACTCGTAAATAAACAAAGTATGCATGTATAGATCAGTGGTAGAGCATTGCGTTAGAAGCACAAAAGGTCATGGGTTCACGACATACTCATGAAAAAATTTATTGTATTATGTAGCTTGTAATGCCCTGCAAGTCGTATTCGATAAAAGCTACTGCCATTTGCATAAAATATCAAATGCACTACAAAAGTATGTACTGTACACTCTCATTTTTGCACTGGTCTTTGCTTAATTTAGTGTATTAGAGCAGCATGAATTGTGAGATGGACTTATCATGGGTTGGAGGTTGGCCAGTTGGATGCAAATTCGGAGCTGGAAGATAAAATCAGCAACTGAGCAACTGGCTAAAAATATGTGACCGTGCCTGTGAAATCCAGGCTAAAAAACATAATTTTATCAGAATTTGATGAGAGTTTGTTTACTTATCAACTTCACATTGAGCGTGCATTGTTTTTTTAATCTTTGACGTGGCAATATGAAAGATATAAAGGATTTATTTCCACATAATTTTGGATAATATTAAAATCTGGATGATTCTCACAAAATCCAGATTTAGAAGGTGTCCAGCATCAGAATTTTTAAAAAGCCCTTGAAGCCAATTTGTATTGCACATATAAGATTAAGGTCTGAACCATTATTTTTAGAGGATTTAAAAAATATTTTAAAATTATTTACATTTTTTACATCATTATCAAAAATTATCATTACCGCAACATGATATTACATTAAATATATGCATTTACAAACTCTTGTTTCAGTAATGAAAACTAAAAAGTTGTCTAGGTACTATGACAAACAAAATTGTAACTTTTATCTGGAGAGAAAAAATAAGAACTGCTTATATGGTAGCCATCTTGAGTGTCACAGTCAATTATGTCCCTTCCAACAATTTTTTTTTGAAAATGTTAGTTCTTTGAAGGCTTAAACAATGATTGAAAATTGTTGCAGAGGATGAGAAAATTGGTCTTGGACACATTTATATTCCTTATTATTGTCTCTACATTTACTAATAATCACCAAATACCACATGTTTCTTTACTGTTAATGTTCAGGGGCGGATCTACCGGGGTGGCACGGGGTGGCAGTTGCCACCCTAAATAAAAGCATTGCCACCCCATATGCCACCCCAGCGCGGGTATCCTAATATATATAATTTATACCCGAGTAGGCTCTTTTAACTAGAAAGGCAATGGAGTTTTTCTCTGCGTGTGTTTGGGGGTGGGAGACACATATCTGACGATGATTGGTGTGTGTGTCTTAGACGGGGTGGGACAACCACATGGCTGATGGTGATTGGCTTAATTTCCATCGTTAGCCAACCAGAGGCAGCAGAGTTCATACACAAGCATGCAGTCAGTCCGAGCAGAAAGTCTTTTACAGTGTAAAAAAAAGTCCGCGCAGATTTGCCAACTTGGTGACTTTGTCGCTAGATTAAGAAACTTTTAGACCCCTTTAGCGACTTTATTAAAAAAAGCGACTAGGACAAATCTAGCGATCTTTTCTGGCGTGGTTGGAGACGTTTGGAAACTACCATGAAAGGATGCATCGCCCCATCCAAGGCACTCACATGCAGCCCGGTTCTCGCGCTGCAGCCCATCCCTTCCGAGTCGCACAAACCCGCAACAACAGAGCGATGACAAGTACAACGATCTCAAAACAAAGGTAGCGGACGCAAACACAAAGTATAAAAAGCACAAACGTTACTTTTCCATCGTTGAGGTGGAAAGAGTAATTCTGATCTAATAAAGCGCCTCACATCATCACATGCTGCCAAAACAAATTCTCTTTAGTGTCTTAAAGTGATTAAGTTGAGCATCACATCAGCAAATCAGAGTACTGAATACGGTCATTTTTATAGATAAATGTTGCATCAGGATAAAAATACAAAAATTAAACTGATGTTAAATATTGCACGAGGTAGTTGCTTGGTAGTTAAAACAACTGAACTGCAGGTTTGTGTAAGGAGTAAATATATTTTAAGCAGTTCTTTCTAGAGTTAGCCCGTCATGTCTTAGCTACTGCAGCAATCAAAATATTCCATACGTGCATATGAAATCGCTCGTTATGATATAGTCTGATGTTTTTATTTGTCTTCGTTAAGGAGACAAAACTATTCAGTGTTGTGTATGTTTAGAAAGCTTGAAAGACAACTTAATGCCGCATTTTCCAGGATATTATGAAAAGAAAGGCTGATATCCATTCTTTTTACCAAAAATATTAGAAAAATCAAATACTATGGGAGTGGAAGGTACAAATAAAACAGAAAAATATGTTGTGGAAGGAAGAGGAGTAGATGAAGTCATGAAGGAAAGAAACATATGGATGGCAAAGAGCTAAAAAGAAGTGAAAAGACAGAAATCCATCATGAAGTGAGTGAAAGGATTAAAGATGAGGGTTATGAGAGAAAGAGATGTTTGCCTTTCAAATATGTTTTACATGAATATAAACTAGGCAATCCTATTTTATTTATATAACTGTCTTTATACCATTATGTTCAACCAGTCAGTGTTTTTAGATATCGATAAGCTGTATGTATTAACTTAGTATTAAGACAAAGGGTGCTACAGAGATGCTAAAGGTAGCTGCTTGGGTACTTACTTATAGGAACATTTGTTGTTGCGTTTATTAATGTTATAAAAATTTGAGGTCCAGTGTTCACCGAAAATAGTATATACAGTATATAATTTCTTGAATCCACGACAACCATGCAAGGACGCTTACTTCATTGCCACCCCTTGTAGTTCTCATGCCACCCCCTTGCCACCCCATAAATAATTTTCTAGATCCGCCCCTGTTAATGTTTATAGTATAACATGCACTGAAGCGTTTTATTTTTTAGATTTTTTAAATTATAAATATTTCCATGTCAAAGAACCCAAATCCAGTCATGGACACGTTGCGGTAATGTAAATTTTCCCCTTAGATGTGGAAAAAAAATTGGTTTGTATGATGTCATTTGAAATCATGTGCAAAATAGTACATGAAGAGATGTTTGTGCTTCATATTTTGATACTCTTGCATTTACTTTTTTTTTAATCAAAATGTTTCATGGCACCTCAAGTCAAATTTTGGCGAAAATCACCTATCTGTGTCCCTTAACTCCTGCCATGGAGTATTCACAAAGCTATGATCATGTAACATATCAATGTCTTGTTTTTTCTTACTTAAGACCAAAGCTGAATCTATCTGGGTATCAGACTTACGAAAAACATCTCCATAAATGGAAGCTCTTGGTTTTGTGAAGCAACAGTACAGTATGATATGTACCGTAACTTTAGCTGGCCTATTGTCAGGGCTGAGATGTATGCCCACTGGGCGCAAATTATGAGAAGGTGAAATCAGATTCTTGATGTACTGCTTTTGTGTGACGCCACACCTGTTGACATTGAGAGGCTGTCAACCCAATACACCTGCGAGACGTGCCACAAAATCACCAGTGAGTTGAGAAGTGGCCTGCAGCCTCCTGTAACTTTAAAAGGTTAGGAACAGTGAATGGATTGCTCCTTGACATGAGCAACACCTCTGCAGGTTAAGAAAAGCAATAAGCCTGCCCTCGATTTTCAACCTGACTGCTTTGAGACTCAGTCCAGTAGTTTAATGCCCTCCGCTCGGTGAGACCCTGAGAAATGACTGTCATTTCGGCGGAGCCTGAAGCCGATGTGTACCTGTGGTAGAAGCCGTTGAGGTAGATTGCAAGGTTGCAAGGAAATATGCCCGTCTAACATTTGAGTTATATGGTGGTTGGGTTAAAGGTTTGAAAGTGAGTGATCTACAAGGCAGGCCCATTGATAAATACGTATGTGGTCCATTCTGTTATTTCAGACTAAGACTGGGGACGTTAAGCTTTTCTCAAGCTTTACAATGGTGTTTTTTTTCAGAAGGTCAAAAGTGAGGTTAGCCTCAGCAAGCATCACTCTTGATTGACAGCCGCCATGGCCTGGCATAGCCGACCTTGCTCTGCCAGGCGGATTATAACTGAGTGAAATCTATTTGGCTTTTTTTCTCTGCCAGGGTTGGGGTGGCAGCCTCGTAACTCCTACGGGTAACGGGCATAAAACTGATTTATGGTCTTTGATAGTTGAAGCTTTACCCCAGAGCAAAGGAGCCTTTTCTCAATGTCTGAGTTGTCTGACATTTTGAATCACTTTATCATGCCAAAAAACGTATAGCTTTCCTGACCAGATACTGCAGTAATGGGCTGCTTTAAACTGGGAATGATTTATTGATCTTCTTTTGAGTTAGTAGTATTTAAAGGGTAAACTGCATGACTTTGAACCGTACAAAGAATGAGCTTGTGTTACATGTCGTTGTTAATGCTGTGGACTGCCTTTTTGCAACCTAACTAAGAAGAAATAAAGGGATTTAAAGGGATAGTTCACCCAAAAATGAAAATGCTTCCATTAATATTTGTTTTCCTACTATGTAAGTCAATAATTATAATCAGCAGTGTGCTTACCATCATTTACCAAAATATCATCTTTTGTGTTCTTCAAAATAAAATTAATTCATACAGGTCTAGAACAACATTACAGTAGTTTATTTCTGATAAAAATGGAAAAACACTGCAAAAAATTACATTCCAACAGTATTTTTGTCTTGTTTTCTGTAGAAATATGTTTTTTCTTGATGAGCAAAATTACTTTTTAAACAAAAACTATACAATTTAAGTGAATTTGTGCTTGAACCAAGCAAAAATATCTGTCAATGGGGTGAGAGAATTTTCTTTGAATGAAGTGTTTAACTCTTTCACCGCCAGCGTTTTTAAAAAAAAGTTGCCAGCCAGCGCCAGCGTTTTTCATGATTTTCACCAAAGTTTAATGCCTTCCAGAAAATGTTCTTCTTTAAATAAATAAACATACAATATACCAAATGAAAGAACAGACCCTCTGCTTCCAAACAAAAAAAAACGTTTCATCCTACCTTTAGTGGTTCTTTTGCAATCAGCTTTTGAATATGGGTAGGTTTTTGCAAAAACACCATATTTTGAGCAAAAAGCAAAAATAATTCCATTTTTGTGACTGAATTTTCATAGAGATCCCATCCAGAGCGATCTTTAAAACAGACACGGACATGCAGCAGCTTGCCATAGGGCAATACTTCCGGTTTTAAAAAGTTGCGGAAGGGCGCCACCTGGTGGATAATAGCGATATTGCGGAAAGAAGGAAAATCTCGTCATTGGCGGGGAAGCGTTTTCTCTTAATTGACGAGATATCTCGTCAATGGCGGGGAAAGAGTTAAAGGTGCAGTGTGTAAATTTTAGCGGCATCTAGTGGTGAAGTTGCAAATTGCATCCAGCGGCTCAGCCCACTGCCCAACCCTCGCTTTTAAAATGCATAAAGAAGCTACGATAGCCACCACCGGACAAACATTTCATTGTCGGAGACAACTTGGTAAAACGTTTGTCCGTTAAGAGCTTCTGTAGAAACATGGTGGCACAAAATGGCGACCTCCATGTAAGGGGACCCTCAGTGTATATAGATAAAAACATCTCATTCTTAGGTTATAAAAACGTAACGGTTCATTATAAAAGGTCTTTAGACACCACTGAAAATATAGTTTTGTATATTATTTAGCATTTCTTTCAAGAGATCCTTCTAAAAATTACACACTGCACCTTTAACTCTTTCACCGCCAGCGTTTTTAAAAAAAGTTGCCAGCCAGCGCCAGCGTTTTTCATGATTTTCACCAAAGTTTAATGCCTTCCAGAAAATGTTCTTCTTTAAATAAATAAACATACAATATACCAAATGAAAGAACCGACCCTCTGCTTTCACACAAAAAAAATCGTTTCATCCTACCTTTAGTGGTTCTTTTGTAATCAGCTTTTGAATATGGGTAGGTTTTTGCAAAAACACCATATTTTGAGCAAAAAGCAGAGATAATTCCATATTTATGACAGACTTTTCATAGAGATCCGATTCAGAGCGATCTTTAAAACAGACACGGACATGCAGCAGCTTGCCATAGGGCAATACTTCCGGTTTTAAAAAGTTCGGAAGGGCGCCACCTGGTGGATAATAGCGGTATTGCGGAAAGACGGAAAATCTCGTCATTGGCGGAGAAGCGTTTTCTCTTAATTGACGAGATATCTCGTCAATGGCGGGGAAAAAGTTAAGAAAAAATAAATCTCATTTCAATTTTTTCTCACCCCAAGTTTGTCCCTAGTCAGACACCACTAAAACATGTAAATGCACTGTAATTGTTTTGTTTTACAGTTTAACAACATGATAAAGAGATAAAGATAACAAGCACCCAAAACACCCCTCTCCTTTTTGTAAACCGGGTGGGATAACTTCAGGTTTTGCTAACCATTTATGTTTTGGGTCTTTGTTTGATGCAGAAATGCATGTCTTGTAAGGAAGGCATTATAAATAAGAGTTTTGACTGTGCATCATTCTGTGTTTCAGCTTAACGAACAAGCCTCGCTTTATGCTCTCATAAACAGGTGGCACTCGGTGATGCCAGGATGTTGGGAACGACGTCACTCAAAGCCAGTCACCATGGAAACACCAGAATTGCCCCTAGAGGAAGTGATGAAGATGGGGAAGAGAGGCGAACGTGTGTTGTTGATATGAACCCCCAAATCGGTCTGCACCCACAGTCCTGCTTCCGAGACAGAAACTCCCAACTACATGATGATTTAAGAGACATCTTTAATGACTGGTCATCCATTGGGGACTTAAGCCAAGATGCTTCCTTTTACCATGATGGTTGTGCTAAGTGAGTATGAAGTGTACACAGAAGCAAGTTTATTTTATTGTATACCACACAAATATATCCAAATCCACCTCTTTATGTGGTTCTCATCAGATTGGAGAGGAGATGGATGCTATGGTATGAGTTCATGAAAGAACATTCCTGCTTGGATGACTGGCTTCGATCAGCCGAAAAACTAGCAGCATCCCCTAACTCCAGTCATGTGCTGTATGATGTAGCAAAAGAGGAGTTACAGAAGTATGAGGTAATGTCTCATTTTTATATTTGCAAACGTTTTATCTTTATTACAGCTATGAAACAACATGAGGGTAAAAATTACAGGATTTTCAATTTGGGTGAATGATTTCTTTAATCTGTTGCTGTATTGCATAAGATATGAGCCAGGCCATGGATGATTAGTCATGTATACAGGTGTCTGTTTCTTGGTGGATGGTGGCCAGCATTTTGACACTATCTACAATGAAAGTGTAATCAACAACACATAGACACACTTACATGAGTGCAGACAGCGCATTTACTCACACTGTCTGTAAGCCCGGGACCCGCGCCAGTGAAGATAAATGACACCAAATGGTCGTCAAACTCTTTGGCTCTCCCTCTAAGCCCAGTCCCACTCAGTTAACTGCAGGAACTCATTTGCGCCTCCTTCTGTCTCAGCTCCTCACACAGATTTCTTAAAATAAACCTGTTTAGAGACCAGCAGGATGAATTTATTATCTGAAAGTTTATTTTAACCTCTTTCCAATTAAACTGATGGAAGATGTTAACTAAAGGCCATATGTCTGTTTTGTACCTCATCCTAGAGCCTCCGTACTGAAGCCAGGATACGTCTGTCCCAGCTGGATGGCCTGAGCCAGAAGAGCCGAACTTTGGTTGGCCTGTTCAGAGGTTCTATGGGTGCACGATTGGTGGAGATGACCAAGGATTGTGGACAGCGCTGGGACCAGCTTAGCAACGTAGTGGACACAGTCTGTCGGCGGTTGAAGGTAAAGTAATCCATTTATGTCAGATGCCATAAAAACGGATGGTCGAGCTTTAAATGATGATTTAAGATTAAATGTGTGAGACTTTATTTTTGCAAATTTGAATCGTAATGCAAAAAAACTTCAAGAATACTTTGTCCATCATTGGTTGAGACTGAAGCCAGCCTGGGATAAACTGCAGGGTTTTCACAGTCCTATAAGATCATTACCTTATCACACTGTGTGCCATGGCTCATTTAAACTTTGGTACGAAAAGCATGCAGACTGTACGATGATGACACCAATTGAGTCAGAGGCTTTGTATGTGACACACGTTAGCGCAACGTCACCAACATTTGTAACAGCTCATACTTTGTACATGGGTTGCGCATGTGCATACATGAAAATGGAGTATGTAGCCCAGGAGATGCAGGGTTTCCCGCAGCACTTTTCAGTTCGGGCGGCCCACCTAAGCTGGGATACCCTACCACCTTAACTAGGTCGTCCCAAAAAAAGATTTGCTGCACAAAAGGCCGTCAAATGCATTTAATTAATTAATAATCTAGTATGTGTTCATTTTCTGTCATAGTTTCTTCAAAATTGAGTTTTATTTGAGTGTTTTAAATAAAAATATATTCATCATGACGTGTATGCCCCCGCCCTTTTGATTGCCATGCCCCCGGCCCGCCCACCTGCACAACCCTACCACCTTAACTAACAAATTTTCTGCGGGAAACCCTGAGATGCATTGCATTTTATTGCAATGCACATGCATCGAAAGTCTGTGTACACGTACCAGTCAAAATAAACTGTACTTTGCAAGGCTGTGCATTTAACCATGCACGTACACTCATGTATATGTAAAAAAAATCACACTATACTCAGGATTTGTGTCTGGGTCAGTCTGGTGAATCAAACGGAGCGGTTTTGCTGATGATAACAGTGTTCGCCAAATCAATTTACAAATGGCTTGTTGTTAAGGGTGCAAGATATGTGATAACTTGCTTAAAATACGATGTGATATACAATAACGCTTGGTAAAATCAATCATAGATAGCAACACTCTTTCTTTCTTTCTGCTGTCTACCTCGACCCAAAATTTAAAGTATCAAAATCATTCAGTTATTAAATGCCATAAACATATTATGATATGCACACATGTGTTTTTTTCGATATATCTACCATCCCCACTTCTTGTGTTCTTTTTAAATTAAGCTGGGATAGGAGAAAGCATTTAACCTTTAAAATTACACACTTCAGCTTTAACATTATCCTTCAAAACATAATACTATAGTGCTAAAACAACATATGAAACACACACAAAAGACTCGATTCAATACCGCAGTGCGCATAAGTCTCTCTTAAGTCTCATCCCTTTCCTCTCGGTTTTAATCCCATTAACTCTTTATCCAAACAGGCTTCTCCTCTTCCTGTGTTCAGCTTACATAATTCTGCCCCATCAGTCACAGTGACCCTGCACACCGCTTGTCTGCCCCTTTCTATGGGGTTCAATGTCATTGTATTGTTAATGTCCATTTCCGTTCAGCACTTTGACGTTCTTGTTGTATAATTTTGATGTGGCTTGCTGTCACTCTCTGCCTGTGCTAAAAACAGCATCAGGTTGTAGACGGTCAGACAGATTCATGCTGTGTGTGTGTGTGTGTGTGTATTGTTGCAGCATTTTGTGCATCAGCGGGAGGATTTTGAGAGGCAGAGGGAAGAGATGGCTGTGTGGCTGACTGATATGGACCTCCGGTTGACTGAAGTTGAGCACTTCTCAGGCAAAGATACCTGCTCTAAGATGCACCAGCTTCAGGTACTTTTACTTTCAAGGAAATGTAGATCTACAGTATAAGGAATGTTACTGTATTAAAGTGGCATAAATATGTTCCTAGTAGTGAATCACAGGCTACTGTCCTTGTGATAAGTGTATTGTAAATTAATAAAATATCAGCACAATAAAAAAATGCAAGTTATGTTTCTTATTACTTCCCCCTTTCTTTAAATCTCAAAAACATATCCAAGGTCACATTTCACTACCAAATTAAATCATTCACGCCACCAAATTTTTTCATCAAATTTTTAGTTTCATTGCATTATTTAAACACACACATTACCCATCATGTACAATAGAGACCAGACATTTTTAATGTCTCAGGTTTAATTAAACTATCAAATATGAGCAGTATTGTACAAATTGGACAGAATACTAAACATTTAGGCTATTTATTGGACAAAATAAATTGGTGAAGAGGCAAGCCACACCATATTATGTAATTTGGGTGTTATTTAAATATACAAATAATGCTCACAAAGCTTACAGTTTTATCTGCTATGAATATTTATCCTCTTGTGGTAATATTTTCTAATCATTGTCTTGGGATATGTCTTAATAAACTTTGCACATGTGTTGCCAAGCCTCCTTAAATTCTTCCTAAAACCTGAGCTTTAGGGCCCGTCCCATTTCTACCCCCTTAAAACTTCCACATGGTTTTGAGTGCCCTCGACAGTAAAGTCTCCTCAACGAGGGAAGTTGGGGTTAAAATCTTTCCCTATGTAATGCGACACCACTATATAAAAAGTAGCGTAGCCAACAAAGTGAGAGTGCTTACCTACGTCATGCGCAGCGCCGATGCATTTACCGGTCTCGCAAGGCATCCTGGGTAATTTCATCTCTCACTTCGTTTTAAGCCTACATCGGTCCTGACTACATTTTGAGGGGTCGATTGTTAGGGGAAAATAGCACTCCGTCTTGCTCCCTAAAGTATTGGGCGAGGGTTAGGGCAAAAATGTAAGGGAAGGAGAGGTATTGGGACAGGCTCTAGTTTATACTCCAAACACACCATTGCAACACAAAATATCAAGAGAGAAGATGTAAGTTGTTCAAAACTGGTCATTACTTTTGAGCACTTTTGTGCTTTTTGTTATGTGTTTTGTTCATGTGCGTATTTCTCCTTCAGGGATTTCAGGAAGCAGTTGGGGAGAGCGCAGGCCGACTGAATGATTTGCTTCAGCGTGGAGAAGAGCTGATCCAAAGGAGCGAGCCGGCCGATGCCCAGGCCATCGAGAACCAGCTGCAGGAACTTCTACTCCACTGTACCCGCGTCTTTCAGGGCCTGGGCCACCTACATACACGCCTGCTCAGCATGAGACTGGTACGTATTCATGCACATCCATAAATGAGATTTTCCATGTTTGGTCGAGATGTGAAGAAAGTTTTAAGTGTAAAACACTTTTCTCAACTCAGAAATAATTTGCTTCAAGAGATGAAGTCAAGATCCATTTTATTTGATACTTTTTCACCCAGAATGTTGTTCAACCAAGCGGATGACTGATTGTCTTTCTGCAGTAGCTGTAAACCACTGCAGTGGAAGTTATTAGATCTGCAAACCAATTTTTATGGTCAATCTTTCATATATCTTTATTATCACACACCGTATGCACAAATGGCTTAGAAATCTTAGGAGCTCTCTCTCTCTCTGAATTCCCTTGTTATACTGTCAGAAAAAAGATAAAAGTATACATTTTCTGTACCCTAAGATTTGGCTTTGTATCTTTACAGAAAATGTAATAGAAGTTTGTACCTTTTTGGGTCCATTACTGCATCTTAAGGACCTATTGTGTACCATTTTTAAAGGTACAGTTACATTTTTGCACCCCTAACATTAAACTGGTACAAAATTGGTGCTTAAAGGTGCACAATAGGTCCTTGGGTTATAATACTGTACCCCAACAAGTACAAAATACTAAAATGAACCTTTAAGGGTACCACCCCAGTGACAGAAAAGGTACAGTTTTAAACTTTTTTTATTTGTGACTGTGTAGCTTTATATTTTTAGTTTGATAATTGAATTTGTGGCATCTCAAGTTCAGATTTAGGCACTGGGGCTGTTGCATTTTTTAGGAAATAATTATCCCAAGGGAAAGCTAGTCAAGCATCCGTCTTTAAACGTTCTGGCAGAAAAGTCAGGAAAACACCCCCTGAATAGCCTGAATAGTTGTTTTGTAGCCAAGCAGCCACTGTACAATACATGTACTGTCCATCTGAACAAGTCCCTTGTGTGAGCCTTTGTCTCTTTGGGTCTAAGGGGCTCATGTAAAGACATGCTGGAACTGTTGTGCACTTATGTTCATTATGCAGTTGTCAAATATGGAACGCTTATAGAGTCTCACACCGGACACATCATAATGAATCGAGTCAATGTGTGTTTTACATAACTCAGAAACCCCATGCGGTGCCTGTAATTTGCAGCAGTACTTTGTGTTTCCTCTTGCAGATATCTTTTTTTAAATACAGTAGCTGTAAAACGTGGATCTATAGAGACAGATGAAATAAAAAATGATTCGAGATTTATTTCAGAGCTAACTTCAGTTCTTCAGCTACTTTTGCAATTACTTTTTTGCTGACTGGTCACAAGTTTTTCCTTTCTGAAAGTGTATGTAAAATTATCACATGTATTCGGTATACGTTCCAATGTTTAACAGCCTATACTGCCTAATCTGTATGGTTTTATTATTTTTAAAGTGTTTTACTAAATGTATGCTTGGCCTGTCTATATTTAACCTTCATAAGACACACACACAAAGTCACAGTAACACTCACACATGCACAAAGACATACATGCACGCGCACACATGTACACACACACGTACAAACACTCACACAGAGACACACACAAACACACACACACTTACACTGTCAAATTTCTGTGTGATTTTGTAAAAACAGACATTTCAAAATGCATCAAAAACTACAAAAAAATTCTACTCTTTGAAATAATATTTATTTTTTATGTGTTTTCTAATATTTATATAAACATAAATTCAACAAATGTATCACTAAAGTGGTGATTTGAGCAGTTGGCCACATCCAGTGAAACGAATGTCTATATGGGCATCTGCTGGTCGAAATGATTTATTTTCTAAACTGTAATTCTGTTGTGTTTTTTTCTAAACACCTGATGACTGAATTCAACACATAACATCTAGATCAATATATAAAAACTATTTAAATCAAATTTAGATCATAATTTATGTGAAACTTTTCACAAAAATTTGATCTTTTATAGGCAAGCTAATGGTGTAGTTGAGGAATTTAGTGGTAAACTGGTACAAAAGTACTTCATATTTCCCAAAACACAGCATTAATGTATAGATGGGAAGTAAACAAAAAAGATATATTATTTGTATATTTTCACAGAATTAGAGATGCATCAATATATCGGGCAATAATCGATATCGGACGATAAAACAAATTTTCACACTTTTAAAAGAGAACAGGAAATGCAATGAAATTTAGCACTGTGTATAGTCAGTTTCAGCGGACGCACGTGCGGTGACGCGATTACGCGTCTGGTCGGAACTTTACTTCCCGGTTTCAGTTTTTTTTAATGGTCTGACTAGTTGCCAAACTGAACTCTTGAACAAATACCTCGTCGGAAATAACAAATGTTTTGGTTTTCTAGGTAATCTACATAGTTTATTTTGCTTGTTGTATAAATAGAGTACTTTAAAAGGATGTTGTTATTTATTCTTAGCGGAGTTTACCGGAAGTTACGTGTTGACCACGAAAGCCGCTTGTTTATGTTGTTACTACTGAAAATATCTATAGAAAACTTAAAGAAATATCACTAGTTTAATAAAATGGTCATTATGGGACGGTTTCCCATACCGGGTTTAGATTAAACCAGGACTAGGCCTTAGTTTTATTAGGACATTTCAGTAGTTTATAAAAACAAACCATACAAAGAAAACAACACATTTTAATCTCTTGGATCATTTTTATTTACTATAACCTATACAGGAAAATCGAGTCTTATGTGGTTTAAAATAAATGCCAGTAGTTTAATATGTGACCATGTCTAAAAATTCACCTAAATTCCTTTTTTGTAATTTACTGTTTTCTACATAAAATCATCCTATATATGTGAAATAACATTTTGTGAAAAGCTTCACCAATATAAAAAAAAATAATGGAGACCGATTATTCATACTGATATCTGCCAATAGTTTGGTGGTTATATTAACTTGCATTATTAGCTAAATTCTGAAGATCAATTTTTTTGTTATTCAGTCATATATGGGAGGTTTCTAGGACAGGGCTTATCCTAGTCTCAGACTAAAATGCATGTTTGAGCTGTCCTAATTTTAAAAAAACATTGTACTGAAATCTTAACATATCAGTGCCATTGTTTTGTCTCAAGATTCACACCTGTGTTGTTTTCTTTGTATGGTTTGTTTTTATAAATTACTAAAATGTCCTAATAAAACTAAGGCCTAGTCCTGGTTTAATCTAAACCCGGTATGGGAAACCGTCCCATAATGACCATTTTATTAAACTAGTGAAATTTCTTAAAAGGTTTCTATAGATATTTTCAGTAGTAACAACATAAACAAGCGGCTTTCGTGGTCAACACGTAACTTCTGGTATAACAAAATAGTCCTTTTTAAAGTAGTTTATTTATACAACAAGCAAAATAAACAATATGTAGATTACCTAGGAAACCAAAACATTTTTTATTTCCGACGAGGTATTTGTTCAAGAGTTCAGTTTGGCAACTAGTCAGACCATTAAAAAAAAAAACTGAAACCAGAAGTAAAGTTCCGACCAGATGCATAATCGCGTCACCGCACGTGCGTCCGCTGAAACGGACTATACACAGAGCTAAATTTCATTGCATTTACTGTTCTCTTTTGATTGACAGGATATATAGGCCATGACTATTAGCTGTTTTTAAACTATCGGCCGATACATAAAAGTGTGAAAATTGATATCAATTATTGTCCGATATATTGGTGCATCTCTAATTCTGTGAAAATATAACCTTGACTTCTTTAATATTGACTCAGATCATGTGAAATCAATGCGTGAAATCAAACTTTGATGCTCCTAATCTCATAATTTATTTGGGAGACTTTAGCCTGGATTTCATAGACCGGTTCCCAAAACTTTGATTCCATCTTTGTTAATTGTAATTTCTTAGGCCTGCATTTTTTTTTTTTTTTTTTTTTTTAAGTTCAATATCAGTTACCCTAATTCACCAAACCTGGCAGAAACTGGAAATGAAGATGTAGTTATTTTAAGATAATTTATTCATATGATCATTGTCACGTGTGGCTCCAGGTCTTTGAGGACGACTGGGCTCTGTGTGCCCCCGACTCCGGCTGTCCCTCTGAAAGTATGCTGGAGGATGAGTGTTTTGTAGATTCCACCTCTGCACGTCAGTCTCAGTCCTGCCTCCTTCAGTCCAGTCACGATCATCTGGTTCTCGAGTGGGATCCTTCAGTGGACATTGGCGGTTCCCATGACGACACAGACTCCTCCTCCTTCAGCGCAACTGCAGGTGGGAATCAGTGTCGACTGTAATATGAACTACTATTTAAAAATAGTTACCTGCAAGCCCTAATTGTGCATGCTTTAATGCAATTTACAGCCATTTGATGTCATTCACAATAGCTTTCCTGTATGCTTTAAAGAATACATTAGATGCATGTACAAGGAGTGTTCTGTTTATCAAATAGGGGCCTCAGAGTTGTCTTTTATTCTCGCAGGTGTATCTTGCACAGAGGAACCAGACAGATATCCGCTGAGGAGAAGGGTCTGCGTGACACATGTGGGCTCGCCACCAGACAATGCAACTGTCAGTGTTAAACACCATGTGAGTCCGCCAGACGGCTTAAACTTCATTCAGTTCTTATTGACATTAAGATGAAGTCAGCGTGCAGACAGTAATTTAACAACAATGATTTCCATACGTTTTCAGTCAAACAAAATGCAAAAGAGGATTGCATGCTTGTGTTCACAATGAGCTCACTGAGTGTCTGTGTGTGTGTGGTTGTGTCTGCACATGTGACGTACCCTGCTTGCTACAACATGTAAATGGTTCTTGCAGGTTTTGGAAATTTGTTGGTTAGTTCGGTATTGGCCATCTTGCTTCTCACATTTTCTAAAAATCTCCAAAAATCCGAGACAACTAAAAGGTTTTTAACTAAATATTTAATATAATTGTAAAATTACAAATAAAGTTATTAGCATTATTTTAAGTAACAGATGATATAACATAGTCAATGACACAAATTTGCATGTGTCACAATGTCACATTATAAATATTATTTTTTTATTTCACATGAATGTTTTCAATGCACTCAGAAGTTGGTGCCCGTTGTATTTCAATATGCATAATATATTTTGCATGCAGTGTATAGTAATAAACCTCCTTAAAAATGGGTATAAACCATATGTACAGATTTAGTGTAGCTGTGCTTTTCTTTCAGGGCACGGAGAAGAGCTTAGAGCATTCGGCTCCACCCCAGACCCCGGTGCCAGGTAAAGCCGTGGCTCCTGATTGGTCAGTTTGATTGATGCCATCCAGTGAAGGCAGTGTCTCTCTCACAGCTTAATCACTTGATAATCATGAAAGAGCTGCTCTCAATTTGGCTTGTTTTCTAATATCCTTAAAAACGGTTATGGTTGGCCCTTGGATATATTTCATATAGGGTTCATGATGTATTCAAAACAACTTTCAGATATGCAGTCTGTACGATGATTTGGCAATGTATTGTATAACAACTTTTTAAAAATGTTATACTTGGTGCTTATCCAGGGATTAGACATTTTATGGTCGATGTCTTTGTAATCCACAGTCAAATGTATTAGTAGTCTTTTCATAGTCTATGTTTGATTTGTTTATCCTAAAAGACTTTGCTAATACCCTTTCATGTTTTGGTATGCAGTCATCAGAGCTTGTAAGCCCCAGTATGCTGGATCATTTAAAACATCCACACCTGAAACTAGGTCTTCTGATCCAGTGACCTTTGACCCGGAGCGCATCAGTGCCTGGCTGGGCCAGGCGCATCAACTATGTACCAAAGCTGTTCAAACAGAGCATACACAACAGGTACACTTTGCTTGCAGTGTTAATATCTATATGCTTTTCTGCTCAGCTGTTCACATATATGCTTTTGGCACACACTTGTATCCAAAGCAACTTACAGTGTGTGTATCAGTATGTGTGTTACTGTTCCCTAGGAACTCCTGACACGTTGCTCTACCAAATGAGATTGAGACACTGTTAGGTGCATGGTGCTAGCAACACCAGTATCACAGGTGTGAATTCTAGAATGCATAATCGCTTGGATACAAATGTTTGCCAAGTAAATACATGTTAATATATAAATGTGGCAGTTTGTATGTTTTTCTATACAAAAAGTCAGGGAATTAGTCCCTGGCCCCTGCAATGGGGTTAGGGCCACTCCGCTCCTATAGACGGTTTCAGCAGTAACATCATAAACAAAGGCTTTCGTGGAAAACACGTAAATTCTGGTAAACTCCGCTAAAACTCAATATCAATAACACCGCACGTGTGTCCGATGAAATGGTACAAATAGCAAAAGCATATGAGGAGCTCAAAGGCAAACCCCTTTAAAGGTACAATAAGTAGGATTTACCCCATCTAGTGGGGAAATTGTATTTTGCATTCAAACGAATAGTGCTCTTTAGCGCCTCGCTTTTCCAATTGTGTGTTGCAACTACGGTAGCCTTTATGTAATCACTGATCTCCTTGTCCGTTTCAGCTGGTTCACGTGTTCTGAATGAAAACGCGTTGTGGAAACGTGTTGGTAGGTTAGTGCTTTTTGTCCCTCTCTGCTATTATAGTTTATCAGTATGGCGGAACGACATAGAAGCCTTCTTGGACTTACCCGTTCAATGTAAGTAAAGAAAAGAAATTCTAAGCTTACAAAGAAAAGTCAGATCACTGGCAGAGATCATTTGACACCAACGAGGACATATTTAAGAATAAAGACATTGATTTTGATTAATAAAACACTTTAAAACCTACTTAATGTCCCTTTAAGGGGCCGTTCACATGTCGCGCCTAAAAACGCATGGAAAACGCTAGGCACATAGGTTCTTGTTACATGATCTGGGTGCGCTTGTGGCATTCTGAAAAGTTAAGATGTTTTTAACTCGATGCGGTGCAAATGCGCCTGGAAATAACAAGCACGTCGCACCGCGTGCGCTTTGCTTCATTATGAGTGTGCATACCGCGCGCCTACATTTGAAATAAATTGAGCACGTAAACCGGTTGACATGTTTTCTTGTAAATGGGCCTTTTTTTTTAACCTATGTTTAGGTTCAGCAATTTCACTTTAAAAGCAATGAAAAGGTTATTAGTCAGTAATTAAAATGCCTTATCTTTCCTAAATGTCACTTTGCAAAAATCCACCACTTTGGATAAGACATAGTAAACCGTTGCAAAATTACTAAAGATGCAACTATAAACATTGCGAATGATGAAAGTCAGATTGTAAAAATGAAGAAACTGAACCACACATTAGGGGGCGCTATGATCCATGTCACTGCCACATTCAGGTTGAATCCAGGTCCAAGTACTCACAAGGGACACAAGTTTTCACATACCGTCATTCATCAAATTTATCTTGCGTGCACTTAGAGGACTTTGCTGAAAAATCGATGCGGCGTTTAGCGGATTCTGCCAACTATGCCATATTTCTGAATGGTCTGAGGCTGGGATTGAGCAGATATGACTGTATTTGAATCTTTTCCCACCATTGACAATTTATCTTCAATTAAGAGAAAACGCTTCCCTGCCAATGACGAGTTTTGACGGCAATCCATATTTCTGCTATTATAGGTGGCGCTCTTACCCAGGTTATAAAAACTAAAGCGTCCACAAAACTCAATGTATGTTTTGATCATTGCTCTGAATCTGATCTCTAACAAAATTATTTTACAAAAATACAATTATTTCAACTTTTTGCTCAGAATGTTGAAGAAACCTATCCATATTTGAGAGGTGATAAAGAGAGAACAAATGAAGGATGACAATGTTTATTTAGTTTGAAAGCAGAGGGTCTGTTCTTGAAATATTGTATGTTTATATATTAAAAGAAGAAAATTATCTGGAAGACATTAAACTTTTGTGAAAATCATAAAAATGCTGCCGCTGACTGGCAACTTTTTTTCGACCGCTGGCGAGGAAAAGGTTAATGAACATATAACATGTGCCAAGAGTATTTAGTTAATATCACTGAGTAAAGCTACCCATTTAATACTTGTTTAAATCGTTATTGAAAGAGTAACTAAACCCCTGGTCAGAGCCTGACTCCACCCACTGGCATTATTTTAAAAATGCAAGAAAAGTGGGCAGATCCCAACGGAGATAGAGGTGATGAACTAAGTGTGTGGTGAGATCGTAACAAGGGCGTGGTGATCTTGAACCTGCTTACGTCACGAGATATTTTTTGGACCTAACATCCAATAGGAAAATTCAACTGCAGTAGCCACCGTTCAACCTGAAGCGGGCGCCACTCAGACGTTTTTACACCATATATTGTAGTATTGAAACACTTTATACCCAAATGTCAAAAAATGTACTAAAATCAATGAACAGCACTAATAAAGCCCCATTCTTACAGATTATTAACTAAAAAAAGTTGGTTTAGGGTTAAGTTACTCTTTAAATGTGATTGCGTTCTATAGGCAATATAAATGTATACAATCCATATGTTACAAAATGTATTGTTTGACAAATGCTCAGCTTCAGCATGCCCTCTTAATTCTGTAGCTTTGCTCTGGATTGTATTAGGATTCTGTAGGTCTTTAGTATTGCAGTATCACAAATGCAGAATGGATGCTCGGGGCAATTGCGCATGGAGAATTGTCGCCAGATCTCATTATAACTGGACAGAGTGTAGACACAGCAGTCTGTGAGCATTATAATAAACCTCACTTGTTTTGGTCACTGACTCTCTCCCACCTCCATTTTAATGCCCGTCACATTGACTTGAAGGGCTTGTTTCCCGTCTCGATCTGCTGGTAAACACATCTATATTTATAAATCTGATTTATCGGTGTCTGTGTGTGTTAAAGCCCACTTAAAGAACACCATGAAAGGAAATGTTAACGAAGAATATATTGCGCTACTAATGAACCCATCCCGAATGAATCCGTACCATCTTGTCTTAAAAAAGCTAAGGACTTGCTTCAAAGGGGGGTCGAAGGGGTTTTCAGTTTCTGGGAAAGAGAATCTTGTACGATGATCCAGAGGCCGATTGCCTGCTGCACCTTTGGAAAACATTGATGTGAGAGAGAGACCATTTCCATTTCAAAGAGGCTCCAGTAATTTCTCAGTGCTCACGGCTAATTGGCTGCTTTACAGGGATGGGAAATGAAGCCGCTGCACTAACAGGCTCTTTAATGGCTGCTGTAATTGTGAGCGCAAACATAGAGACCTAAGCTGCAAAAGGTCCAAGAGCAAAACCTATATAAGAAAGGTAGACAAGGCAGCTTATCTGCAGGATCTAAAGAAGAGGGCAAATGAGAGGAACGGAATAACGATAGTGCCCCCCTATTAGTTAATGGAGCTTGTCTCTCTTGATTTACAATTGTCCAAAGCTGTCACATTTAGCAAAGACTGCACTGTCCTCTTCTTGGCAATTGAATGTGTTTGTTGCTTCTGTGAATCTTCGCAGGCATGCTCCAGTTTTCCGTCTGGAAAAAAGGAGGAGGGAGTGAAGTATCATGAGGACTCGGTCCCCCAGAGGCACCCCCACCCAAACACGTGCTCCTATCCCCGCCCGTCTGTGACATCATGTGACATCCAGCATCACTCTTACAGACATCACGAAGACCCACAGGTATATCTCACGCATGCAGACACGCACGCCCCCTTTACTGCCATTTTTCACAGCATCAGTTTCATTTCATAATCTACACGCAGTGCCACAGTGATTTTGTTATGGCTGTTTATGATCATCCGGGGTCTATAAATGAGCGAATTGGGCTCCTTTCATGATGTACTTTGCACCTCTCGACACACTCAACGCATAATTATGCTTGTAATGTGCTCCAATGCCAAAGACGTGGTAAACAATAGAGTCCCTGTAGGCCTCTGTTAATCTCCAGCCATTATCATCTTGTTTCTCTCTGTCACCAGAGGCTGCAGGAGAGACTTTGTTTCTCCGAGTCATTGGAGGACAACAGCTGCACAAAGTCGAATCGGTGAGAAAGTGTTTACTATCCAGACTGGGTTGAATTTATAGATCGATAAGCTGTTTGCCTTTTACTGGTTATTGATTATGAGAAAAGGCAATAGTGAAAAGACTTTATTTACTTATTGGTTGCTTTTAACTTTAGTGGATAATTGAAATTTTACACAATGCATAAACATAATGATGGTAACACTTTACACTAAAGTTGTATTTGTTACAATAAATGCATTAGCTAACATGAACTAACAATGTTCATAACGTCTACAGCATTTATTTATCTAGTTCATGTTCATTTTAGTATTTACTACTACATTTTTGAAATCAAAAGTTGTAACGTTTTACATTTGGTAATGTCAAAAACTAACACAAACAACTATACTGGCATTAACTAACATGAACATGGATTAATAAGTGTTAAATAACTATAGGCTTATTTTTCATTGTTTGTTCGTGTTAGTTATAAAACAATCTTATTGCAAAGTGTTTTTTTTTCTTCTAAATTTTAAACTCTTAAAATTTTTGAATCAAATTACTCCAAATAGTTTCAACGAACTATAACCAGAGCAGAGACCAATCAGTAATGTAATAAGCAGGGGACGTAACAATACATGGATATGGATTGATGCATCAATCAAATGTCTGGCAAAAAGATGCAACAATGCCATACGTAAAATATTGATGCGAGGTATAACATCCATAACTTCCGTCTATGCGTTTTGTCAAGTGCACGTTTTAATTTGCGATGCAACAACAAAGCGCTGGGAGCAGCAAAAAGACAGACGCAATAAACTTTGTGTCTGCAATCAGACACTGTCTAAAATATTGATAAATTGATCGATATACCCCTGAATTGACTTAAAATCGTGTCACGCCTTTTTTTTTTTTGAGGATATTGCCGTCTGGTAGAACAGATATCATATCGTGGCTATACATTCGATTTACACACCTAGTAATATGGCTGCAATATATTAAAGGGAAAATGCGATATGCAATAACTTGCTAGATTATGTTATATATGAATTTGTATAATAATAAAAATTTATTTAAAAACAAAAAATTATATAACTCTGACTATGCAAAACTTTTTAAGGTATTACAATCATTCAGTTATTGCAAACCATCACTAAATGTGTATTTGCGATGCGCACATTCGCGGTATTCCCTAGATTTACCATTTATAGGTATGTGTTTAAATAAAATTATAATTTTTGTTTCATTCTGTCAACTACAGACAACATTTCTGCCAACTTTTTAATAAAAAGAATGGTTTTACTTGGGTGATTCTCACGAAATCCAGCATCGATGTTTTTTTTTTTTTTTAAAGCTATTGAAGTCAATTTTTGTTTGCACATATAAGATTAAGGTCTGAACTTACTATAACCATTTTTTAAAGTGGATTTAAAAAATATTTCCTGTAGAATTATTTGCATTATTTAGATTATCATTATCAAAAATGATCATTACCGCAACATGATATTACATTTAATATATGCATTTACAAACTCATGTTTCAGTAATGAGAACTAAAAAGTTGTCTAGGCACTATGACAAACAAAATGTCTTCTTTATATGGAGCGAAAAAATAAGAACTGCTTACCTGGTAGCCATCTTGAGTGTCACAGTCAATTATGTCCCTTCCAACAATATATTTTTTTGAAAATGAAAATTGTTGTGGAGGATGAGAAAATTTTCTTGGACACATTTATATTCCTTATTATTGTCTCTACATTTAACAATGATCACCAAATATCACATGTTTCTTTACTTTAAATGTTTATAGTATAACATGCACTGAAGCGTTTTATTTTTTAGATTTTTTTTAATTATAAATATTTCCATGTCAAAGAACCCAAATCCAGTCATGGACACGTTGCGGTAATGAAAAATTTCCCCTTAAATGTGGAAAAAAACAAAATTGGTTTGCATGATGTCATTTGAAATCATGTGCAAAATAGTACATGTAGAGATGTTTGTAGCTGTATGCTTCTTATTTTGATACTCTTACTTTGCATTTACTTTATTTATCAAAATGTTTCATTACACCCCATAAGTCTAATTTCGCGAGAATCACCCACTTGCATTTATTTACTAATTGTATGTCAAACTAAATCTAAAGTGTGTTTTCATTTGTGCAGTGACCCGTGTGGACTGAAGAGCCCTGCTGGCAGTTCATGGCCTAGTGGCCCATGGCCATTGGGGCCCCTTAAGCTTTTTAAAGTGCGAAAGGCCTTAGCATCACTTTTTGTCATCCTGTTTGCCCTCCTGCTTGCTGTGGTGGTCTGGCCCCTCCTTTCACTCCATAGCAACCCATGCCATCGTTCCAATACTCTAACCCGGTCATTTCATCTGGCCCTACATTACAACGGCCCACCTCCTACCTGATGATGCAGAATGCAGTACTGTAACAGCAGTGAGTTTGGTGCATGTGTGGCCAATGCGGTAGATTTATTTGGTGTACTATGAAGTCATCAATCATTTCTATGAAACCACATCTCACCCAGAGGTGTGGTGTGGTGTGGTGGAGTTGAGTTAAGGAAAAGCTTTGTTATCTGTTTTGTTGAACAGTGTTGCATAAGGAATTATACAGGGGTATCCTTTTAAAGGCCTAAAAAAGTTGAACTCGAGGTAATCACAGGCCAAGAGTTTAAACTATATGAGAAAGTGCACTTAAAGGGATGGTTTACCCAGAAATTAAAATTCATAATTTACTCACTATCATGTTGTTACAAACCTGTATAAATTTCTTTGTTTTGATAAACACGAAGGAAGAGAAATGTTTTTACAAACCGTTCATGAGCCCTACTGACTTCGATAGTATTCTTTTTCCTACAATAGCAGTGAATGGGACTCAAAATTGGTCCTCAAAATATTTTCCATCGTGTCATAAGAAAAAATAAATGTATACAGGTTTGTAACGACATGAGAATGAGAAAATTATCACAGTATTTTCTTAATGTAAACCATACCTTTAATTCCTTAAGTCCAAAAAATGCCTTGTCAAATATGTTTACTTGAATTTTCTATATAAATATGTTTGTGCATGTTTCAGACTGACTGATATATTTGCACAGTTATATGTTAATGGTTGTTGACACTTTATAGATTTATTATGGAAGCAAATAAAATCATTTAAAGTGCAGATGACTTGTAAATAAAAAAAATTGCTTTTGTATTTATGTATTCAAGAAAAAAATGTCTACACCTGCAGTTGCTTTAAAAACTGCTGTTCAAAAACTGCATAAAATATTTTTTATAATGGAAAAAAAAAACTAAAATGATTGTATATTTCATAACAGTCAGATTACAATGATTTCATAATGAACGAATGTATTGAATATTGTAATCACTGAACTTTTAAAAGAGGGCATTCGGCACTTTGGAAATGACATCCGTTCAATAAATGACAGTTTTGCACTGTAATGTAATATTTTATGACTTCTAAAATAAAAGAGATGAGTTGAAAACAAGTGGCCTGCTGTGTTTGGTGAATCTGGAATGCATGTAGAGTGCGATATGGCATGTGAATCTCATTGGGGGTCCGGTCAGTGTCATTCTCTGTGTGTCTGGGCTAGTGGACACGCTGAAAGACGTTTTTGTGCTGCTGCCAGAGATGAACATTCAAAGATTATGAAAGAATGTTTCAAATTCAATTAGCGCACAAATAGTCTTGACTGAAAAAGTCTGCAGATGGCCTTTCAACCTCATCTCTGTCCATTCAGACCACTGGGAGCTGAACTAGTCGACGCTGCAGAAACGCAATGTTCTGTCTACCAGGTAAACATGGATGTTTTTGTCTGGAGATTAGTTTATTTACGGGAACAGCATCAAATTGAGCCATATCCCATTGCAAGTTAAGCGCCTATAAACCACAAGCATATAAATTTTGGTAGTGCCTGAGGAGGACGTAAACAAATAGAAGAATGTGGAGAATTTCTGTGGCAATAAAGCATTCGGTGGAAATGGGATTGCTGCGGTTTCAATATCAGTAATTGCTAACATAAAGAGTGTAGAACTGCAATCTCATGGCAATTCGTAACTATTTTACAAGATGGCTACTTTGTGAGAATTGATATCTTATTGTGAACTGGTCGACTCGCCAGTGATGTTGGGTTTATGGGTGGAGCTTCATTATTGCTTTTTATAACAATCTTAAGTTTTTCTACTTTTCACAACGTACGAATGAGCCACCTCGGGTATTTTCTTTAGTTACATCATATACTAAGACAGACAGAAAATGTAAAGATTTTCTAAGCCGATATGGCTATTAACTATACTCTCATTCTGGCGTAATAATCAAGGACTTTGCTGCCGTAACATGGCTACAGGAGGCGCAATTATATTACTCAGCGCCAGTGTTGGGGGTAACGCATTACAAGTAATGTGCATTACGTAATAATATTACTTTTCTGAAGTAACGAGTAAAGTAACGCATTACTTTTTAAATGTACACATTAATATTTGAGTTACTTTTTAAAAAAGTAATGCAAGTTACTTTTTTAGTTGAATTAATTCGATTAAAAAAAATGTATGTACTAAATTAAAATAAACGTAGTCACATTATGCATATACGCCTGTGTGGGAACAGTTTGAGTCAGAAACTTAGATGGCAGGCCAGAGCTCGTTTTTTGTGATGAATTATGCGATTTCTGAATGCAGAACTTTTCAGTCATAAAACACCTGCAAGGCCTGAAAGAGATCAAGCCTCAGCCAAGAAAAAGTAACTAAAAACTAACATAAGCGTTGCTCTCCATGAAAAGTAACTAAGTAACACAATTAGTTACTTTTTTGGGAGTAACTTAATATTGTAATGCATTACTTTTAAAAGTAACTTTCCCCAACACTGCTCAGCGCCTGAAAATAGTCCCCTAGTAACTTTCAATGGCAGGGGACTAGTTTCAGGCACTGCAAAATATAATTTCCCTCCGGCAGCCAAGTTACAGCAGCAAAGTCATTATTACGGCAGAATAAGAGAATAGTTCCTAGCCATATCTGCCTAGAAAATCGCAACATTTAATTTTCTGTCGATCTTACACTCTAAAAAAAAAGGTTCCTTGAGGTTCTATATAGAACCATGGGGTTCTTTACTTGGCCAATAGAACCTTTTACCAAAAAAAGGGTTCCATATAGAGCCCTTGGAGGGCAAAGAACCCATTTTATTAAAATGGTTCTATAATTCACGTTTGTGACTGAAGTGTAAACTAAAGATTACACAATAATAACAGACCTACACAACTCATTTACAAACCTACACAACTCATTCACAAACCTTTTTGTGTCAATAGGCTGTGGTCAAATAAAGAGAGAGTCAACAAATAGGCTATTCATATTTATTGTATGATTTATTTCCTGTGAGCTTTTTTATGCAAGTTTGTACATTAGCATGAAACTAACAGTGCAGTTTGCGTTTTTGGTGAATAACCAGGTGTTTTCTTTACTTTGTACATTCTATATTGTCAATGTTTAATTTAACCTGAAGGGGCATTAAATACAAATAATCGCAAAAGTGCCCTCTGGTGGCGTATATATGCGTTGCACTATAAGCGATGAGCCTCCAGACCTGACAGGTTTTTTTCAAACTGAGGAGTTCGGACTCCGGACCGGCATTTCTGCTTGTTGGTACCCTGAGGTAAGTAAACTTTCTACATTTTTGAAACGATATTACACTCTAAAAGTTGGGTTATTTTGTTTGGTTGTTTTATCAGTGTTGGGTAGTTTTTGTGTAACCCAACTTGTTGGGTTATATGTTGGGTAATTTTGAAGCAGAGCCAGCTTAATAGATACATAGCTGTTTCTCAATATTACTTTCTCTAGTCCACAAAATGTATTTTAAACATAAGTTCAGGCGAGAATATATATGTATAATGTTCAAATTTGCAGTCGGTTTGTAAAGTGAATGCCAATTTTAAAGTTTAATTACACAAAGTCGGAATGTTACCGGCGTGACCACCGGGTGTCAGTGTTGTTCTTCCCCAGAGAGAACTTCTCCCTTCCCCCACACAGACGCGTCAGTGCCTCTCACTGCAACGATACCTGAAGCGGGAGTTTACTAATTCACCTCAGGATTCATGAACGGTTTTTCATCGACTTATCTTTGATTTATTTGAAGGAAAAGGTTTGTATCATTGTTTTTAATCATTTAAACTATTTCTGAATGCAAAAGTATGCAAAATTACGGTTCACATGACATAGCTTTATTAGCTTCCGTTGGCTAGTCTGTAATGCCCAGTAAATCTAAACGATGTTTATGCTTGCTTTTAAATGATTTAAATATTTCGTTTGATCAAACCAGAGTCGTATAATAATAGAGTTACGACACTCACATAGACGTCCGTTGTAAGAATGGAATGCGGAAGTAACAGCGTTTCATGTAGTGACTGGTAGTGACGCATAGTTCCAAACGCAGCACTAAAGCCCATTCATTTCAATGGCACCTGCTGGTAAATCGATGAAATTACCGTTTCTCTTTACATTTTCGGACATTTCATTAATATAGTCAACAGTGATATTTTATGAACTCTGCTGTAGGTAATGATTATCGTTAATAATAACTAGTAAAATTTTTATATTTTAATGAGTTGTGTATAATGTGTGAATAATATAGATTTAATGGTTTAATTATTACTGGTGGCCATCTACTTTATACTTATCTTATTTATATATTACGAGTAACACTAGGGGGCAACAGCGACAAGCTAAATGCCTTATAAGAAAGTCACACTGCTTCACAATGCTGCTATGTGTTTCATTGTGTTTGGTAAGTAATACGAGTGATGTATCCTCGAAAATCATGTATGATTATATTAACATTTAATGTGAATTTAAAATATGAATTTAGTGTGTTTCTGTTATGCTTCACTGTTACAAATAACCGCGTTGGCGATCTTTTTTGTGATTTTAATATAGTAAAAGTGTAGGAATTATGTTTTTAGCAGATTGATACCTATTTATATAGCCATATTTTGCTACAAAAATAAAAGATAAACTGTGTTGCTGTAGTTGGTATAGATAACCACAGTTATATTTGGGTCACAATTAACTGTTTATCTTTATTAACTGATGTACTGTATTTCCATCACTCCCTAGTAAAAAAAAAACGTTATAAACACAGTAAGTATAGTCATCAATTCCCATTACAAGCTAATATTTACCTAGCCTGACGTTGTCATACTCAATTCTAGTCAGAATTTGAGTCTGATACCGCTCCATTGAGCTATAATTATGAGGCGTGTCTCAACCGAAAAATGCCTCTGCACTCAATTGGATAGACCTACGACCAATCAGAGCAACGGGGTGTGAGACGTATGTTGAAATGACGTATTTGCAGCTTGACCGAACTGCTAGTTATTTCGCTACGACACACACTACAAGTCTGAGTTTGCGAACGTACATCAACACCTACTATGTTTACAACATTTCATTTATATCACATTAAGTCATACAGTAAGACTATCTCTTACCATTTGTACATTAGTTGAACTTCATCCACGACGATACCCATTACGTTTGCTTGTTATATCCATCTCGTCGTGCACACCGAGTTGCATCGCCGTGATACCCATTTTAGTTGCTTCTTTAACTTGATCTTTCATAAGTGCGACAACTTTTGTCGAATCCCGTAGGACGACAAAAACATCAACAAATGCCTTGCTCGCGTTTCTCTGTTCCTCTTTTAAAATCAATGCTCTGTCGATATCTTTTAGAACAGACTCAATGTCAGAGTCCACACATCTGATTTCTACCGCGGCAGCCATTTCGTTGTAAACAACAGATTCAACACACGCGCTCTTTGGTGACGTGGTTGATTTACGTTACTGATCATCTGTCCATCATCATATAAAGCCCGCCCTGACAATTTGATTGGTTCGACCAGCTTTGGGTCGAGCATAGTAGCAACTCAACGGTGAAACTCCAGACCGATCTTCCCGTTCCTCAAAATGTTGTGGGCGGGGCTAAGATCGGCTGGCACCCAGGCTAAAATTTACCTAAAATAGCTGAAAACCTATGCAAACAGATTGACAGCCCTGCTTGGTTTGGAACTGTAGAACGTTACATGAATCACGTGACCGCGCGGCGGCGAGATCAAAGCGTTTCGTAACTCTGTTATTATACGACTCTGGATCAAACGTTTTATGAAATATGTCTAAAACATGGCTTGTTTTAATAATTTTAGAAACGTTACAATGTAACGTATTTTAATGGTTTAGAAATTCAGTTTAAAACAGATAACGTTAATATGAGGAAGAAACGTGTACGTTTTAAATAAATAATCGTTTGTTGTAAAAGTTGAAATCAAACTGATGCTTTTAATATCATGTTTAGATCATGAAACTTTAGCCTTGAGTTCACAGACAGGGTCACATATTGTGAACTCTCATTTGGTCTGTGTAAGTTACAGACATTTTTATCTTTTTCAAATGTTTTTGATGATGCCCACTTAAATCACAGTTTTGGCTCTTTTCCACAGACCCTGATGGATAAAAGATGGATATTTTTTTCCTGGAGAAGCTAAAACAATGTAACTTTGAGGTTCTGATACCAGCTTTTACAAAGTTATTTACAGGTAACATGAAAATGCACTTGTTTTTTATTATTTAAAGTGATATGTTGATATTACAATGAGGCATATCAAAGCATTTCTTTATTAAGAATCCCTGCTTATTTTGCTGTGAGTATGTCATTTTCAAAAGTGGTATGTAAGGTTGCACGATTAAAGGAATAGTTCACCCAAAAATTATATTATATTAAATTCATGATTTAAGATCTAAAACATTTTCTAAAATAACTGAAAATGTGTTAGTCTGAAAAATGATGGACATATGCATCTTGGACGGCTTGGAGGTGAGTAATTCATGGGTTTAATATCATTTTTGGCCCAACTATCTCTTTAATTGTATAAAATTGTCAAGCCTATCTAATCGTTAAAGCCGGTTCTGTGATTAGTAGTGAATTGCCATCATCTGAAAACAGGTGAAGCACCGTTAACTACATGCCGTAGTTCACTGACAAGCTAGCCCATATAGCATTCATTATCGCATAAATTTACATTAAAGTTTTATTGAAAATGAATGCATGATTTGTCATTTTCAGAGTTCACAAGACTTCTATGTGTATTCCCTGACCATGCCGAAAAGCTATTTGAAACTTGGGCATTGCATTTTCCAGACAGAATCCTGCACTTCCCAGCCAAGAACCAGGAGCATCAACAAATCACCTCCAGGTACACTTGGGAATACAATAGTTGTTTGCTGTGTTTTATGACAATAAAGTTACTAATTTAACCTAAACATTTATCTCTACAGAACCCCATGATGATATTCCAACTCCTGTCTACAAAAGTGGGAAGAAAATCTTAAGTCTATGTAAGTAATGGAAGTATTGCACACTTTGCTTTGCAAGCAACCTAAAACATTTAATATTTTGTTTGTGAACTAGCAAGAAGACATGTTTACAAGTACGAATAGAGTTAAAACTCGGACAAGAAAAATTGTCTTTCACTCGCACATCCAAAACATTAACTTTAGGGACAAACGTTAATGATCAGCCATGTATTCATTACATAATATATGCTAATAAAGTGTTGGCTATATTAAGTAATAAGGGCAAGTATGCAGGTTGTTGCAAAATCTAAAAAATTGGGCTTACTGCCAGGTAAAGTGACGTGGCAGAATCTGAAATTACTGTGAATCTGAGTTATTGTCATGAACAAACAGTATATTGTAAGGTTATTGAAATAAAACAGAAATTTATACATTTCATTACAATTAAACTAGATACTACATTTGTGTGTATGAAATATGAATTGTTTGGTTTTGTATAATAATGCTGCATCATGCATTTACAGTCTTTGCCTGCTTTCTAACAAGTGTTTTGTCTGTTTTCAACAGGTTGGGACCAACATGGTTGCATTCTTCTGAGAGCCTGATGTGACAAAACCATTCCCATTTGTCCTTGGATTGGAAGATGGCGATCTCTGCCATCAAGCCTTCTTTGTTTTTGACAGACAGTCACTCCAGCAATACACCCTCCTTGGTGATGTTGACATGTTTTAAACTTTTTTTATTTTTTGGACATTAATTTTACTAAGCAGTGCACATCAGTGTTGGTGTTTTTGAAGACTGTTGTTTACAAACTCCCAAGAACGGAATCCCTTTCTATAAGAAGTCTGTGTAGTTATTTGTCATGCTAAGGTGATAACTCATGTTGATCATATATTGACTGTTTGTGCAACTTAGTGTTGATCTTATGTGTTACATTAACCATTTCTTATTACACGGTTCTCTAAAATGCTAGATTCTGATTGGCCAGTCGTGACATTCTACTACTGCTCAAAACTAAAAACTCCAATGTTGCAAATCATTTTGACAGGTAAAGTTTTATATTACACAAAAAATAAATATCAATGTCTATTAATTACATATCCAACATTAAATTTACAAATGATTAAATGTGTTCGTGACATTTGTCCTGAAGAAACTGTTGGGGCTTTTTTCTGTGATGACATGCTGCCAATACATTATCCCTTACTTGTACAACTTTTTACTTGATCTAATTGTAATGTTAACTGGGTATCTGTCATTTTAGATTGTGAGATATAATACTAATATATTTTTTTATATATATTTATTTATTTATAATATATAAACGTATGTATGTTTATTAAAAAGTGAAAATGCTTAAGGGAAATAATTAAATAACTAAATGGTTGAATGAAATGAGACATTTTAAATGTAAACTAAAGTTTTGCTGTCTAATACAGAATAAAGAGATGTGATTTTAAGTAATTTTTATAGATTTATATTTCTGTATAATACAATTAATAAATAGTAAACTTTTATAATTTTCTGGTTTGGTTATAATTTCTTATCAATATTAAATTACTCATAATAATAAAGAACCTTTAATGGTTCTAAATAGAACCATCTAACTTTGATTCAAAGAACCATTTGGGGTTCGTTTTAATGAACCCATTAAAGTGGTTCTAAATTGAACCATTTGGGGGTTCCATATATGAAGCGAGTGATAGAACCATTTCTGGTCCGATATAGAACCATTTTTTTTAAGAGTGTACAATGTAACTACAGAGGAGTCAAGTTTTAAATAGGAAACGTATCGAAACTATTTGGTTATTTTTGAGCGCGATGCTAAATGGTCTAATCAGATTCAATGGATTATGCTAAGCTATGCTAAAAGTGGTGCCGCAAGATCTGGAGGTCGGCTGAATGGATTCCAAAACGGTAAAAATCTAATGTTTTACTCTAGGGGAGCTGAAAAATGAGCATATTTTCAAAAAAGTGGAATGTCTCTTTTAAAGCAAACGTCCATATAATATTAATACGGATTTTGTTTTTATAAACGCATTTTTATTTTTCCTTCCAACTCACTTTTGCAGCTGTTATCCTTGAATCCTTGTAAGAAAATCTCAAAAATGTAAGTAGAGACAACCTGACCCTGATTTGGTACAATTACTAATTCAGTTTTGAGATGGTTATTTTAAATGAATGTGACACCACTGACTGTGACAGTGCCGTGGGTTAGAATATTTTGTTTGTGCACCATTCATCTGAACCATGTGGCTAAATTACTCATCTTTTACATTCCTGCGAGCTGCAGAAAGTTAATAATACAGCACTGACGTGTTACACACATGTTTGGTCTTATCTTTTGTCTAAATGCTTAAGTCAATGGACATCTCATGAATTCAATAAGAAAGAATTTTAGTTGTCCCACCCGGCATCAAGTCCTCAATAAAACAAACAAGCAGTTTATGTTGACAATACGATCTCTATGCTCTGCCAACATAAGTAGGCAAAGGTACTAAAGTAACATAATGAGATGGCATGGACCATTGACTCCCTCTGCCCCCCTCCTACACAGCAGGGCTCGGTCACAACAACAGCAGTGATTGAGATTGACAGGCTGTGCGCTAATAAAGAGATTACATGGAAATCCCTCCGAAGCCAACACTTCAGGACAGCGTGCGTTTGGATAGCTAAAACAGCTGCAGAGGTTGTCCACGCGTGAAGTTAATGTTACCGTTAGCCCTGTGCCACGAGGGACACATTAACCAATCAGCACGCCTGAAAAAGGTCACAGAGTAGTGCAGTTTGTCCAGGTCGCCTGTAAAGGAGTTTGATGTGTAAATTCAATTCAGTGTGGGAATTAACATGACTTGGCTTGTGAAGTTTGCCGGGCACAAAAACCCTGACATTGCTGCATCATCACCTTGCAGCTAACCTTGCTTAAGTCTTGAGCTCCCCTTTAGTTTGTTGAAGCTCAGATCAGCTTTAATGTAGCTGGAGCTGATGGATGTTTCAGGTTGGTGGAAGTGGGCAAAAGCAGGCAGCCAAAAAATGCTCAATCCAATAAACTTCACCATGGTACAGGTTGCAGAGGAGTGAAGTATGCCAGAGCGATCTATCTCGCACAGCGCAGCCGAAACCTAATTACACAGATTAATGTCCCATGGAAGGTGCTATTACCTAAATAGCCTAGCTCCTATAAAAGAAGACTTCATTTCAAATATTCGGTTTGAATGCTAATAGATGCGTCAAATCTAGATTCCAATATGTATATCCTGACTTTCTCCAGTGTAAGATTTTGAGTGCCACTTAAATTCCCCTGGACGAGAGAGACCCATTCACACCTAGAGAGTGTTCACACCTGGTATTAAGACGTGTTTTGGTTGAACGAATTACAAGTGGACGACGTTTAAGACAGATGTAAATGGGGTGTGAAATGTTTTAAGCTCGTCCATTTTCGACCAAATTCAGAGGAAGTCGAAAACGCATTCGAATGGATTGCTTTTGTGGTATAGATGCGAGAATGTGTTCAAACAGTCACAAAAGACTGCATACTCTGCCTACTGATCTAATGTGATGTATCAAGCACAATGTTTTTACTTACTTATAGCACGAACCAGGTCTTTAGGCTTAAATTAAAATGCACCTATTTCCTTGGTTATTTTGTGTATTTGGTATAAGACTTGCTTGTGTGGTTTATGGCAAACAACACATTATTTTCCACATACTGTACATGTGTGTAGCTTCAGATTTACCTATCTTTCTGAAACGCACAGATTTGAAAAGCACTGTGTCCCTGATTGGCCAGCTAATCTTTACAATGTGATTGGCCTGAATTCCTCTGACGTCAGCAGGAAATGTGACGCTCCTTACCATGTTTGAAAGATTCGCTCACAATGCAATACTAACAGCTGTTAATTTACAGGCTGTGAGTCAAAACGGGAGGAATAATGATAATGTCGGTCTTCTCTGCATCATCAATCTCAGGAAGTAAACTGTTGCCTAAAATCTGTGTGTTTGTTGTAGTCCAAGAAAAGAGATTTACGCTGGAGACGATAACTCGCGTCATTATTTACTTTGTGGTTTGTACCTTTTGCATATTGTTAACATGTACTGATACACACTTACACACCAAAGGAAATGTAAAAACATGATTTGGACAACAGGTGCTCTTTAATAAAACTACAGTGGCCCCCTAGTGTTTTAATCCGTCTATTCTATCTACTTTCTGTCCGTCGCTTCTGTACTGATTACTTAGAGAGGATGGTCTATGAAGAGTAAACAGTAAACTTTCTCAGATATTTCTGGGAAATAAATGCATTAAGCTTGCGCAACTTAAGCTTGCAAACATGAAGGAGACGGGGAGAAACCGCTTTCATTTTAACAATGACACCCAAAAAGCTGAGCCGAACACTGCAGGTTTGTGCTATAAGTCAGGACCGATGGATTCTGGGGTATGTTTCCCAAAAGCATTGTTAGCTAACTATGGTCTTTGTTACCATTGAACTCTATTGGTAACGACAGAACTTTCGACCATATTTGCTTTTAAGAAACGCATCCCTGCTTGGTACACATTATGTCAGTAGGCGGTCTTTTGTGGCTGTTCAAACACATTCAACCACATGTGAGTCAACACCACAAAAGCAATCCGGTTGAATGCGTTTTGACTACCTCTGAATGTGGTAAAAAGTGGACCAGCTCAAAATATTTCACACCCGGTATTAAGCATTGCCCACTTGTCATCCGATCGACCAAAGTGCATCTTAAAGGGGAAATATCATGAAAATCTGACTTTTTCCATGTTTAAATGCTATAATTGGGTCCAAGTGCTTCTATCAACCTAGAAAATGTGAAAAATATCAACCGAGTAACTTAGTTTTGGTAAACCATTCTCTGCAAGCATGGGAAAAATAGATCATTGAAATTTGGCTCCCCTTGTGATGTCAAAAGGGGATAATTCCACCCCTTTATCTGCACTATCCATTTGCATTTTAAAGGACACAACCAAAAATGGCACATTTTTACTCACACCTACAAAGTGGCAAATTTAACATGCTATAATAAATTATCAATATGGTATTTTGAGCTAAAACTTCATAGATGTGCTCTGCTGACACCAAATATTTATTTAACAGCCTAAGCCTGTAGCCTATACGTCGCCTTTTCCTCTGAGAAATATTAAACTAGGCCTGGGAGTTATAGAGCCGAGGGCTAACATTACAATTTAATCTGTATGTGTGTTGTCTTTTCCTTCCATATTTTCTCTCTGTAGTATGCAAAAACTGAATAAGTAAACCACTCTTACCTCTCTCCCATCAACTACCTAACCCCAGAAGATGGTTGGGTAACAAGTTGATCAGCTCACTCATTAACTCGGTGTTTACAGATGCACGTGCTGCTCATCCTGCTTCTTAAAATAAGACCTCTGTGTAGTGGATGAGAGAGCGGGAAATGGATTTGACAGTTAGAGCCGTGAGCATGACGCGGGCTTCAGCAGAATCTGTCAGTCCAGAAGCAGCCCCACCCCTCCTTTCGCGCAAAAACGCATGCTGTCGCGAGGCATTAGTGTGGCAGAAATACACACGCTCGCACCTTCCGAGCCGTTCACAACAACAGCACTTCAACATCCCTCCGCCCAAGATGCTTGATGTGACATTAGATGTGCATTAAAGAGGCATAGTGTGGGCTGTTAAGTTGCCCTGGCTATAAGAAAATGGCTATTTTTTTCTAAAGGAATGTTGCTTAGACACAAAGGGGGAACTGATCACCTGTCTGATCACAACCAAAAGCTGACATTTCTGTTTTTCTCAGTGCAGTTCCTCATGACAGTGCGCTATAAGTGTCAGATTAAGATCTCCAAATGAATCAGTTTGTTAACCCTAATGAAACCCTGCAGGTTTAAATTAATCAGCCCTAGTTCCTGAACAGAATTAGGAGAACGCAATCACCAACTAATCTAAAATGTGAAACGTGCAGTGCAACATTAACAAAAATAAATGTTTTTTTGCGCACCCCTGCATACTACACATCCTCTAAACTGTTTTTCTTCCATTCGCTCCTTAACCTGACCAATGCTCCACCCCTCTGAATGAAGATGATTTTGTTATGACGCTTTAATCTTCCAACGTGGTCATGCAATGCATCCTCCATAAGGAAGCTCAAATTAGGGTATGTAAGTATGCACTTTTCGCTGTCCCAAATGCTTTTTCATCCCTCGCCGCCAAGCCTCTGGAGGAATTTCTGTTGCGTAAATACTTAAATGCTTCCGAAACATTAATTGCGCCAACCCACGTAAGCAATTTGATTTACATAAAGTGTTTTTGTAGCTCATTTGGTAGAGCACCGGGTTCGACTCCCGGAGTACTGTAAATTGCTTTGGATTAAAGCGTCTGTCAAATGCGTAAACGTTCATAATCAGGTGGTCGGATGCAAAAACACCCCCATTTATCCACACATGAGGTGCTATTAAATCTGTTGCCCGGTCTCAACTGGGTACAGAAATGAAGTAACTTACTTACAGACGTGATTTAAAGTGACATGATGCAATGGCGTTGCCACACTTCGCAAATCATGGGAATTGGTTGTTCATCATAAGTAAGTGAAAGCATCTTAACTCCATACAGTATAACTCTGTTGGGGGCGGGTATGTATGGTGGCAGTCTCAGGGTGGGGGGTGGTCCCCTGGTTGCTAAGGGCAACAGGGCGAGATAGATGGAGCCGCAGCTGCGCGTCTGTTAATACCAGCGCTCGACCCTCGACGTCCCCGCGCGCGCAATTCACTCCACACGCACACACACAGGGACGCGCACACACTGAGCTCAAGGCAGGAAGATGCGAGCGGGGATTTAGTTTCAGCGTCTTTTCCAGTCTCCAGCAGATTATTACAATACACGGGACGGATTTACACACGAGAAACAAGGTTTGGACACTCTCCTTTCTTATATTGGATTTGGCTAGTGAATTTGTTGTGAATTAAAGCATTCGAACGGAGTATTTTGTTGTACTGAACTGATATGTTTAGTTTGTATTATGAGTGCTTCGCCTGTACAATGGATTTAGTCGGGGTATGATTTCACACGCTGCTAATATTATGAGGAAGTGCAGAGATTTGGATAGAAAGGACAATAGGCGCACATTCAATGACTGCGCCCTGTATTTGAATTTGTAGGCATGATGAGTTTGATGAATTTGTTTACCGCTTGTAGTGCTTTGTGTTTATGTTTATGAGCAAGGAAGGACATCTGCTTCATGATTGGCAATTGTTTGCAAACGCAACTGTTAAGAGTTCATTCATTCATTCATGCGATCAACTTCTTCGCCAAACGTACCAGACTGCCCTCTTGCACATTATAATGTGAGGCACTCAAGTGTGAATTTGCTCCAGATTGCGCCCAGTCTTGTTTTATATATGTATAATGCATGCATGTTCTCAATATTTTAGCCTTAATATTAAAACTAGATGATAAAATGCGGCAGAGATTTCTAGAATGTAACCAGCGTGGCTTTATCACAATAGACGCTTCATGCGCGAGCGCGCCAGCGCGGGTTGTTGTTTTCCCGCTGCATGATGATTTCATAATTTCCACATCATCACACGTTTCCAAGGTGACAGACGTGTTACACGACACATTAAGTCTAAGTATTTTTTTTCTTTTACAAAACTATTTTTTGTGAGGTTTTAAAAAGCAGTGATGCAAATCAAAACAAGTGACAGAGCATTGTTCAGGTTTTCCAGACACAACAGGAGAAGTCCGTCTCGTGTTTTGTCTGTATTTTTTGTGGCGAACAACCCATTACTGTCGTAACGGCGTCAATTAAAACAACTTAAGCGATGTTGATACCACCTAAAGACGTTTTTTTTACAAAATGGAGGATATGGTTAGGGACACATTAGCAATGCAAATGAGGTTTTGAAGAGCACTGGCACCTGCTGTCTCGAGCATTTGCATTGGCTTTTCCCTCGTTTTTCATTAGAATGATGTTCTACTTCTCCAAAGCAATGTTTGAGCTCACACTTTGGGCTTTGTCGAAGGAGCTTCTCCAAATCTCTTCTCTTGCGTTAGCATAACAATGGGCAAGGGTTTTGTTCATGAAAAGAGAGGACAAAACCGTCAAAGCTCAATTGTCCCAGTGTCAGTCGGATGGGCAAGCAGGGTCTTGCTCCCCATCAGTAAACAGACTCAGTCACGGTGAAATCCAATTAAGCCATGTTGTTTCGACCAGGCTTTTCACAAGGAGATGAATATTGTTTCTGTTTTTATGCTACTGTACTCATTTTATGGTAGATACAGTCATAAGGTTTCTTGACTAAACCGGTTTTGTCAGTCGCATTTGATTCACCTCTACCATCCCAGACCAAACAGATGACGTTCAATGATTTTGAATTCACAAGTGGGTCATTCAAATGAAGCATTAAATTGCTTTAAGCGTCATGAAAGCTTGACAGAAGACATTTTTTTTTAATCACTAAAGAATCCTTTGTGGAGATTTAAAAACAGCACCAGTTTTATTCGACTCAAGATAAAGAGATTAACAGTTTTAAAAATAGTTATTCATAATACAGGAAATAAGGACTTATTTTGTCATTTTAATGCCCTTGCTTGAAAACTCGTACGTGCACAATGACATAAGAAGTTAAATTTCATAAAAGTGCGCTGCTTTTGGATAGGATGACAGAAAAAAAGAGAAAAACTACCCAACTGGTAGATAAAATTACTGATCATCGGTACAGCAGTGGTGTCAAAGTGAATGGACTCGGATTGTCAAGTGGATACTTTATTTTTAACCCATGTTGAACACAACATACTAACATACATCCTTAAAAAATGTGTTGAAATGCAGTCAGTTTAAAACTTGTTGTTCTCTCTCCTTCCAGTTTTGAGGTTCCTCTTCTCCACACGGAATATGATGCAGAATTCCCCAATTTTTCTGGAAATAAACTGGATAAGGAAACACTCTGATTTGTTGGCAGATTATCAATGAACTCAGTTCCCTAAAGAACAAAGTATTTTTCAACGAGAAAAACCTGATAGTTTGAGTTTGATTTTTGGATATGGCAGCAACTGAGGCTAATGCAGAGCCTGTCCAAGCGGACGTCGTTGAGACCAAAGCTGAGGTAGAAACCACAAATGCAGAGCCAGCCCCAGCTTCAACAGAGGAAACCCAGCCTACAACTGAGCCAACCACTAACACAGAGCCCCCAACCGATAGCAAATCTAAGCCAGCCTCTGAGAATATATGGGACTCTTTTTTAAACAAAAGTGGGCTTGGAAAAGTAATGGGAGGTAAGAAGAAGAAAGAGCAGCACACAGAACCTGAGGACGCCGCTGGTGAGGAGCAGGATAAGACGTCAATTCAGAACGAACAAGGAGATGCTGAAGAGCCCAAAGACCAGGCATCTAGTCAACCAGTAGAGGCTGCCGAGGCTGCAGCTGATGGCCAGGCTATTGAAAAAGCACCAGAAAGTGAAGAGGCTTCCCAAGAGCAAAAAGAAGCTGGTGCCAAGGCAAAGCAAGGAGAAAAGTCTAGCGTTAGGGACTTTATCCGCAACCCTGTTGCTAAAATTTTCTCACACAAAAGCACAGAGAAGAAAGATGGTGATGTAAAACAGGCCGCCCCTGTTCGGTCAAAATCATTAGACAGGCTGCAAGATGCTGATGCCAGCGCAGTTGTGGCAGATCAAACAGAGGACACTCAGGGTGCAGATGAGCCAGACAAGTCTAACTCTCAAACAACAAGACATGTGAGACGCTGGCACTCTTTTAAGAAACTTATGGCTCAGAAAAGTCACAAGAAAAGCACAGATGATCCCAAGGATGCAGAGGGGGCAGACGGAACCAGCACAGATGGAGCAGGTGACACTAGTACGTTGGATTCCACCACAAAGTCAGAACCCACTGGGCAAAAAAGGTGGAAACTGAAGAGATCCTGGACATTTCAAGGCATAAAGAGAGATTCATCAGTTGTTGGGATCCACAAGCCTAAAGATAAAGACACTTCGGATGTGAAGGATGAAAATGCAGCCGAGGAAGAACAGGGTACGGAAGATGTAAAGGTAGCCAGCGATGCAGAAACACAGGAGAAGACTAATGCTGAGGGTGAAGAGGAGAAAGGAGCCACTGCTACTACACAGCATGCAAAACCTGCGGACCATCATGCAAATGAGATCTGGACCTCTTTCAAAAAACGAGTTACTCCCAAGTCAAAGAAGGCAGCTGACACTGGTGCAACAGAGGAGGAACCAGCGGGTGAGCATGAGCAGACCGATGAACCACAGCCGGGTAAAGACTCGGGCAAGACAGCCAAGGCAAAAAGGACACACTTTAACCGTGCTGTGTCACTAAAGAACTTCATAATGCGAAAGGGGAAGAGTACCAGCGTGGACATGGGGGAGGGTTCGACTGTGCAGAAGGAGGGTGATGGTACCGGCGAGGGTCAAGCTAAAGACACGGACGGTGTTGATGATGCAACTGGGGCAGCCGATGTCCCACAGACTGTATCGGAGGAACAGACTGAAGCTCAGAGTGAGAGCAATAATGAAGCTCAGGTGGCAGACGAGCACAAAAGTTCAGATGGAGAAGAGAAGTCCCACACTGGCACACCATCTGTTGAGCCATCAGACAAGTCTCATCCCGTAGATCCATCATCAGAGGACGGCTGCCAGACAGAGCCTAAAGCCAACGGTGAGAACGGATGCTCGGATGCTACGTCAGAAGACACCACAGCACACAATCATGATGCAACTACCCAGAATGATGTGAAAGATGAGGAGACCAACCAAGAGACTATAGACTCTAGTGGCAAATCTTGTCCGAAGGATGGAAAGGTTCTCAATCAAGATGGAAAGTGTGATACGGTCAATGCAGTTGCCCAAAGCGGTGAGTTTGAAGCACCAAGAGATCTTCAGCAAAATGGAAATGACAAATCAGAGTCTAAAGTAAGACTAGGTACTAGTGTTGAGGTAGAGACTGGGGAGGATGGGGCAACTCAATGTGAAGGGTCTCTTTCTGGGTCAGGGGCAACCAATACAGGTGACCAAGAGGAGGCTTTGAAGAGGATGGTCTATGAGGTTGCAGCTTCCATCGTTCGTACAGTTTTGTCCTCTGCCACTGAACAGTTAGCCAAGGAAAATGACCTTCTGGACACTAGTCTAAATTGTTTTTAACCTTAAAACAGTAGCAGTTACACAGATTTTTTATATTACTTTGAATCAGGGATATCTGGGTGATACTGAGCACCTTTATTTAGTGTTTGTGTACACAAAAAGCCAATGCTATATCTCATCACCCCTTTAACATATTAAAAACTTGTGAATTTAGGGTTAGTGAACATAAAGGAAGGTACAGGTGCAATATAATGAATTTATTTAGGGAAACTACAGTACAGTCAACTACAACTAAGTGTTACTTAAGCAAAAAATGCTGTCACTTTTATTTGTGTAGCGTTTGCTGGTCTGTTTTCACAATTTATTTTTAAGTCAAAATTTAGCTTCTCTGTAACCAAATGTGTTGGTAAAACGTATTTTAATGTTAAATGTACAACTACATAGTAATATATTTCATCTTTTCTGTTATCGTTCACCAGAATAAAAGGCGGGAAACGTGTGACGCCACACAAAGAGGATTAATTCTGCATGGGATTCGTTCAGCGAGGAGCTTTTCCCCCTCCCCCCAAAATATGGAGTAATCACATGTTTACGCCACGATTCACCATGGTGAGAGATGCAATCCACGTAGTAAAAAAAAAATCTTGAAAGCAATAATTCAGATTCATCAATCAGTGCAGTCTTTGCTACCATTCCGTCACTGTAAATGTTTTGCTTGTCTACTAGTGAGATTTTATATTGTCATAAATGACATTCCTTTGAAATGTTAATCTCAGTGATCACAAGGTATCGTGATCATAAAGACTGTTAGTTTTATATTAATTGCCATTCTGTTTGTAGTTTTCCTTTTACTAGATATACCTATGTGATACACATATGAAATAACAGCCCGCCAGATTGCCCCATCAATTGTGAATTCAATATGGAATGTGCGCTAATCTGTGTTTTTGTTTTTAGTCTGTTACCTTGTGTACATGAATAAACCTCCATTAAACTGTAAATAATTCTGTGTTTTATTGCAAAATAATTATGCATTTGTTTGTAGATTTTTGAAAATGGCAGAATTGGCAAGTAATAACAAATTTATTCATCTTGGCATTTCGAGTGATTTTGCTAAAGCAAAATAGTAAATTGCATACCCTCCAACAAAAACTTGCTTGATATTATTCATAAATCCATATATTCATATCAATGAAAGAATACATTGATGTAAAAACATTACATTAAAACACACTGAATTACACACACCTCATAATTAATCACAATGTTGTGCATATACCACTTCATTTCTAATTGTAGTATTTATATTAAATTTATAGGTGATCATGACTGCATTATTGTCGACCTGTCCTAATTCTCATGGATGATGTTATCATTAGCATGTTAACTGCAGATTACCAAAATGCCACGTAAAAGGTATCACAACAGGTTTTTTTAATAGCTCCACACACAGTGGGGGTTAATGTGGAACTATTAACAGATAATGACCACACTTAACAGAGACAGAATGGCTCACAGATATTCAGACTGTATTGGCAAGTAGGTGAAACTGACAATCCGTATAAAAGACAATGAATGTGGCTTTGAGACTAAATCAATATGTACCAACAGCAAAAGCCAGATGGACTTTACAGGCTTTGGTTTATACTGTCAAAGCAATAAATCTCTTGTTATATTTTAACAAGAGTCAACAGTGATCACTTTGTTTGCTCCGGGCTATAAAAAGGTTTAAATATGAAACAGACATCTGCACATATTGCAAGATCTTTCTTTGGTCAGGAGATTAACTGGGTCAAAGAAAACAAATATTTTTTAAGGGTTTCTTAAGGTCACACTTTACAATAAAATAAAAAATTATTAACATGACTTAATACATTGGATGTCCTGAAATAAAAAAAATTATGCAAATTTATTAGTGTAAATTAATGAAGGTTTATACATAAAATTAAATGTATATTGTTAATGTTTAATCATAAGACATTAACATTCATTTGTCTATATGAAGTCATTATGCATAAATTTACATTATATAATAAACACTGTATATTTATAGCATTAACTAAATGTTCACATATTAAACTGTATGACAAAAGTGTTAAAAATCAGCTGGTAAAACAACCATCTCTGCCCTGTCAGTGTTCACAGTCAAAACACTGCAAACTAATATTCCCCTAGTCATAACTGCACAAAACAGCAGGTGAGTGTGTACTGACCATAACACACAGAGCTTTAAAACAAACAAACAAACAAAAAATCCCCTGAAAGCCAATCTGCTAAATGGTTTACAAGCCAGCAAGATGACACTTAATGGTCACTTTTACTGAAAATATCATCAGGTAGGTCAGTGAGGCACTCAATCTGTGAAAGCACACTGACAAATGAAAGAAAACCCACAAAAGAGTGTTTATCTTACATGCCTTCCTATCTTTTTATGATTAATAAGAGGATTGTTGTGCAAATGCCTCATACTGAAAAAGCACTATGCACAAACCAAAGAGTTTTAATCACATTTTGTACTTTAGATATGTATACAACATTCAAAGGCATTTTACAGTTAAGTTTAAGAAACTTTTACACCATACTTTTTGAAAATATAAATACAAACAAGCAATTAAAAATAAAACGGAGTGCTTTAGTGCATTACCTCATCATCCCACATATTTACACACCGCTTATGAAAATCTCAAACATTTGGGATAAAGCAGTTGTGCACCGACATACACATTATGTACAATACAATACAGCTTTATAGACCTACTCCATTTTGGACATCTCAAATTTCGTGGTCATTATCTCCTGAGGAAAAAGACAAAATATTGTATTAATTCATTAGTAGTGGCATAAAACAGATTTTCAAACAAGCAGCACACTTTAAAAAATTGTTTAATTCAATAATTACTGTATACAAAAGTCCTATTTTCTAAATTACCACCACGGTTTCGTAAACGCGTATAAACAGTCCGCATATGCATGTAGTCAGCATGCATTGTACCGAGTCTCCTCTATTAAGAGGTTTGTCCATATTGTCTGCGTGTGAAATGAACATGAGCTCAAGTGAGCTCATATTAGCAAGACAAAACCACAAAAGCCCCAGCGCTCCTTTTGTTCCACGTAGAATAAAAACAACCCACAGAGAGAGAGGGAGTGAGAAAGTGAGGGAGTGTGCGCGCGACAGAGAGAGAGAGAGACTGTGACGTGACGGACTGTTTATGAAGCGTCACGAGCGCCCACTGCTGACGTGTCAGAATATTACACACATACCTCATCTGAGTCCAACAGAGGCGGCAGCGCACTGCAAAACAAATCACAACAATATTTTGTGGAATACTGGAAGCTTAATATGCAAGCTAATAATGAATTACAAACAAATAATGTTTATATTATTATGTAAAACGTCTATTTCTAACAATGTCCACAGTTACAAAATACGCAGTTCTCTGGAATACTTGATTCTGATTGGTCTGTTGTTATACAGTCAACACAACGCTAAAACCGATAACACTCCGTTCATCCGGGTACTACATGTTTAATAAATCACTTTGCTACATCATGACAGGTTTGAATTTGTTTCAGATGAACTAATAAAATACTTCAAATCAATATTTCTTGCTTATTACACTCATGTGATAAATAGCCGTGGAATAAGAGCAATACTGTACATGTAGCCGATGTTATTGCAAAATAAACCCCTTTATATCCAGCGATATACCAGCTGGATGTACATGATCCCTTTCCTAATGCACACTGAATACGAGAAATTTTTTAAAAATTACATTTTTAGTTAAAATACAGTACTCTGCAAGAGCATTAGGGCACCATGCTACCATTAGATTTGTTGTTTATGCACTTGTATAGTGATCATATTATATTTATTTCTCAGTCTCTTTATTAGAATAAAACCAGAAAATAAAGGAAATGTTTATGTAGTATTAAAAACAGTATAAAAGTATAAGCTGAAGTGTCAAGTATTTAGGATAAACTCCCCTTCCACTTGAGCAATAGCAGGCAGCTGCAGGATCTATTAAACCTAAATAAAATTAAATCCTAATTTCTAATCCTAATCAAATTTCTTCAGTACTTCAGTCTCTTCAAAAAAGCTCAAGATGTGTTTCGTGCCAAGAGAGGTCACACTAAATACTGACTGATGCCTGAAGACGACATTTAGTTCTGAAAATTGTTTTGTTTTTAATTTTGTGTACATATTTCCTGTATTTTCTGTTTGTATCTTAATAAAAAAGATATAAAAATAAATATGGATGGGCATTAAAACTTTGATAATATATATATATATAGTGTTCGCAGATGTGGTCTTAATAGGATCTTTAGACTTACACATCAGCCATTGAAGAGGGAATATTCTCCTCGACCCATTTGAGATCTTCATCCTAAATGGACCACAAAGCACATTTACTATGAACAAAAGGCAGGGGCAGGAGAGGAATTCTGATATGACCATAACACTTAACAATAGCTTATTCATAATAAAATTTCATTTTTATAGGAACAATACTGGAATCCATTACCACTTTGTTAGGCTTTACATTTCCGTTGGTCTCCGGTTTCATTCCTCTCATTTTCACACCCTCTGTGGATTCAAGCATAACTGGTTAGAACCGGCCAAACAGTTAAAGAAAACCAAAGGGAACAAAGAAATCTAAAGACTTGATAGGCCGGACTCAGGTGTCCTGACTTCATCTGAAGCTATGAAAACTTTCTTAGTTTTCTCTATGTCTTTCTGACATGTTCGCCAAATATGTCAAAATATATCGGCATTTTAACAGACCATGTTTTTCCCTATCCTTAAATACAGAGTGCAATCTAACACCTGCTAATTTGTTAATGAGGACTCTTACCAAAGGCTTCATTCACAAGCTGTTCTTCCTCCTCTTCCTCTGTATCCTCATCCACCAGTGGAGTGAAGGCATATCTGAAAAGTTCAGATAAACAGTGATCTAAAATCGATGCTGTATTACTAATGTACCAAAATGATTTGCTTAGATGAGGTAAACATTTTTTTACCTCTGGTTATTGGCTGATGGTCTCCATAAGAACATAATGACAAGCAGGATACTGGAGAAGAGGAAGCGCCAGAAGGCATCATCTATCCAAAGCTCTCTCCAGTCCTATAAGAGCAGATAAAGTAAAAAAGCAACACATGAATTTAAATATAAGGAAAAATGGTTGTGTGGACCAGAGATTTAAATAAATAAGGAATGCTTACAGATTGGCACTTGGACATCTTAAATGTCTTCGTTGTCCATATAATGAATATAACCGAAGCTAAAAGAGAATCAGAATACCATAATGAGAACCATAGGGGAAAAGCTAATTTTTTTCTTTAACTAAATTTGCATTTAATTAAGAAACACCTGTGCTTGCAAGGCAGAAAAGTCAGTGATGAAGTTTTAGGTAAAATTCTAGTATAAAACATTAGTCCTAAATATAGATAAAAAGAGGTAGAGACACTGAGCCACTTCAATTGTGGTTCACGTTCCAATTATAAATCATGTAACCCAAATGTTTTATATAGACAGACGATTTCAGCATGCAAAAGTCAATTGAAAGTCAATAGGAGATTTTTAACTGTATTAAACTTTAACATATACTGTACATGTAATCTTACAACATTAACAGATGTAGCACGCTATATAAATGTTTGTTAAGCCATCAGAAACTTAATTGAAACTGGCAACCATAAATATTTCACACAGTAGAGTAATAAAAAAACATAAGCTTACCGATGACAGCGAATATGAGTGTGTTGGTGAAGTGTCGGTAAAGGGAAAGCTTGACCAAGTTTTTCCTCAGTCGAAGGAGCTTCATAGTCTGGGCCAGGCTTATGAAGATGTGACTGGGTGTCAAGGACTACATCAATGAACCTGAGCTTATCATCTTTCTAACATTAATATACACATCACTTAGCAGTTAAAAAAATATATAATTAAATCTTTTTTTTTTAAACAAGCTTGGTGATAACAGAGAAACAAAATAAAAACAGATCGCTAGATAATAACATTTTAATGACCCCCAATGATTGCCACAAAGCCATTGTAGAGTCATCCAGACCAAATGACAATAATGTAGATGAGTTTGTCCCTTACGTGTCTTTGATCTGAAGCTTTGTGAAAAAAGAAAAGAAAATCCTTGGAGTTGCAAGCAGAAAGAGGGTAAAAAGAGGGATATTTGATATTCCCATATACAGGGCCACTGCTACAAAGAGAGAGAGAGAAAGAGAGGGAGAGAGAAAGGCAAATGAATGCACCAACAGAGCAATGGGAGAAAAAACGTAGGATATCCACCAGCAGAGGGTAGAGTCGAGAACAGCCAAAGGGATTGCAGCCAGCAACACCAGGTCATCTTCAGCCTGGCAGAACAACATAGGGGGAAGAAACAGGAAAGAGAAGAGAAGGACCATCATACACACAACTATCAATGCTCACATCCGGCAAACCAAAGCCATTTTCCTGAAAGGTGTCATGCTATTTGCAAGGTAAGCTGCAAGAAAGACAGTAAAGAAGAGGGGAATATTCAACAATATCACCAAACTGTATATCCTCAAAGATCATTTATAAATAAACTCATTCTACATTCCTATCCATCTGTCCTAATGTAGACCGTGCAAGCATGCACTCCTGCACCAACAGTACAAAATGAGAACTGCATTAACAGTACACATGGCCTCAATGGACGATCGACTTGTGAAAGGATATCCACCACACTATACAAGAATCAATGAGGGCCATAACAATGTCACAAAGCAGTCTGCTTGAACCGCCATGCTCCTGCGAGAGAGAAATATTAGGCTTCACGTGACATTGGTGCATCACATCACATTTAATTGGGAATTCTGTTGCAAAGTTGGAGGTTGTTTTACAAGTATCTATTTATAATTTTATTGTGGTGATTTCCTCCTTACCGTGTTTACTCTAAGGACACCCTCTATGATAGAAAAGACAAGATAGAGTAGTCCAACTCCCACCACCCTGTGCAGCAATGCTCCTAGTCTTGGTCTGCAGCGTATAAGGAGGAGTTATTGCAAATACAAATGTAAAAAAAACAGACTTAATGTTACACACAAAACATACAGTACTTCATACTCTTAAAATGATTTTGAAAGTATTACCTTGTTGGTGTTACCAACATCATAACTAAATACAAATGGTTAAGCTATTTTAATTTATGCATTTGGCAGATGCTTTCATCCAAAGTGACTTAAAGGAATATTCCATTTTCTTAAAAGAAAAGTCCAGATAATTTACTCACCACCATGTCATCCAAAATGTTGATGTCTTTCTTTGTTCAGTCGGATTTTTCTCATTTTAATGGACTTTAATAGAGCCCAACATTGAATACTTAACTCAACACTTAACAGTTTTTTCAACGTACTTTCAAAGGACTTTAAAGGTTCCCAAACGAGGCATAAGGGTCTTATCTAGGGAAACGATTGTCATTTTTTACAAGAAAAAAAAAAAAAAACGCTCTTTTAAACCACAACTTTTCGTCTAGATCCGGTCCAGCGTGACCTAACGTGATGCGTAGTGACGTAGGGAGGTCACGTGTTACATATATAAAACGCACATTTGCGGACCATTAGTAACAATAAACTGACACAAAGACAATAATTAGTATCAGTTGACATACAACAACGTAGGAACGGTCCTCTTTCAACACACTTGTAAACACTGGGGCGGAGTTTCGCGTTCGTCCTCTGTGACCTCTTGACGTCATGACGTATTGCGTGGGGTCACGCTGACGCATCACGACCGGATCTAGACGAAAAGTTGTGGTTTAAAAGAGCATATTTTTTATTTTGCTTGTCAAAAATGACAATCGTTTTGCTAGATAAGACCCTTATGGCTCGTTTAGAGTCCTTTGAAACTCCGTTGAAAAAACTGTTAAGTGTTGAGTTAAGTGTTAAATGTTGGGCTCTATTAAAGTCAATTAAAATGAGAAAAATCCTGCAATGTTTTGCTCAAAAAACATAATTTCTTCTCGACTGAACAAAGAAAGACATTTTGGATGACATGGTGGTGAGTATATGATTTTTGATAATGATAATCTAAAATATGTATATAATTCTATAGGAAATATTTTTTAAATCCTCTAAAAATAATGGTTATACTAAGACCTTAATCTTAAATGTGCAAAAAAAATTCTGATGCTGGACACTTTCTAAATCTGTATTTCGTGAGAATCACCCATATGCCATCTCTCCTAACAGGGTAAAAGGTTTCCTACTCAAAATCAGAGTAAAAAACACGCCTGCATTTAACAGCTTAATCTACAATATGGTTCATTAATGTCTTTCCAAGTATGAGGCAACTACTTCTAGATATAAATAACTTACTTGACTATGCCGTATCCAAGGCTAGCGATGATAACAAGCACTCGTGCCAGGGTTCTTTTTACAGCTGAAAGCACCTCAGCGAAAACCACAGCACCCTGAACTGTACACACAAACAATTACACACAATGATTACATTAACAGTAGTAATCCTAGCAAAATATATCAGGACCTATTAAAGAACAACCAGGGGCATCAAAGATAAGCACCCATAGTTCACACACAATGGACTATTTTACATAACTGGGTTTGCTTTATCTCTTTGTTCTTCTTACATAATATATAAGAATTTCAAATCCATATCTTACATCTTTATTTGTCTTAGTTCAGAGTTGTGTTTAGTGTTTGCTTTGTTTATTTGCCAGGAGAAAGAAATGAATAACTTGTTGATAAACCGGTTTTAAAAAAAGAGCGACATCCATTTCATTGAAAGCCTTGTGTCACCTGAGTGGCCATCATAACGTATACTCTGGAACTCAGCGTAGTATACGGCCTTCTCCAGCATGCCTAGGAAAATCACTCCACCAATCCAGAACTGAATCCGCAGCAGGTCTCTCCAGTAACAAGCCGAGAGCACCAACCAAAGTACGCCCAGAAGCACATAGATGATGCACATCACCATGTAAAACTGAGGACAACAGCCATTGATATACACAGTGAGGAGGGAGTTTTGGTAAAAGAAAAAAATCCATACAATACCCAAGACACAGATGTGCAACTTATTGCAAATTAAACTTTTATATAACTTATGAAACAATCCAATCCAACCACAACGTAACATATTTTGCAGCAAATACTTTGTGAAACTACTTCTTGGGGTGAAACACTTACACTGAATCACAGCATATGTGACTCAGTCTGTAAAAACCTAGCGTAAGTCATCATCGGGTGTGTCTCAAATAGTTCCCTAGCTCCAGAGGTCATGAATCAGTATATCGTGTACATGGGTTCAGGCACTGGTAAGGACCACAGCTCACTCTTCATTGGCACAGTGTTCACTTATTTTCCTATGATGTGACCGCTTAAGTGCGCTGTGATAATTCACAGCTGTAATTCATCAACAACCGGCATAGCCAACATCTCTCTGACTTAATTTTTAAACACTTGTTTAATTATTCTCTTACATACCCGCGCCTAAATTTGGGGGAATATTACATATAAATATAAAATAGATTACGGCCCCTTCCAGTCTAGCAAAGTGTGTTTATATTAAAACTAAAACAAATATTTGTCTTTTCAAAAGTTTCATGAAGTTTATCGAGTAGGGTTGCATGATTTTAGTTGGAGAGCTTTAGAAAAGGTCAATTGATTTCCGGTAAGGGAACCTAGGGACCATCAATGCTCACTGGTTTATGAGTTGCATTGTGGGAATTTTTAAAGGACAAGTTCGGTATTTTACACTTAAAGCCCTGTTTTCAGATTGTTTATGATGAAATAGAACAGTTTTGACTGAAATTTGGACATATGATGCTGGCCCGTGAATTTTCGGGTGTTTGTTGTATCACCCCCCACCTCTACAATGGCTGCATAGGTGCACTGGAACAATCCTTCCTAAAATGCATAAAACTTTCGTTTACAAAGACGTGAAACTTACCGAGTGGTCAGGGGTGTTCACTGATATGCTCACACAAAAATCGCTGCAAAAGATGCTTTCCAACAGGTTTTATCGTAGTTTTTGTCCAACTCCATTGACTTGTATTAGATGTGCTGTGAGGTATGGTATTACTCCGCGCCGGGAACTTTGTTTCTATTCTTGCAATCGGCAATGGCGGATTAGCGCCACCAACTGGGCTGGAGTGTCTATTATTCAAGCTCTCAACGGAAGAATATACGGGTGTGAGGCGTTTGGAAAAATAGGTCCACAAGTTAACAATGAATGCTCAAACAGCTGTTGGAAATCATCTTTTGCAGCAATTTTTGTGTGAGCATATCAGTGAACACCCCTGACCACTCGGTGAGTTTCACGTCTTTATAAATGAAAGTTCAATACATTTTAGGAAGGATTGTTCCAGTGCACTGGAAAGATTTTGCGTTTAAGATTAAAATGGACGACTGCCTGATAAGTGCCCTTACTACACAACAAGGGAGCTGAATTTTGTGATTTTCTCTTTTCTGCATAAAATCATCCTAAATAACGTAATAATCCCAATGTCCTGATATAATACTGACTGAGTAAGGCCATGTCAAAGATTAAAATTAAAGTGAAAATAAATAAAATCAAACTTTGATGCTCCTAATCTTATAATAAGATTCTGAGATTTTAGCCTGGATTTTACAGACAGGGTCACATATTTGATGTGCAATGTTTAGTGACACAGTGTAGGATTGGGCAGCACGAAACCAACAGATTTATCAAAACAATTGTCTTGTTACTCATCATTGTCGTGGCTAGTTATAAAAATAATCTCTAATATAATAGTGATTATACAAATAAGCAAAAAAACAAAGTGAACTTACAATCATCAACGGCCACTCAGATGCTGAGATGTATTCATAGGGGCCAAACATGCTGACCTTCACTGTGATTTGAGAAATAAAAAGACAACAAACTGTATAGGTGGGCTCTTAAGCAGAAGCACAGTAAGAGTTCAAATCTGACTCTGCACAAAGTACTACTGCTTTTAAAGTAAGTCCAATCACAATCTTACGCTGTATGCTCCATGGAATTTCTGTGGCAGATTGATCTCCCTCAATGTGGATGATGAACATATAAGGACTGTCCTCCCAGGTCTGTGCCACCGTGCTTTCGGTTTTGTGCACCTGCCACGACAAAAAATACTGTAAACAGAAGCATTTAAAATGTATTTGTGAAGCGTGATTTTGTGCTATAATACTCACCAGTGTAACTGGTAATAAAGAATCGGTCTTTACTACAGTGGTCTGTGGATTTGCAGCAGCCGGTTTCTGCTAACATTGGAAAAAGGCATAATAAATATAAAACAATGTTGTATGTGCTATTAATGCTATAGCTGGATCGCTACCCGTTGACAAATTCTCACTAATGCACAATATATATTTGTCAAACATGGTATCTACCCAGCCGTACCCTAATGGTCTAATGGTGTGTGTGCACTTAAAGCGAAGCGAATATGCGCATCATGTTACTTACAATATATTACTCAAATTTTCTGATACAACTGGACATGTCAAACTGGATAGGTCAATAAGCTCTTTGCTGACTGGCTGCCATGATAAAGCAGCATGAGAATATCACGCACGAGTTAAAGTATTTTGAGTATTTTAGTATTACGCAATCATGTCAGCCAATTGAGGCGCCCTTTTTATATTGACTTTGTATGTGATCTACTCACGCAAGTAATAAATTCACTTTTGGTGTACACACACCTTAAGTGTAAAATCATTTGAACTGTTGTGAAACTAACATCTTTGTTTTCATCTTTCTCATCTCTCTTTCGTCTGCCTTTTTCTTCTGGGGTTGCCTGAAACTACAACAAAAAGGGATAATCAGAAATTGCATGCATTTATTTAACCTATTTCATAAGTTTTATATCCAACCCTTGTTGTGACTAAGCAACTGACAAAAAAGATCAAGTACCAATAATCTACTAGTTAAACCAGACAATCAAATTAACAATGACATGGTACTGGTTATTCAGGCGAGCATAAAAACCTGCTCGTCAAACACTCTCTATCAGCTATAGGGTAATAACATAATTACGTAATTCAAAAAAAGAATGATCAACATGACAGATCCAAAACCCACATAAAGTTTAAAGTAAAGTTTATCTCACCTGTTCTAGTGGAGTCAACTTTATTGGAGTATAAGGATCTTTAACTCCAAACTGTGGTGTCCAAACAAAACAAAAAAAAGGGAACAAACATTAAAGGAGACTTTTTACAAGACTTTTAAGATGTCAAATAAATCTTTGGTGTCCCCAGAGTATGTATGTGAAGTTCAAGCTCAAAATACCATATAGATAATTTATTAAAGCATGTTAAAATTGCCACTGCGTAGGTGTGAGCAAAAATGTGCCATTTTTGGGTGTGTCCTTTAAAATGCAAATGAGCTGATCTCTGCAATAAATAGCAGTGTCCTTGTTGGAAAGTGCAGATAAAGGGGCGGTTTTATCCCCTTCTGACACCACAAGGGGGCCCAATATCCTGTGACCTATTTTTTCACATGCTTGCAGAGAATAGTTTACCAAAACTAAATTACTGGGTTGATCTTTTTCACATTTTCTAGGTTGATGGAAACACTGGGGGCCCAATTAGAGCACTTAAACATGGAAAAAGTCTGATTTTCATGATATGTCCCCTTTAAAAAAAAACAGATCTATTGCTATTTATGTAAATAAAAAATACTGTAAGTATTAAATCAAATTATCTTTCATGAGTTGCAGTCAAAGTCTGATCTGACTTAACTAAACAAATAATAACTTTATAGCTCAAGCAAGACATTCATAGTGCCATCCCAGATGTATGACTTCCTTTTATGGGTTGAACACAAAATAGTACATTTATATGAAAACAGTCATGGAGTCGCTGGAATATCTTTATGATGAATATGTGTCCTTTTTGGAGCTTTGTCATTTTCATCCTGTATAACATTATAGCATTTTAATATAAAATCATTTGTTTGTGTTCAACTAAAGAAAGGAAGTCTTGTACTTCTGGGATGGTATAAGGGTGAGAATATTATGAGAGGATTTTCATTTTCATCACAACTTCCCATTATTACAGCAATAAACAAAAACAACATGTAAACCACTTATAATAAAGGGAGGTTACCACATTTCCTTTCATGTGTTGTTGGCATTTTATTGGAGAATACTTGTGGGATATGTAGAAGCCAGTGCCTCCTTCTCGCAGTACATGTTCGTTGTCAAAATACTGTGGTGCCGTTACAGTCTGTACGGAGGAGCAGAAAATAATGCACATTAATATGTTGTTAATACATTCATAATATTATAATATTAATAGCTTTTTTAGATGATAAACAGCTGCAGAAAATTTACATTAAACTGTATGATAAACAGAAGACTTACATCTAGTCCAAACACTTCATCGTGACAAGGGGAACTTCGCAAATACCACGATATTTTCAGATCTACAGGGGTGCTGCACTTTTCACTAAGCGCTACAACTGCAGACAAAGCAAACATACCCAGCAATACAACAAACTTCATCATTAAAAATGACTAACATTGAAAAAGAAATGTAAAAACGTATACTCACACTTCAGTTCAATGTTAGTGTTATTGAACATGGTCTTGGGAAACAAAAAGTGTTGTTGCTTCTTTAAGATTTCCTGAAACAGACAACATTATTTTAAAACAGTTATTAGTAGGATGCATATTATTACACATAAAATGTGATGACCACTGTGTAAGTTAGCAATACTAGCTTGCTAAGGCATGACCAAGAAAACAGCTTGAACACAGACAGACATCTATTCTTTAGTTTCCAGGGCTGACTGGTACATGTATAATGCCATGTTAGCAAACATTTTTGTCAATATTGGCTGATTCTTAAAGGGCCTCTAAAGACAATGAACTGTCTGTCGTTAGTCAAAGTGAAGTCAAGACCTCACTCTCGCCTGTCAAGCAAGAGATGCACTTACGTTGTCGAGGTCTAGGATCCATATACCCGGTTCGGATATAGCAGTCAGCGGTCGAATTAACACGAAATGAAAAATTGCGACTAGTAATATTCCTCTAAGTTTTGTTGATACCAATAATTCGGTCGTGACGGTCGCCATTGCTATAAGGAAGCAACTGACGTGACGACTCCTGCGCAAGCAAGCAGCTTATGGTGCGTTCCAGGCAGGTTTTTAAACCCGTGAGTTACGACTTCAAAACCACGACTCACGACCCTATGCGTTCCAGGCAGCCTGTAACTCGTGTTTTTACAACCTTCTACCGGTGAAAGTGCTCTGGAACGGCAGTCAAACCCGTGACTTCCCACCCGTGAACTCGTACTAGATCGATGTACTCCCAGTTCAAAGTCGTGAGTCGTGGTTTTGAAGTCGTGAGTTACGGGTTACAGGTTGCCTGGAACGCAGCATTACTTCCCGATGCGGCGATACTTCCGGTGGCGGTTTGGCATCCCCACCGTGGGCGGGGTCGTACTCGATCATTCATTTGCATGTTTTGCTCATAACATCATATCACCTGTTTTCACAGACCTAGAAGACTATGTTTGAGCTGTCTCAACAGATCTTAAAATAAACCAATCCCATTAATTTGTATACATACCAGTAATGTCATTTTCTAAGCATGTTTATTAAAGATGCTTAAATATCTTATTTTAACTAAGGCCTAGTCCTGGCTTTAGCTAAGCCTTGTCTGGGAAACCAGGCCTATGTGTCATAAGCAGAGACGCCTGGTTTTGGATGTTGTTTCTTAAAGGAGACATTTTACAAGACTTTTAAGATGTAAAATAAATCTTTGGTGTCACCAGAGTAGTATGTGAAGTTCTAGCTCAAAATACCATATAGATAATTTATTATCCACTATTCCTATGCCCCATGACACTTTGCGCGAATTATGGGCGCCACTTCCGGCGCCTACTGTCACTGAACGGAACCAGCATTTTCCATGATGATTACGGTCATAATTTCATGTATGAGCCAATGTGAGGATGAAATTAAGAAGTGTCCTGATACATCATGAAGATATATTCAATCGTTTCATGTTGTTCCTCGGGGGTGACGGGTCTTAATGGGCAAATATAAAAGCACAGAGACATACCAGTTTTTCACTTAACACATTGTAAGTTATTTAAACAAACTGTAATAAACATATTAAACTATTACATGTTTTCAGTATTGTTTTCGTTTTATGGAAAATGATTATGCAGTAGATATAAAATTATTTGCTTATTTAAAAAAACATTAAAAACATAACAAAAGTAACGTTACACGCAAACACGTCACAAACTATTATAAACATGAACTTATAAGCAGTTTATGTCGTAGGCTATATATTCTGTACTGTAATCTCATTTTTGTAACAATACATAGTAGCAGAATAAATAAACCAGCAAAATCAGCATATTTTTATCAGCATAAATTTAGTTGTATTTGAATAATTATTGTATTTATTGTTCACTGTCAGTTTCTATGAAAGGTTTTACTGGCCACATATACATTCAGTTCTTGTGCGTGTATTATGGTTAAAACAAATGTTTTGTAGAGATTTATTGCGTTTGTATAAGCTATTATGGCAACCCCAACTGCACAAGTTATGCCGGTCTCCCTGGATTTCATAATAAGCATTAAAATGCCAGTCAAAACAGCAGACTCGTATCCCTCGCAAATTAGGACTACCATTAGCTGTAGTTGCTCACCGGAAGTTTTACCCATATGAGCTCAAAAATGGCCACTTTGTAGATTTGCCGTTTTTGGGTGTCCCTTAAAATGCAAATGAACTAATCTCTGCACTAAATGGCAGTGCCATGGTTGTTTAATGCAGATTAGGGGGCGGTATATGACATCACAAGAGCCAAATTTCAATTAATTTTTTTTTTCTTTTTACATTTTTTTCACACCAAAAACTAAGTTACTGGGTTGTTCTTTTTCACATTTTCTAGGTTTATACAAGCACTGAGGACCCAATTATAGCACTTAAATATGGAAAATAGACCCCTTTAAGTGATATTGCTGGTATTGTTAGAGGTTTTTAAACATTTTTACACACAATGCATTTTTATTGTATTTATTTATATATTTTCACAGAATATATTTGTTCTGTACAATTGCCTTTTTAAATATTTATATGTATTTTGCTCTTTATTTTTATTGTATTATATGTTAATTATGTTTATATAATAATATTAATAATAATATTTTTTAATTATAATATGTACTGCTTGTATACTTGGATGTGTATACTAGAAACTTTAAATACCAAAAAAATTCTTCATGTGGAAGCACATTAGCAACGAAGCTACATTATTCGGATAAATAGTGTGATTCGTAAAAAAATAGCCATGAGGAGAACAGACATTCTGTATTTTTTTCCTTCATGAAATCTGACAAATGATACAATTTGATTGGTTATTTCAGCTGTATTATACCAAAAGTGTATAATAGATGCTGTAGTACCCTGCCTCTCATCCAGTGCCGTTCATGAACGAGGCAGGTTTTAGGACCCAGACGTTTACCGATGAGCATACTGGGTGTGGAGCGCTGTTCTATCCATATGAGACTGCAGTTTGGAAACAGGTTTACTTTTCTGTTTACCTGAGGAACAGATCCTTTTCTTCTCTGTTACTTTCCAGTGGGTCTCTTCAACGTCTTTGTTCTAGTAAGTTTTCATACTTCACCTAACCCTGTATTAAACGATACGTTTGCTATTTTTTGTATGCGTCATGATTTAATCACACGGCCTGAAATAGAGTATTATTATTATCGTTGTAACAAAATCAGTACAACCGCATAGTCGTATGCGTTATAATTCACGTAAGGGTGATTTGGTTAAAGTGTTTATAAATAATCACATAACTAGGCAAGCATTTTAATGGAGGACAGTCGTGTTAACCCTTACAAATCTGTTTTATCAGGGCAACCCCCATACTTTACGGAATACTGTAGTGTCCTGACTTTCCCAGTATCAATGTTTATATTAATCGAGTGCATGAGAGTTGTGTAAGTGAAAAAACTTGTCATATTTGACTTTTTTTTTTAGATCATTTCATTTGTGCCTTATTCAGAGTTCTCAAAATGAATTTGGCCAAAAAACTTATTGGAGGGCTCATCGATGTTGTAAGGTAAGCAACCTGCCAGTGTTAACTTTAACATAATTCGTAAGTCTGCAATAGCATGCAAAATTTGTGTTTTCAGCAGTCTTATTTTTGTCTTTCTTGCCTCTTTCCATATTTGCATCATAGCAACATCGATCCAGCCCAATTTGTTCCATCTGATCCTGTAAGTTTGAGTATAATTGTTTTGTTATTTTCATAATGGTAATGTTAAGAGTAAAAAGCTTTTATGTCATAGCAGTAAAAACATTCCCAGGGAACACACATCTTAATAAAACACAAATGTCTGCCTAATGCATAAGTGTTAATGTAAATGTAATCCTGAGGTTCAGATAGAGTGGTTCATTGATTCTTGCTATGGCATATGAAAATGTTAAATGCATTTCTCAAAGTGTTCGCTCTGTTTGTTCCAGCCACCTCCCAGAAGACCACTAGCATATGCCAATCCCAATGAAACTGATGAGGAGAGGCAGTTTCGCAAAGTTTTTCAACAACTTGCAGGGGATGTGAGTAGGCTTTTATGGAGAATATAATATTCCCTCTTTATATTTGTATATCTATTTGCCAGATGGTGTATACAAAGTATTTACTCTCAGGGCTGCTTCACATTAAGGGAGCAGTGGTGCAGTTTCTTACAAGATCATAGCTAGGCTCAGCCAGGTTTATGCCCAGGGGCTATATTCACTTCCCCCACCTTTTGGGAGTTTTACTACTCTAAAGTCTGAACACTTATCATTCCCTTTGTCCCTGCATATCATCAAGGTATTTGAGGTATCTTAAGTATGGTGTCACTAATCAAAAAAGTTGTGAAATGTGTCAGGTGAACACATTTACGTTTAAAGCCAGAAGCTTCCACACCAAGGGATTGTCTACATTCCACCGTTTTGCTCCACCCAGCATGTGTGTGCCTTTTCTTCTGATTTCAGAACAGTTTATTGACACACAGTTTAGTAGGGCATATTCAGAGTTTCTGATCCAACAACAGACAACAGAGGTGTGGCTATATCATACAAAATTATATGGCGGCTTGTCTCTGAATACAGTCAAGCAACATGACTGGCTCTTCCGCTTGTACATTCCTGCCATTGTTTTGGAGGTTGTATCGCTGGGTTGTGTTGAGTCATAGAGGGGTGTGCATGCATGCTGAGTATATGAGGCATTGGTTAAAGTGGTTTGCCCTATAACGTAAAGACATACTTCCTTGTTGTATGATGAAAAGTTTGAGTAAATCAGGTATTTTGTACTAAAAGTGACTTTTCATTCTTATTTTGTATGATGTACAACATCAAAAATATCACCAAAATGATGCAGTAATACCAATGTGTGGTCATTAAAATTAACTTTATATTGAATAAATTACATAAGAAATAATGAATGAAGAAAAGCTATAAACAGTGGTCACTTATGCATTAATATGTACCAGTACATGCATAATATTTCTCCATGCATGCATAAGTATGCAGAAATGAATAGACACTTTAAAAGGAAAATTTCAGAAGACTTTTTAAAGATGTAAAATAAATCTTTAGTGTCCCCAGAGTACATTTGTGAAGTTTAGCTCAAAATACCCCATAGATAATTTATTATTTATAACATTTTAAAACTGCCACTTTGTAGGTGTGAGCAAAAATTTGCCGGTTTTGGGTGTGTCCTTTAAAATGCAAATGAGCTGATCTCTGCACTAAATGGCAGTGCCATGGTTGGATAGTGCAGATTAAGGGGCTGTATGACATCCCAGGGGAAGCCAAATTTCAATGACCTATTTTTTCACATGCTTGCAGAGAATGTTTTGCCAAAACTAAGTTACTGGATTGATCTTTTTCACATTTTCTAGGTTCATAGAAGCACTGGGGACCCAATTATAGCACTTAAACATGAAAAAAGTCAGATTTTTATGATATGTTCTCTTAAAGTGCATAGTGTAGGTGAATTGGGATGCAGCAATGGCGTTGTGTTTACTCTAAAAAAATCTGATTGAGAAAGCGTTTTTTGAAGTAAATATCTGTATTTTCTATGATAATTATAAAAAAATGCTGTTATGTTGTGAAAGCAGAGAGGACGTTCTTACATCTTATATTGATTTCCTCATAATAGGATATGGAGGTGAGCCCTAATGAACTCATGAATATTCTTAACAAGATTATCACCAAACGTAAGTCTATCTTATGTTTACAACAAGTTAAGATTCATTTTCTTTACATGTATAGATGACATGAATGAGCCCCAATGTTAAAGATGTTAAAATGTTTACTTATTCTCTTCTCTAGGTGGTGATCTCAGGACAGATGGTTTCAGTATTGAGTCCTGTAGGAGCATGGTGGCAGTAATGGATGTATCCTTCAGTACAATATCAAGAGAGGGGGGGTGGGAATGTAATTTTGCTGCATTAAGCAAAGTATCAGATTCATTGATATTCGCCTTGACAGTTTGCTCTCTCAGAGTGACAGTACTGGAAAGCTAGGCTTTGAGGAGTTCAAGTATCTTTGGAATAACATCAAGAGGTGGCAGGTAAAAGTGTTCGTAAAGTATTTTTAAAGCTGTAATTGACTTTTTGACATCTTGAATGAATGGTTGTGTGCAAAACAGACTACCTCTGTCCTATGTCTACATAATGTAATGAGCTTTCTGGTTTGTCATACAGATTTCCATTTTGTATATCAAAAAAGCTGAGTTTCTTATAAACCTTTTTTTGTTAAATCCAGGGCATTTACAAGAATTTTGATGCAGACCGCTCTGGTATGATTGGAGCTTCCGAGCTGCCCGGAGCTTTCAAAGAAGCAGGTAAGAAGTGTTGTCATGCTAAAATAGGTATGAAGTTATCCACCTTATATTCGAACGTGGAAGTAAGTGATGTGACATATTTCCCTTATTTGTGCAAGACGTTTGTTTCAATTGCCGGCCGGAAGAACAGTGTTGTGGGAGCACGCATAAAACATGTTTAAAGTAGTTATGGTAAATATTTAGCACACCTGCCATGTATAACCCAGTGGGAGGATGAAATGAAGAAGTGGCCTGATATATCATATGAAGATATATTAAATAATTTTTTGTTGCTACTCGGTGGTGACGAATCTTCAATCAGCAAATACATAAGACAGAGGCATACCAGTATCTTTAAAATGTAAAAGTCAGTCAATTGTTTGTATATGGAATTGACACAGAATTATTTTTTAAAAACTTTTCAGGCAATGGTTTAAAATGTCACAACTGTCCCTCTGGTGTGAGTTTCTTTTAAAACTGCATTTTTTAATTGACTTTTTAATTGAGAGTTTTTATTGCGACACATCAAGCTTCACGCGGTCCGACAGTCAGCAGCAGTATCTGTCTCATTCAACACATTGTGAGTTATTAGAAGAAACCAAAATAAACATATTAAGTGATTAAATTTATTCAGTATTGTTTTCGTTTTTTGAAAAATATTATTACATCGCTTCTTACGCACTAGGTAAGACCCGAGCTTATGAAATGATTTGCTTTTTTTTTTTAAACATGTGTGTTAAAAGTATGTGCAAACACATTAAACATTATAAAATAGCAGAATAAATAAGCCAGCTAAATCAGCATATTTTATCAGCATAATATTAGATATTTTTGAAAACTGTAATTACTGTATTTATTGTTCACTGGCACTCTCTATGAAAGGTTTTACTGGATGGATGTGTGGATACCATAGACTGTAAAAAAATAGGTGGATACAGATCATGGGTGCACTTGCGCCACATACACACTCAGCTCTTGTACGTGTATTATGGTTAAAAGAAAATGTTTTTTTAGAAATTGACTGTATTTGTACCAGCTATTATGGCAAACCCTAACTGTACAAGTTATGCCGGTCTTCCAGGATTTCATAATAAACATTAACAAGCCAGTCAAACTGCACACTCGGCTCCCTCGCAATACGACTATCATTAGCTTTAGTGACTCACCGGAAGTGGTTTCCTAGCCATCATAAGCTTTTTCTTGACAATGTATGACTCAACGTGGAATAGATATCTCATGGGTCTAATCTCTAATTTAAAAAAATCTTCCTTTGTTTAGGTTTCCCACTTAATGATCAGCTTTTCCAGATGATTGTCAGAAGATACAGTGACACTGATGGCAACATGGACTTTGACAATTTCATTGGGTGTCTTGTTCGTCTAGATGCTATGTGCCGTAAGTTAAACTTCTGTTTGTCTTTATTCTCTCTAGTGCTCATATTTGGCATGATGTATCTTACTTATGTACATTTACAGGTGCCTTCAAGACACTTGACAAGGACAACAATGGTACCATTAAAGTTGACATTCAGGAGGTGTGTAAACTGCAAATTGTTATTTAATTGCATTTCATAATTCATTTATAATCTATAGTCTTAGCTTTATGTTTCATTTATTCTGTCTTTTGTTTCATCCACAGTGGTTGCAGTTGACTATGTACTCCTAAACAAACAGGAATACTCCAGTCTGTTCTCCTACCTTGTGGAATATCATTGTCATTTTTATAACATGCCTTATTATTTGTTTTATTGTTAGTTAAAAAGCATGAAATAAACATGCTTCACTGACACTAGGTGGCAGCTTTGCTGCAATAAGATACTTGTTAGCATTTTGACCTCTAAATGTGTAGTTTACCGCAGTTTTTGTTACAAAGCATTTGCGTTATTGTCTTCTGTTTAACAACCACCATCGTTTAACGAAGTGCATAACCAAAGATTGAAAATCTATCCTTTTAGAGATAATATATATTAAGACCGAGCATGCAAGTTCATTGAAGATATGAATTAATAAAGTTTTAAAGTGGTTTTTATTACGCTGACGCACAAATAAACATTATTTGTTCTGGACATACAAAAGCAGACTGACTCATTACGTGTTCAAACACCGGTTGCCCCGAGCAACGCAAGCTATCCTCATTTGGGGGGAGGTTGGGCTTGAGAATGACTGACAGTTAAAGCAGCCATTTAAAATATCGAGCGTTAGATAATATTCCTACAGCAGCCAATAGCATGACAGTTCTTCGCAAAAGGGCGTGCCCACTGATTTACCTGAGAGAACTGGCTGCTGCGCAGAGATGATGCTCAATCAGATCAATGAGCAAACACAGGTGTTAAGCGCAACCGGGTGAACAAAGCGGGCATTGTTTTTGCGCCATTCTCCGGGGAAGTAAAAACTTAAACCTGTAATTTCTCTCGTACGGTAAGTTTTGTCAAATTAAAGAAATTTTCATTGAAAGTTGGAAAGGCGTTTTTATATGTGTAGTGTTTGGAGTTGTTACTTTATATGTTGACAATTTGATTGGGTTTGTATACCCTAGTAGGTTAAAAAGTACAAGCTACGTGTTTGTTTTATGATTTCTGAGGTTGCACATGTTTTGATGACAGGTTTTATCCGTGTTCACCTGAAGTTCGTCGGGCACGTTGCCAATTATTCAAGCTCAAAATGTTCAATTAACGTTACCTTACATAACAACGGGTTAAATTTGGTACTTTAGGTTACAATAAAGGATTTTTATAAACCGTACTTTAAGAATAGTAATACAAATCGTATCTCTGTTTTTAAAGTCATATACTCATGTGTAAACAACAATTTATCTTGCGCTTTGATTTAAAAATTGGTACGGTAGGTCCACTGCCTGTCATTCACTTTGAACAACAGTCCCTCATCGATGTACTGTACGGATGAAATCTCTTCTGTATGCTCATGTAAGCTTGTTGTTAACCATTTTCAGAGTCATTTGACATTTACACGTCTTAGATATTTAGTATTAGTATGTTCCTTCTCCTTAGCATATATAAAATGACATATGGAAAATGCATATGAATAACTTTTATCTTTTATTTTAACAAATATTACAATAAAAACATTATTACTGTACCTATAATAATACATAACATTATCTGTGTGGAACAACAGTGCTTTTTGTACTGTTCAGCAACAAGTTTCTATTTTCATTGTTTTATTATATACATTTTGGAGAAAACTTTCATATTCTGCATTGGTAGGCTATATTTACAGGTAATCTATTTATTGCTCATTAGTAATATATGTATAAACATTAATTAGTAATTTTAGTTAAAGATAGACTACAATTTCCAGCTAATAATGCAAAGCATGCTTTCTTAGAATAATTATATAATTTAATCATTTGTATACCACCTCAGATGTGAACATAATTGTTTATTGGACAGCATACAGTATAATCAAAAGCTTCTTGCAGGCTAAGCATTAGCTATCTAAGATAAGGTATAATTTAGATGAGTTATGAAAAGTTTGCATAATTATTTTCCATCCAGATTGCACAAGGTGTTTGCAAAAAGAAAAAAAAGCCTTCTTAAAATCATAGACTATAAATAAGCTTATGATGTACTAATTAAAACTGCCCAACGAGGCAGAATCTGTTTGTTTCCTCTGAGGAAAATGTGTGTGTGTTTTTTTTTTCATATTTTGTATTCATATTTATTTTCATATTCATTTTTAATTTTCATCAGCCTCCTTAAAAGAACCAACAAAATTATTCAACAAATGCATCTGCTTTGTTTTAAAAGCACATGCTGCTGTGATCCTTTAGACACACACACACAGTGTGAAAGACATTTTGACAACTTAAGCACACCCTCCAAAGAGGTTTGTTCCAGGATTGGTTAAGATTTGTAGCGCTATATAATTTTCCACCCTCGTGCTCTGAAGGCATGCTAATTTTGATGTACACCTAGCAATTAATGAATAATGGTTTCGGTGTTGCATAAGGAGATTTGCCCGCATTAGATTTTATGCAAACAATTTCAGCATGTGTTCTCTTCTCTTCGTCGTCATAGTATGCCAATTATTGCTGTCAGTCTGAGGCATGCTGAGTTTATAAAGCCTTTGCTCTAAGAATAACTGCTTCCCTCAACCTGCCCCCCCCCCACTGCAGAACTCTGCTGGGATGGCTGCTGACTCCACAGTGAGGTCTGAGGTAGAGGAGCTGCAGAGGAGAGCCAATCAGGTGACAGATGAGGTAATGCCATCAACAAACAAATGTTAAAAGTAGGAAACTTTTAGCTTGTGGTATTGATTCTTACTTATCTTCAGCTAACAGTGTGTGCCCTGTTAGTGTTGTTTTTGTTTTGATGACATTGCACAACCTCAACTCACTTATCAACAAGCTGTACAGTGATGACATCAAACATTTTCCCTGTTATCCTGTTAAGGTTGCTACAGGTCACTCTTATCCCCATGGTACATAGCTGCTAGGACGATGGCGCTGAACATGTTATATATGCACTTGCATGCAGTATTATTGATTCCTGTTGTGACTAAGTTATGTAAATTATAAATGAATTTATTTATTATGCCTGATTTTCTGCTTGGTATTAAAGAGCCCCTATTTCATTGCTAAAAAGAACATTATTTTGTGTATTTGGAGTAATCCATTGTGTTCACATGGTTTATGGTTCAATAATTTTCCACATACCGTAAATTATTGTTGCTTTTCTATGCCCCGCCTTTCTGAAACGTGTGGAATTGTTCAAAGCTCATCGTTCTGAAAAGCGCGGTGTTTTAACTGGCCAGCTATCTAGTGCATTGTGATTGGCTGAATACCTCAAGTGAGTAAAGGAAATGTAATGCTCATTACCATATTTGAAAGATCAGTTTCAAACAGGAGATAATCTTGTCTTGAGTACCTTATCAATATGAGCCCGAATCTAATATAGTAAATGCAGATTACCAAGCTGATCGATTAACTTTGCCAGCGTGGCTTGAGCAGAACATTTAAATTGGAAAGGTAAAGATACTAAAACATAAAACCATGTCTGCATTTGTGATCATAGTAACAACAAGTGCTACTCTGCACTGCTGAAAACTCATGTTTAAATCATGGTTTGAATAGTCACTAGTAAATTCTTTAAATATGAAACATAGGGTACTTACAGGCTGTGAGTCAAAAGTGGGCAGAATTAAGATAATGTCCATGGAGTCCACATCAATCGGCTGTGGAAGTAAACTGTTGCCTACAATCCTTGCATTCATTATAGTCCAAGAAAAGACATTTGAAGTCAGTTATAGGTGATAACTTAAAGGGATTTTGGTAACACTTTACCTGACATGACACCTTCATAATCATGAAATGACACGTCATGAACATGAAAGAGATTGTAGGCACATAAACACACAACATAACTGACCACTTTTTACCAGTGATCCAAATTGAATTTGTCATTAAAATATCAGTTAGTGTTAATACTGTGTCATATAGTTTTATAACAGCATCATAAATATTTTTCTTGACCTCAACTACAGTGGTACAAATACAATTTGTCATTAAAATGTCATTAAGTGTTAATACTCAGTCAAACAGTTTTATAACAGCATCATAAATATTCTTCAGTTCATAGTGTTTTTTTTTAGTTTGCTCCATATGTTTAACAAATAAAATCAACCATCCACTAATAAAAATAAAAATTGATAAAATCATATTTTATTACTTTAGTTTATTTTATAATTAATATTTGTAGACTGATTCACCTAAAATTAATGAAAACAGTACAATGAGGTACAATGAGGTACAATGATGGGTTAAGCCATGCAGCGTTGGGTCCATATCCCATAAAAAAAACAGTTAATTACATTATTAATTAAATAATTATGTGCATAAAATCTCCTTCATGTTCATGTGCCATGTCATGATTATGAAGGTGTCATGTCAGTCTTATGAACACCCCTTCAAGTAAAGTGTACTTTGCAGATCGCTAACATGTAGTAACACACTTACACACCATTTTTTTTATCTTAACTTGTAAAACAGGGGCTCTTCAAATAATGACAGCAGGTGGTATTAGATTGCCACTTGTTATATTTAATGGATTGCTCTGAAGTTGATATAGAGAAGGATATATAGGTTTGAATAAATACTTTACAGACAATGTTTTTTTTTACCTCCATCAGTCTCTAGAGATCACCAGAAACATGAAGCTTCTGTTAGAGGAGGTGAGTATGCAAAACTGGAGTAGGCTACTACAGTAAATAGTACCCTGACTCTAATCATATAGGATTTACTCTGATTACACAAGAATCTAAGATTCAAAATGCAAGTCTAGTTAAAGGAATTTAAAGAATTTTAAACATTATAACATACGAAAAAAAGTGGTTTATTCAAAACAATGGGTCTCATTGACTAAGCATGCGTACGCATGAATTTGTTTGTGAAATATGCGTTTGGACGTTTTAACTAACAAATCATGAATCAACAAAAACTTTCATACTAAAATTTCTAATAAATGTTTGCAAAAATGTAAGAACAACTTAGTCATAATCATGAACAGGAAAAAAGAACCCTATAATATATATATATATATATATATATATATATATATATATATATATATATATATATATATATATATATATATATATATATATATATATATATATATATATATATATATATATATATATTATATATTTTTCCCTGTTCATGATTATAACAAACGTGTGGTCTAAGTTGTTCTTTACGTTTTTGAATACATTTAAAATAAATTTTAGCATGAAAGTTTTTATTAAATTATAATTTGTTAGTTAAAACATCTGTATTATGAATGAGACCCAATGAAAGCAAACTACATTGACTAAGTCATTAAAGCATATAATGTTCTATGATATTCTGATATTCCACTTTTTACTTTGTTAATGGTCATGATGATTAATATAACGTTATACATTTTTTAAAAGTATTTTCAAAATAGAAGAGCACCAGGTAGAGTGTTCTGGCACAATATAAATTGATGAGTACCAACAAGTTTTATTTGTTGTGTTTATTATTTGCTTTTCTCATCTTAGCTTTGTCTACTTCGATCTGCTTTCATATTGATTTCTTTACCTCACGCTTTTCAACAGAGTAAAGATGCAGGAATCAGGACACTGGTTATGCTGGATGAACAGGGAGGTAATGAGTTATCTCCTTAGATATTGTATTATAGATAAATAAATGAAGAATCTACAGCAGTTTATTTAAAAACTTGTAAATGCATCATTTGATGTTCAGCCACTGAATTTAAATCGTGTAATAGCAATTGCATCTGTGTGACAGGTAGCTATTATCTCTATGCTAATAACACAGACTATGCACAATCTTGCATATGTGGGTGAACATCCCTTGTGTTCTTCCTCCTCTGTTATTTACTTGTCTCTTCAGTACGACATATAAATGTAGTTTTATATGATTTTGTACATATGCAAAAATGTATGTGTTTGCTTGTGCATGCTCGCACATATCTACCCCTTTCAATTCACCCTTCCTACTGCCTCCCACACCCGCCCCCGTCTCCCTTGCATGGGCAGAACAACTGGACCGCATTGAAGAGGGCTTGGATCAGATCAACAAGGACATGAAGGAGGCTGAGAAAAATCTCACTGACATGGCCAGATGCTGCGGTCTGTGCATCTGGCCATGTACAAAGTAGGTCTCCTCCCAGACACCTGAGCCATGGCTGGGCTTTGGTAGTCGGCTATCAAGCTGTCAGTCATGCCACCTCTCTGCCCATGCCTCTGTCCAATCACTAAACCTGTCCTGCATTGAAGTTCCCTTTAGATTTGTCCTTGTCATCATGGACAAGTTATGTGAGCAGAGGTTTGTTGTTGTTTAAAATTAACCTAATTGTTGTACAACCCATGCTCACATAACAGTTGCCATTGTTTTTCTTAACACATTTCAGTCATATTCCTAACACATTTTTTTTAAGTTTATATTAGTTTTGTATTGTCATTTTGTGTCAGAGCTACAACGTTTAGTTGCTTGTGGGCTTGTGTCGCTTGTTAAGAAAACTGTTGTTGTGTTTTTATCTTATCCCCGTACTTTAACCCCTGAAACCTCCATACTCTGTAATCCCACCTTCCGTCATCCAGAGCAGCTGGAGCGGGTTGAGGAAGGGCTGGACCAGATCAACCAGGACATGAGGGAAGCCGAGAAAAACCTTACAGATCTGGGCAAATGCTGCGGTCTGTGCTCCTGTGATAAGTATGTGGTGTGATGGAGGGGCTTTGCTTTCAGGGGCATGTAGGTGTGCTTGCACGAAAACATGCATGTTTTGGTCATTTTGTGGCAAATGTTTGAACTTACAAAATCACAGTCATATTTTTTTGTCATAAATTAAGCCTTAAGCCTCTAAAAATTGTGTGCCCTCACCAAATCTAACTTACAGCAGTAAGGTTGTATCAACTCCGAGCCTTCATCCAAATAATAAGCACTGTGATTCTTGTGTGGTTCATTCAGAAAGGATGCAACACAAACCAATAGCGTCTCCAGCAGTCAGTGTTAAATCATATGCGATAACAGCCAACATTTACAGATCATTTCTCAAGGTTTTTGGGGACAGATATATTTAATCTGTTCAACCTTATGTCTTTCTCACGTGGCTTTCCACAGGCTAAAGGACTTTGAAGCAAGTGGGGCCTATAAGAAAGTCTGGGGTAATAATCAGGATGGGGTGGTGTCTAGCCAGCCCTCGTCCCGTGTGGTGGATGAGAGGGAGAAGATGACCATGAGTGGCGGATACATAAAAAGGTTCCAGACTTTTACTCAGATTGAAATATGTTAATGCAATAACAGCGTTCAGATATAATTATGGACATAAACTATGAAGGGTTGACAGTGATTTATCAGTGTGTGAACCTAAATATTGTGCACCGAATCTGTTCAACAGAGTGACAAATGATGCAAGAGAGGACGAAATGGAAGAAAACTTGGCTCAGGTCGGCAGTATCCTTGGCAACCTCCGAAGCATGGCTATTGACATGGGCAATGAAATCGACACTCAGAATGACCAGATAGACCGCATACAGAACAAGGTCAGTGTTTGAAATGGGATTATTTGTTTGTTGAACAGAAATTATTATATTACCAAGAGAATCTGAAGTTATATAAATTTTACTTTGGTTCAGTTTATATTAATGGCTGTTTTATGTTTTGTTTTGGCAGGCCATGGTAAATGAATCCCGGATAAATGAGGCCAATCAGAGGGCCACAAAGCTAATATCAAGATAAAAACAGAATGCTAGCCATTAAACAATTTGTTATATATGTTCTTGTGCACACATAATGATTTTATGGAACTTTTTTCCCGTAATTGTTTGTCTATTGATGTGACAGCAAATTATAAACAAAGAGAAATGTAATGAATTCCAATATAATGCCTATGTCATCGTAGTGTGCCTTGTATTTGTAATTTAAGCATGTATTGTATGTAAATAAAATTTTAGATTCTTGATTTTTAAACCTGCAGAACACATCATCATGAATGAGAAATGACCACTTTTACTGTGTCTTTGTATTGGTAAATGTATTTTGTCCGCTTTAAGCAACCGTTAAAGTAATAAATCAATTTATACATTGTTTTTTCTGATGCACAAAATGTTTTTTCTGCTATATGTGCCACTTGCATAATTGTTATATTTAAAAATGCATACTTCAATTTATCAACGTAGAATATAATTTTTTCCTTAAACCTTATTTTATTGTGATACACATCGATCAAACAAGCCTGGATAGTAAAGAACGTAGGCAACTATTAGATTTTTCAGACTAATTTTAAAGGAGCCTCACTACACCCACCTACAGGTTATGTGTTTCAATTACAATGCCACTTCCCTGCTTTGGGAGAGAAGCTCAAAATGGTGGCGATAGTTACTGCGTGGCAACTTTATTGGTGAACTGCATAAATGGTGATCATATTTTACATATCAGGGTTTTTTTTGGAACCACCCAAATTATATTTTTATTTATGCATATTATACTCAACGTCCAGTAATTCAATATGACAACAGAGACCTTATTAAAGTCAGGGAAGAAAATATATATATTTTTAAAGTCAAAATGTCACTGTTAACTCTATCCATTATAGTTTACTTTATATTTAATAATACATTAATATTATTATTACAGTATAACACAAATCTATATATTCTATAAGCAAAATTTGATTGGTACAGAAGTCCATCTTTGATTGCTAACTTACTCCCATATGTGGTCTATATTAGATTGGGAAAAAAATGCGTACAAAAACAATAAAAAAATACGCGTTATATTGTGCTTAAAATTACATTCTATTTAACTGTACGTGAAATAGTTTGCAGTTTGGATCGGGCCACAGTGTTCATATAATTGTTAGGTCTGCTTCCATACAGGCACAGGGCAGGATTACTATAGAATGTTGGCGAACTATCTTCGCGGAGGGGGAAAAACACGTAAACTGAGTCTGCGCGACGCAGGGGATCGCCGCCTGCGAAGTTTATCGGCCAACACTACAGCGACAAATCCTAGGACACGTTCGGCCTCAATGTAGGTAAATACAACTTAATCTATCACTATATCAATACTAAGAAAGTTCGACAAGGGTCCATATTTCAACGCCCGTCTTTCAGATTTGCGTAAAACTCGTTCGTTAACGCGTCTGCGAAAAGCTTGCGTACTCCCTTTTTCCACTAGGCTTGCTAGCTAAAGCTACAAAATACGACTCGGTTTGTGCATTCGGAAGGACTTCGTGCTTATTACTAGAAATACATAAATATGTACGCGTAAAGCGTGTTATTGACGTGCAAAAAAATATATTTTCTGTATTAATGCGTATTTGGCGAAATGAATACGTGAGACGCGTGATGTGTTCTGTGCTCGCTCGCTCGCTTCTCTCGGTTGCCCTCAAAGATTAGACAGGAAAACAACAAAGAAGCAGGAAGCATATGGAGACACCGGCGAGGCGCTGTGAGATCACACTGCAATTAGTTGTAACAGTTAATTTAAAGTAAAAGGAGCCTAGAAAATATGGATCTGTCTTTTCCTTTTGGATCTGTCTGCCTGTGCTGTCTTTTTAAAGGGCACGCGTCACAAGAGCATCACTATTGAGGCTTCATGTTGTGTTTATATCTAATGATTTATTATTAGGTGTGTGCGTGCGACTTTTCAGAGTTGTCCTTCAAATTGTAATGCTGATTTTTGTTAGTTATCTGATTTTAGGACACCATCTTGTATGTATGTGTGCTTTATATTCTTGAATAACGATAAATATTTAGAATTAAATTATTGTTTGTAACTTGATGGTTATAATCTTTTGACCTTATATATGGAAAAAATACTGTACTATTCTTTTGTGTTTGCATGGTAAACTTGAATAAATTGAAATGTACCTCAGTATATGATAGTATTTACTACACTTTGTACAGTATTCTGTAGTGTTAACCATATTTTCAAACGCGGAAGTAAGTAATGTTACCTGTTTCCCTTTTTTGTGCGAGACGTCCGTTTCAATAATAGTGTAGTGGGAGCACGCATAAAACATAATTTAAACAGTTATGGTAAATATTTACTACACCTGCCATGTTTGAACCAGTGGGAGGATGAAATTAAGAAATGGCCTGTTTTATCATATGACAATATATTCAATAATTGTGTGTTGTTGCTCTGGGGTGACGGGTCTTCAGTCCGCAACTATAAAATCACAGAGGCATACCAGTATCTGGACAGTGAGAAAGTCAGTTGAGTGTTTGTACATCAAAATAGACCAACAATTTGTGTTTTTGACCTTTTCAGGCAATGGTTGTAAATGTCAGAGTTGTCCCTCCGATGTGACAACAATTTTAATTGACTTGTTTGAGTTTTTATGGCAACACATCAAGCTTCACACGGTCCGACAGTCAGCAGCGTCTTTCTCATTTAATGCATTGTTAGTTATTTGAACAAACCATTATAAACATTAAACTAATACATTTATTCAGTATTGTTTTAATTTTTTGAAAATATTATTACATCGCTTCTTATGCACTAGATGGAGATGAGCTGCTTATTTGCTTATATAAAAATTATTTGCGTTTTAATTTAAAACATAACAAAATTATGTGCAAACACATTAAGAACTATTATAAACATTAACTAATAAGCATTTTATTTTGTGTGTATATATTGTACTGTAATAATATATAGAATAAATAAAAATATATGCAGAATAATAAACCAACTAAAGGTACATGCACATTATAAGCGACTTTGTCGCTGTGTGTTGCTTGTCTCTTTGAAAAGAGGCGTTTCTAAATTTGGTTGTCGTAAACAAATGAATACCGTCCACTCCAGTAACTGACGATGACGTGAACTCTACTGCTTCATTCTCCTTGGTAGTCGCTTTCGAAAGTCGCTTATAATTTGCATAAATTTAAACATTTCTCAACTTTGTTGCACGACTGGACACACCCCATCTAGTTGCCAACGGTCTCTGAGTACGTTTACATGCACAGAATAAGTGGATAACTATCAAAAATCTGCTTATTACAGAAAACTGTTTTCATGCGTTTACATGCAAATCAATAAGCCGGCTATGCAGATAACTGCGTTTACTAGGGACTTGAAGAATTATCAGTTTTCTCGCAGGCAGTGACGTCACCACCTGTAGTACACAATAGTCGTTCAAAAAGCCAACGGCATATCTGTCTTAAGCTGTACTGTTTTATCTCTTCTCGTGTCTGCAGAACCTGTAAATGTAATATGAGCTTCTATTTTAACATTTTCTCTGCCAACTGCTTTAGTCGAGCGGAGACTTTTATGCGTTACTTTGCGCTTACTTCCGCGTCTGACGTTTCTTTCACACGCGGAGACATGCGCACATGGACAAAACTGTGAGAAAGACGGTTAAGGTGTTTACATGCCACGTGAAATCGGCGTAATGAGCAAAAAACTACCTGTGCCGATCGGTTTTTGCTTACGCCATTTATGGGCTTTCCCCGATAAAGGAAACCCGTTTAACGCATTTACATGACCCCACATCTTATCAGTTTATTAAGCATAATCGGCGTAAGACTGTGCATGTAAACGCACTCACTGTCGCTCTTGTCGCCAATCTTCCATTGAAATCAATGAGATTGCGTCGCTCTGCTACTGCTAGTCCCTGAATGCAGCTTTAATCAGCATTTTTTATCAGCATAATATTAGTTTTATAAACAATTATTGTATTTATTGTAGGGATGCGCAATAATTCACATGCAATATCATGCGCATCTCGTCAGTAAAGCCGGTTCCTTGATTAGTAGTAAATCGCCATCACCTGCTTTCAGATGGAGCAGCATTTACTACATAAAGCCGTAGTTCACTGACAATCTGGGCCATATTGCATACATATCGTGGGCAATATGTCCACAATAATTAGTGCAAAATTGCCTCGATTGTCAGTGAACTACGGCTTTGTGTAGTAAATGCTGCTCCATCTGAAAGCGGGGTATGGCGATTTACTACTAATCACGGAACCGGCTTCACCTACAAGATGCGTAATGACAATCACATGCGAATTATCGCGCATCCCTAATTTATTGTGTAGTGGCCGTTTCTATGAAAGGTTTTACCAATGGATGTTACAGATCATGGGTGCACGTGTGCCACATACACATTCAGCTCTGGTGTGTGGATTATTGTTAAAACAAACGTTTTGTTTGAAATTTACTGCATTTGTACCAGCTATTATAGGAACCCCTAACTTCTCAAATTACGCCGGTCTTCCCTTATATCATAATGAATATTAAAAAGCCTGTTAAAGCGGCAAACTCGTGTCCCTTGCAATACGACTACCATAGCTTTAGTGGCTCAGCGGAAGTGGCTTACACAAAGGAGCCCAAAAATGGCAGTGCCCACATTTATGTCAAAAATAAGGTGGATAGTGAATTTATTAAATTGTATTAATAATACTGCAATATACTTTAATATTAACTATGGTAGGATTCCAAAACAGTGTAGGTTCGATACTAGATAACACGCATACTGAAGGAAATGTATATAGACGGTTTCAGCAGCAACAACATAAACAAACGGCTTTTGTGGACTAAATGCAACTTCTGGTAGACTTCCACATAGAATCAATAACAACAAAGTCATTTTACAGTAGTTTAATACCGATGATAAGGGAAATAAATGACAAGTAAATTACTTTCGTTTATATACCATATCACACTGAGTTAAAGAGTAACTAAACCCTAAACCAACTTTTTTTAGTAAATGATCTGTAAGAATGATGCTTTATTAATGCTGTTCATTGATTCTCACCACGCCCTTGTTACGATCTCACTACACACTTGATACGAGCTTAGTTCGTCCCCTATATCTTCGTTGGAATCTGCCCACTTTTCTTGCATTTTTCAAATATTCCCAGTGGGTGGAGTCAGGCTCTGACCAGGGGTTTAGTTACTCTTTAATATTAAGTTAATGTATACAATGTTAGCCACAGGTCTTTGAAATCTACCTCTTCGCAGTTGTGATCCATGCTCGCCGTCTCCCCTCGTCTTTAGCAAACTAACATATTTTATTTTTGACATGGGATTGTTTCAGAGAACAGTTTAGCCACTAGCCAGACGATAAATAAATACAGACCGAAAAAAAACCCGTCTGTAGATTAATTGCAATATTATTTGCTTTAAATAAATGGATGTGCCAGCTGCATGTGTGTATATAAATAAATGTAAGACAAATTTCTATATTTGTCTAAATGTTGTTTTTAATCATTTTAGGCATTAGCTGAACAAGGCAAAAAGAGGAAGTAATTAATCGAATTGTTCAAAGAGAAATGTAAATTGCATCTGTTTTTATTTTTTCAGACAAACAGTTCAAGCCATATTTCTGATGGATGTTATCTAGAAGCCCTGTTTAATTGTGAATGAAAACCACTGAGACCTTACACAGAGGAGAATGTCTGGGTTTCTACCATACCACTACAGGGGACCAGATGGCAGTTTGACACGGTTTAAGAAAAGAAAGTCACGGTTCACGTTTCAGGAGGTTGAGCTGCTTCTCAATGAGGTACAGAGAAAACGGCACATTCTCGTTGGTAAGGCGTTTAGATTTTCAGCATTATTATGCATTGTGTAGTTTTAATAAGGAACCTCTCTACCTTTAAAATAGTCTAATATACTAATGTCTGAAACAGGGCGGTTCAACAGGGGCATTTCGAAGGAACTCAAACACCATACCTGGGCTGCTCTGACGGACCGTATCAATGAGGTCAGCGAGTGTCACAGAGAGGTCATCGAAGTCATCAAAAAATGGGCCGATCTCAAATGCGATACCAAGCGGAGAGTGGCAGCCATGAAGGCGGCGGGAGCCACGCCTGCCTATATTGCGCAAGAGCTTTCACCTGTGGAAGCCATGGTGCATCAGATCCTTCAGATGTCTAGCAAAAACATGACAGCTATGGCAACTGATGAGCAAATGGATGACGACAATGAGGATAGTCTAGGTGTTTCTGAGATACCACATAGCTCCTCGGGCTTTGCAAATGGTATGCCTCATTCATTTGGCCTAGCAATGCCACCTCCTATCCATACTAGGATCCCAGGGAAAAGAGATGTTGTGCCACCTACAGATATGATGTATAGCTGTGAGTTTCGTTTTATTTTAGTTGAATAAGTAAATTATTTACTGCGTGTTTGTTATATGTCCGATTCACTAAAATATAATTGTTTTGAAATTAAATAATAGATGATTCAGCAGTGCCGCTTACGGACTTCGAGACGGACACCTTAGAAAAGGAAGGTAGGACACAACAGGAATACTCGCTATAATATTTGTATATTCTTTTACTAGTTAAAATTTTGCTACTACTGTTTAAACATTAAGTGATACTTTGTGTATTTACAATGCATATGCCTACATTTTGTTTTGTTGTTGATCCAGACACTATCATGCCATTTATTGAACCAGGATGCCAAAAAGATCAGAATACTATAAATCCTCTTGGATTCCTCAGCCATCCCAGTGGTGAGAAAAGCAATATGCGAGAACAACCAAATCACAGCACATTCAACGGTCGTCCAGCAATCGGTATTGCAACCCTGACTCCACCCTCTGGAGCATCCTCATCACATTCAGTTCCAGCTCCGCCTCCACCTCCTCCCCGGCCATCTCCCACGGATCAGCCCAGCCTACGGGAGCATTTAGCCCAAAGTGCCTCACTCAGCCTGCAGGAGCAGCAGGCCACTACACAGCTGATAGGGTCGCTTTCTCGCTCCCTTGAGTCCCTTGCAGAATCAATGCAACGTTTGGTTCAGACCCAGAAGCAGTTTTCACGTGACAGCTTACAGATGCAGCGCAACACGCTACATGTCCTGCGTGACTTCTCTTCCAGCGCCCTGACTCTTCTTCAAGACAAGACCAATGGCCATCCGTAATCCGTGAACTACCAACAAGTTTTCTGGCCATTTAGAACTACTACTGGTAACAGAAAGTTACAAAAAAGTTATACGAAAATATTGTGAGATTATAATCTAGAGTTTATGGCAGTCCTACTTTGAATCTTTATGAAAGTCAGGACAGGACTGCGAAAATTTGTATCTATTTATATGATAACAAAATAAAAAATGCATTCGAAGTGAAATGCATTAGGAGTTGGAATAATATTGACACCTGTAGGTTCTTTCCTCCTAGGTACCTTCTGAATATTTTTAGTTGACGCCTAGACCACATAAACTGGGTTTCCATCGAAACGTGAAGCGAATCTTTTCAAAATTCGCTTAAAAAATGAAAACAAATACAAATTATGTGCGTTTCCATCAAGTTGTTTGAACGAATAACGGTTGGTATTGGTAACCAACTGTAAACAAAACAAGGCTCGCTTAGAAAATGAAGACAGGACTGCATTTAGTTACGATTTAGTAAGTTATAAATTTACTAGCAGTAAAGCTTATATGCTGTGCACAGAAAAAAGAAATCCAGAATTTTTGATGCTGGCACTTGCAGCTTTCCCATATATGGGAAAGACAACGTCACGTGGGTTTAATGTTTGCTACATCAGAATTTATTCGGCAAATGCGTTTCCATCTCCCATTATTCACATTTACTCTTACTTGTTTTTTTTTTTGTATAAGTCAAAAACCTACCGAAAAAATCTAAAGTTTAGTTTTGCGTGCGCATGTGATGCCAAACTTTATTTAATTTTTGCTCCATGTCCCCTTAGGGGCTCTGTAATACCAACCTCAAGCAGGCGCAAAAACTTTATTGCAAATTACGGGATTTTTAATCCTAAATTTGGCGTTTACATCACTTGTTTTTTTATTTGATACTTCAAAATGCGCAAAAAATCAGTGATGGCTTTGCAAATTAAGGGATTTTTAATCCTAAATTTGGCGTTTACATCACTCGTTTTTTATTTGATACTTCAAAATGCGCAAAAAATCAGTGATGGAAAGCCAGCTATAGACTTTTGTGGACCAATTATGTGCTATTGCGTAGTTATTTAAAAGTTGACCGATAACTATATATATGTGGTGCTGTTTATGAAATTGCAATTGTTTTATTTTGTTCTCCACATTTTATTTTAATTTCTGCCTAAATAATTATTTAACAGATCTGCTGTAAAAGTTTCTATAACTTGAATTTTCTGTGATTCATTTTAGTGCTGTACTTTGCCTCCTATGAGGTTAAACGGTTTTTTTCCTAAAATTGAATGAAGGTGAATTTACCTTAAAACCCATAAATCTGTTTTTAATCTCCCGAAAAGTAAGTCGGCACACTGTTAAAAAAATTCTCCTAGATCAAAATCCTGTGTGAAAGATGATGATGATAAATAAACATAATTTAAAATATCGCTTGAAGTTTTTACTTGAATGATTCCTAGAGTAAGTTAAATATATAACACTAAAGATTGATAAACAAAAAGTTGTCACTGTAACAAAAGTGTTTTACTGTTTGTGTCAATGGCTTTAACTAATGGGCTTGTGTGACTTTTGTTTCTTTACATTTTACGCTATGCATACCTGAAGCTCTCCTAAATAAATACGAAACCTATCCAGAAACTCACCTCGTGTGTACAATTGCCTGCCTGCAGAATTTTATCGGACATCTATCAGTCTTGCACTTGACTTATGTATTTACACATTTGTTTAATTAAATAATGTTTTTCAAGAAAGTAGTGCTGTTATTGGTTTGATTTCAACCAATGGGCTGGGTCGAAATCTAGGTCTAACCTGTGATTGGATAATGTGGCTTCACTAGGGAATCTAATGAGTACAGCTAGAACGAAATGGCTGTGTTCAACTTCGTGAGACACCGCAAGAACCGACAGGCGTATGACGTCTAATTACCACGAGAGCGATTCGAGGAATCATACGGAGGCGTCTTATTTCGAATAGCTCTCGCGATGTTTTGACGTCATCACCTGTCAGTTCTTGTGCCGAACGAAGAACACATGTTCTCAGCGGACAATAAATAGGAAAAAGGATATAAATGTACAATCCTAATCACACGGACATTAACCCTGAGATGGTAAGAACATTCAGTTACATTTCTTAAAATGTGCATTGCCGCTGTTTCTTTGAAGCGTAACATGTTAAATGTATTGGCTACCATGGGGTGTACAGACGCTACGCAGTGGTTACTGTAGTAGGTTATGTGCAGGTATATCTATCTATGCTGTTAATGCAGGAATTTCAATAATCCAGAAAGTTCTGCAGCTGGTCTGATACACATCCTAACTTCAGTCACAATAAAGACCGCGGTCAAGCCAGCCGCTGTTCGAAAATACATGGTCAAGCCAGCCGCATTTCAAATTAAGCGTGTGCGCCTATTACTATACATACGGTAATTTCAAGAAAAGCAGAAAGAACGCGCTTTTCAGAGCGCTTGGTTTCCTCTCGCTCGCTTTCTCTCTCTCTCTCTCGCTCTCTCTCTCTCTCTCTCTCTCTCTCTCTTTGTCTCTTTCAATTTCAATTTTCAATTTCAATTTAAAGAACTTTATTGGCATGATTGTGTCACTTACAATATTGCCAAAGCATTATACATAAAACGAGAACCATACAATAACACAATATTAACCAACATTAAGGTGCAATTAAGCTAAGGTGCTGGGTGATGGATGAAGTACTACTGCAAATAAAATAAAATAGAATCAGAGGATATTTACAATATAAAGTAGACTTTGAAATATAAACATATGAAGTATTCAAATGTACATTTATGGGGGCAGATGAGAGGTAAAATAAAAGTACTGTACAAGATCAGGGCTGTGGATTATTTCTGATGGTGTGTAACTGATAAATGAGTTTAGCAGCAGCTGATGGGTGTCTGTCTTCCCCCAGTAACATCTTCATTTGATCTGAGTCTGAAGAGCTATGAAACTCTGGTATGAGCTTTGAGATTTTGTCAAAGTGTTTTTCTCTAAGCTCTTTATATTTACCACAGTAAAGGAGAAAGTGTGTCTCTGTCTCGATCTCACCACTGTCACAATGGACACAGATTCGCTCTTCTTTTGGGAGCCATGTTTGTCTATGTCGGCCTTTCTCTATTGCCAGACTGTGATCACTGAGTCTGTATTTAGTGAGGATTCGTCTCTGCTTTACATCTCTAACTGTGGAGAGATATTCTGACAGACTGTATTTTCTGTTTAGTGCCCGATAACATTCTAGTTTACTTTGGTTTTTACTTTCATTATCCCAATGATCCAAATATAAAGTTTGACTTTCTTTAATGATTTGGTTTATTGTGGTTTGTTTGCGTTCATTAGTGCTGGTCTGGAGTTTTAGAGCCAGTTGACAGATGGGACTGGTTTTAGGTCTCTTCTCTTGGGTTTTAAGGGCTTCATATTGAAGTGTGTTCGGGGGACTTGAGTTTAAGTGTGACCAGAATTTAAGGGAGCGTTTTTGGATGTGTATTATTAGGGGATATCTGCCTAATTCAGCCCTGCATGCATTAGTAGGTGTTCTTCTCTGAACTCTTAAAATATTTCTACAGAATTCAGCATGCAGGGATTCCATTGGATGTTTGTCCCATTTGGAGTAATCTGTTAGGCATTGTGGACCCCAAACCTCACAACCGTACAGAGCTATGGGCATTATTACACTATCAAATATTTTACACCAAACTGTAGCAGGAATGTCTGTTTGTTTAAATTTGCCTTTGATGGCATAGAATGCTCGTCTAGCTTTCTCTTTAAGTGCATTTACCGCGAGACCAAAACCGCCTGATGCGCTGATTTTTAACCCAAGATAGTCATAGTGTAAGGTGTGTTCTAGTGCAGTGTTTCCTAGAATAAATGTGTATCTGTTATCTTGTAATCTTGCTTTTTTCTGGAAAATCATAATTTTAGTTTTCTTCAGATTGACCGTCAGGGCCCAATTTTGACAGTATTTCTCCAGCAGGTCCAGGTGTTGCTGTAAACCTTGTGCAGTGTCTGACAATAGCACCAGATCATCTGCATACAGAAGAGCTTTAATCTCTGAGTTGTGTAGGATGAGGCCGGGTGTGCTGGATTGTTCCAGTAACACTGCTAACTCATTAATATATAATTTTCTTTCTTTCTTTCTTTCTCTCTCTCTCTGTCTGTCTCTCTTTCTCCTTTCTTTCTTTTTTTCTTTCTTTCTTTCTTTCTTTCTTTCTTTCTCTGTATTTTTCTCTTTCTTTCTCTCTTTCTGTCGTTCTCTCTCTGTCAATTTTCAATTTAAAGAACTTTATTGGCATGATTGTGTCACTTACTATATTGCCAAAGCATTATACATAAAACAAGAAACATACAGTAACACAATATTAACAAACATTAAGGTGCAATTAAGCTAAGGTGCTGGGTGATGGATGAAGTACTACTGCAAATAAAATAAAATAGAATCAGAGGATATTTGTAATATAAAGTAGACTTTGGAATTTAAACATATGAAGTATACAAATGTACATTTATGGAGGCACATGAGAGGTAAAATAAAAGTACTGTACAAGATCAGGGCTGTAGATTATTTCTGATGGTGTGTAACTGATAAATGAATTTAGCAGCAGCTGATGGGTGTCTGTCTTCCCCCAGTAACATCTTCATTTGATCTGAATCTGAAGAGCTATGAAACTCTGCTATGAGCTTTGAGATTTTGTCTCTCTATGTCACTTTCTCTCTGTCTCTCTCTCTCTCTCTTTCTCTCTCTATCTCTCTTTCTTTCTTTCTTTCTTTCTCTCTCTCTCTCGTTCTCTCTTTCTTTTTTCTCTTACTTTCTTTTTCTTTCTTTTTTCTCTCTTTCTTTTTCTCTTTCTTTCTCTCTTTTTGTCTTTCTCTCTTACTCTCTCTCTCTCTCTCTCTTCCTTTCTTTCTTTCTCTTTCTTTCTCTCTTTCTGTCTTACAGTATAAACACTTAATTTAAATAAAGTATAAAAAAAACTATGATCTGTTTTTGAAGGGGACGTCCCATACAGTATGCATAGCTCATATTTAACCATTTCACTGCATCATTTTCGAAATATATACCATCACTCACTTCAGAGGCCTATAAACACTTCATTTCAAAAGAGTAGAAAAAAAGGATGATCTGTTTTTTAAGGGGACGTCCCATAAAGTATGCATAGCTCATATTTAACCATTTCACTGCACTATTTTGGACATATATACCATCACTCCACTTCAAAGGCCTTTAAACACTTCATTTCAAAAGAGTAGAAAAAAGGATGATCTGTTTTTTAAGGGGACGTCCCATACAGTATGCATACCTCATATTTAACCATTTCACTGCACCATTTTGGAAATATATACCATCACTCCACTTCAGAGGCCTATAAACACTTCATTTCAAAAGAGTAGAAAAAAAGGATGATCTGTTTGTGAAGGGGACATCCCATACAGTATGCATACTTCATATTTAACCATTTCACTGTACCGTTTTGGACATACTGTATATACCATCACTCCACTTCAAAGGCCTATAAACACTTCATTTCAAAAGAGTAGAAAAAAATTATGATCTGTTTTTGAAGGGGACATCCCATACAGTATGCATACCTTATATTTAACCATTTCACTGCACCATATTCGAAATATATACCATCACTCCACTTCAGAGGCCTATAAACACTTCATTTCAAAAGAGTAGAAAAAAATGATGATCTGTTTGTGAAGGGGACATCCCATACAGTATGCATACTTCATATTTAACCATTTCACTGCACCGTTTTGGACATACTGTATATATCATCACTCCACTTCAAAGGCCTATAAACACTTCATTTCAAAAGAGTAGAAAAAAAGGATGATCTGTTTGTGAAGGGGACATCCCATATAGTATGCATACCTTATATTTAACCATTTCACTGCACCATTTTGGACATATATACCATCACTCCACTTCAAAGGCCTATAAACACTTCATTTCAAAAGAGTAGAAAAAAAGGATGATCTGTTTTTTAAGGGGACGTCCCATACAGTATGCATACCTCATATTTAACCATTTCACTGCACCATTTTCGAAATATATACCATCACTCCACTTCAGAGGCCTATAAATACTTCATTTCAAAAGAGTAGAAAAAAATGATGATCTGTTTTTTAAGGGGACGTCCCATACAGTATGCATACCTCATATTTAACCATTTTACTGCACCATTTTGGACATATATACCATCACTCCACTTCAAAGGCCTATAAACACTTCATTTCAAAAGAGTAGAAAAAAATTATGATCTGTTTTTGAAGGGGACATCCCATACAGTATGCATACCTTATATTTAACCATTTCACTGCACCATTTTCGAAATATGTACCATCACTCCACTTCAGAGGCCTTTAAACACTTCATTTCAAAAGAGTAGAAAAAAAGGATGATCTGTTTTTTAAGGGGACGTCCCATACAGTATGCATACCTTATATTTAACCATTTCACTGCACCATTTTCAAAATATATACCATCACTCCTAGGGGTGGCACGGTCCATGAAAAAAATCCGAACCGTTCGGTTCGCTTGTCTCGGTTCGGAGCGCGTGTGTACCGCACGGTTCAACGGTTCATGGCATGCGCAATGTAGTCTCATGCCCTGTATGTGACCTCAGATTGCGTGTTTCCCTTTCGCGCGAAAGAAGAGGTGACTGGTTTGGAGTATAAGTACTGCAGGTTATGTTACGTGTAGAAATGGCAAGTGGGAGAGAAAAGGAAGTCTGCCCGCAGTTGGAGGATGCGCCAGCGTCGTATAAGTTTGGTGTGTGGAAACATATTTTTATTTCATGTTACCCATGATGACATCGGAAATAAAACAATAGATTGAACTGCAGTCTATGGGTTGAATGTGCTCGAACTGCCACAGGAGATCGCCTTCTCTCCGACCATTTATCTGAGGTACTGAACACAATGTTTTACGTCTTTTCCTATTCAGCGCTATTTTTAGCCTTTCATTGATAAAGCGAAAGCGGCTGATTTCCGCGTAGTTTCATTTTGCTAGCGTGTGAAAGTTGCGCGATCTTATTTCAGAAATTGCCCCTCAAAGTGAACAGGACAGAAGTGGACAAAAGAGACGGATTTAAATATTACAGGTGTAAAGGTTATGTTTCTCTCTCGTCCACATATACTCTCAGTATTAAAGCAGCCTCTCAGTGATAAATCTAAGAGCTACACTGAAGTTGGCATTTTAATAAATGCAAGTTATCTTTGTGTGCTAAAAATGCACATAAAGTTCATGTAGATGGCAATACACATTCTCTTTTTTGCCAAATAAATGAAAAGCATGTTGAAATCATCAATGTCTTCCCTCTTGCTCTATCAAAATCTCACCTGGCTTTCCTCAGAGATGGTCCCAATAATGTGCTTAAAGTCAAATTCAGTTTGTGCATGATTACATGATATAACTTTTTTTTAATACTGTATCCTAAATTATGGATAATTAATACATTAATAAGATAATAAATTTCTGGAGTGTTAAAAATTTAAAGAAAAAATAACAACAAGAACCGTACTGAACCGAGAACCGTGACCATAGAACCGTGATACGAACCGAACCGAGGGTTTTGTGAACCGTGCCACCCCTAATCACTCCACTTCAGAGGCCTATAAACACTTCATTTCAAAAGAGTAGAAAAAAAGGATGATCTGTTTGTGAAGGGGACATCCCATACAGTATGCATACTTCATATTTAACCATTTCACTGCACCGTTTTGGACATACTGTATATACCATCACTCCACTTCAAAGGCCTATAAACACTTCATTTCAAAAGAGTAGAAAAAAAGGATGATCTGTTTGTGAAGGGGACATCCCATATAGTATGCATACCTTATATTTAACCATTTCACTGCACCATTTTGGAAATATGTACCATCACTCCACTTCAAAGGCCTATAAACACTTCATTTCAAAAGAGTAGAAAAAAAGGATGATCTGTTTTTTAAGGGGACGTCCCATACAGTATGCATACCTTATATTTAACCATTTCACTGCACCATTTTCGAAATATATACCATCACTCCACTTCAGAGGCCTATAAACACTTCATTTCAAAAGAGTAGAAAAAAAGGATGATCTGTTTGTGAAGGGGACATCCCATATAGTATGCATACCTTATATTTAACCATTTCACTGCACCATTTTGGAAATATGTACCATCACTCCACTTCAAAGGCCTATAAACACTTCATTTCAAAAGAGTAGAAAAAAAGGATGATCTGTTTTTTAAGGGGACGTCCCATACAGTATGCATACCTTATATTTAACCATTTCACTGCACCATTTTCGAAATATATACCATCACTCCACTTCAGAGGCCTATAAACACTTCATTTCAAAAGAGTAGAAAAAAAGGATGATCTGTTTGTGAAGGGGACATCCCATACAGTATGCATACTTCATATTTAACCATTTCACTGCACCGTTTTGGACATACTGTATATATCATCACTCCACTTCAAAGGCCTATAAACACTTCATTTCAAAATAGTAGAAAAAAAGGATGATCTGTTTGTGAAGGGGACATCCCATATAGTATGCATACCTTATATTTAACCATTTCACTGCACCATTTTGGAAATATGTACCATCACTCCACTTCAAAGGCCTATAAACACTTCATTTCAAAAGAGTAGAAAAAAAGGATGATCTGTTTTTTAAGGGGACGTCCCATACAGTATGCATACCTTATATTTAACCATTTCACTGCATCATTTTGGAAATATATACCATCACTCCACTTCAAAGGCCTATAAACACTTCATTTCAAAAGAGTAGAAAAAAAGGATGATCTGTTTGTGAAGGGGACATCCCATACAGTATGCATACTTCATATTTAACCATTTCACTGCACCGTTTTGGACATACTGTATATACCATCACTCCACTTCAAAGGCCTATAAACACTTCATTTCAAAAGAGTAGAAAAAAAGGATGATCTGTTTGTGAAGGGGACATCCCACACAGTATGCATACTTCATATTTAACCATTTCACTGCACCATTTTGGACATACTGTATATACCATCACTCCACTTCAAAGGCCTATAAACACTTCATTTCAAAAGAGTAGAAAAAAAGGATGATCTGTTTGTGAAGGGGACATCCCATATAGTATCCATACCTTATATTTAACCATTTCACTGCATCATTTTGGAAATATATACCATCACTCCACTGCAAAGGCCTATAAACACTTCATTTCAAAAGAGTAGAAACAAAGGATGATCTGTTTGTGAAGGGGACATCCCATACAGTATGCATACCTTATATTTAACCATTTCACTGCACCATTTTCAAAATATATACCATCACTCCACTTCAAAGGCCTATAAACACTTCATTTCAAAAGAGTAGAAAAAAAGGATGATCTGTTTTTTAAGGGGACGTCCCATACAGTATGCATACCTTATATTTAACCATTTCACTGCACCATTTTCGAAATATATACCATCACTCCACTTCAGAGGCCTATAAACACTTCATTTCAAAAGAGTAGAAAAAAAGGAGGATCTGTTTGTGAAGGGGACATCCCATACAGTATGCATACTTCATATTTAACCATTTCACTGCACCGTTTTGGACATACTGTATATACCATCACTCCACTTCAAAGGCCTATAAACACTTCATTTCAAAAGAGTAGAAAAAAAGGATGATCTGTTTGTGAAGGGGACATCCCATATAGTATGCATACCTTATATTTAACCATTTCACTGCACCATTTTGGAAATATGTACCATCACTCCACTTCAAAAGCCTATAAACACTTCATTTCAAAAGAGTAGAAAAAAAGGATGATCTGTTTTTTAAGGGGACGTCCCATACAGTATGCATACCTTATATTTAACCATTTCACTGCACCATTTTCGAAATATATACCATCACTCCACTTCAGAGGCCTATAAACACTTTATTTCAAAAGAGTAGAAAAAAAGGATGATCTGTTTTTTAAGGGGACGTCCCATACAGTATGCATACCTTATATTTAACCATTTCACTGCACCATTTTCGAAATATATAACATCACTCCACTTCAGAGGCCTATAAACACTTCATTTCAAAAGAGTAGAAAAAAAGGATGATCTGTTTTTTAAGGGGACGTCCCATACAGTATGCATACCTCATATTTAACCATTTCACTGCACCATTTTGGACATATATACCATCACTCCACTTCAAAGGCCTATAAACACTTCATTTCAAAAGAGTAGAAAAAGAGGATGATCTGTTTTTTAAGGGGACGTCCCATACAGTATGCATACCTCATATTTAACAATTTCACTGCCCCATTTTCGAAATATATACCATCACTCCACTTCAGAGGCCTATAAACACTTCATTTCAAAAGAGTAGAAAAAAGGATGATCTGTTTTTTAAGGGGACGTCCCATACAGTATGCATACCTCATATTTAACCATTTCACTGCACCATTTTCGAAATATATACCATCACTCCACTTCAGAGGCCTATAAACACTTCATTTCAAAAGAGTAGAAAAAAAGGATGATCTGTTTTTTAAGGGGACGTCCCATACAGTATGCACACCTCATATTTAACCATTTCACTGCACCGTTTTGGACATATATACCATCACTCCACTTCAGAGGCCTATAAATACTTCATTTCAAAAGAGTAGAAAAAAAGGATGATCTGTTTTTTAAGGGGACGTCCCATACAGTATGCACACCTCATATTTAACCATTTCACTGCACCGTTTTGGACATATATACCATCACTCCACTTCAAAGGCCTATAAACACTTCATTTCAAAAGAATAGAAAAAAATTATGATCTGTTTTTGAAGGGGACATCCCATACAGTATGCATACCTTATATTTAACCATTTCACTGCACCATTTTCGAAATATATACCATCACTCCACTTCAGAGGCCTATAAACACTTCATTTCAAAAGAGTAGAAAAAAAGGATGATCTGTTTGTGAAGGGGACATCCCATACAGTATGCACACCTCATATTTAACCAATTCACTGCACAATTTTGGACATATACACCATCACTCCACTTCAAAGGCCTATAAACACTTCATTTCAAAAGAGTAGAAAAAGAGGATGATCTGTTTTTTAAGGGGACGTCCCATACAGTATGCATACCTCATATTTTACAATTTCACTGCACCATTTTCGAAATATATACCATCACTCCACTTCAGAGGCCTATAAACACTTCATTTCAAAAGAGTAGAAAAAAAGGATGATCTGTTTTTTAAGGCGACGTCCCATACAGTATGCATACCTCATATTTAACCATTTCACTGCACCATTTTCGAAATATATACCATCACTCCACTTCAGAGGCCTATAAACACTTCATTTCAAAAGAGTAGAAAAAAATGATGATCTGTTATTGAAGGGGATGTCCCATACAGTATGCACACCTCATATTTAACCATTTCACTGCATAATTTTGGAAATATATACCATCACTCCACTTCAAAGGCCTATAAACACTTCATTTCAAAAGAGTAGAAAAAAAGGACGATATGTTTGTGAAGGGGACATCCCATATAGTATGCATACCTTATATTTAACCATTTCACTGCATCATTTTGGAAATATATACCATCACTCCACTTCAAAGGCCTATAAACACTTCATTTCAAAAGAGTAGAAAAAAAGGATGATCTGTTTGTGAAGGGGACGTCCCTTACAGTATGCATACCAATGGTGCAGTGAAATTATTAAATATGAAGTATGCATACTGTATGGGACGTCTTCTTGAAAAACAGATCATATTTTTTTCTACTCTTTTGAAGTGAAGTGTTTATAGGCCTTTGAAGTGGAGTGATGGTGTATATGTCCAAAATGGTGCAGTGAAATGGTTAAATATGAGGTATGCATACTGTATGGGACGTCCCCTTAAAAAACAGATCATCCTTTTTTTCTACTCTTTTGAAATGAAGTGTTTATAGGCCTCTGAAGTGGAGTGATGTTATATATTTCGAAAATGGTGCAGTGAAATGGTTAAATATAAGGTATGCATACTGTATGGGACGTCCCCTTAAAAAACAGATCATCCTTTTTTTCTACTCTTTTGAAATGAAGTGTTTATAGGCCTCTGAAGTGGAGTGATGGTATATATTTCGAAAATGGTGCAGTGAAATGGTTAAATATAAGGTATGCATACTGTATGGGACGTCCCCTTAAAAAACAGATCATCCTTTTTTTCTACTCTTTTGAAATGAAGTGTTTATAGGCTTTTGAAGTGGAGTGATGGTACATATTTCCAAAATGGTGCAGTGAAATGGTTAAATATAAGGTATGCATACTATATGGGATGTCCCCTTCACAAACAGATCATCCTTTTTTTCTACTCTTTTGAAATGAAGTGTTTATAGGCCTTTGAAGTGGAGTGATGGTATATACAGTATGTCCAAAACGGTGCAGTGAAATGGTTAAATATGAAGTATGCATACTGTATGGGATGTCCCCTTCACAAACAGATCCTCCTTTTTTTCTACTCTTTTGAAATGAAGTGTTTATAGGCCTCTGAAGTGGAGTGATGGTATATATTTCGAAAATGGTGCAGTGAAATGGTTAAATATGAAGTATGCATACTGTATGGGACGTCCCCTTAAAAAACAGATCATCCTTTTTTTCTACTCTTTTGAAATGAAGTGTTTATAGGCCTCTGAAGTGGAGTGATGGTATATATTTCGAAAATGGTGCAGTGAAATGGTTAAATATAAGGTATGCATACTGTATGGGATGTCCCCTTCAAAAACAGATCATAATTTTTTTCTATTCTTTTGAAATGAAGTGTTTATAGACCTTTGAAGTGGAGTGATGGTATATATGTCCAAAATGGTGCAGTAAAATGGTTAAATATGAGGTATGCATACTGTATGGGACGTCCCCTTAAAAAACAGATCATCCTTTTTTTCTACTCTTTTGAAATGAAGTATTTATAGGCCTCTGAAGTGGAGTGATGGTATATATTTCGAAAATGGTGCAGTGAAATGGTTAAATATGAAGTATGCATACTGTATGGGACGTCCCCTTAAAAAACAGATCATCCTTTTTTTTTCTACTCTTTTGAAATGAAGTGTTTATAGGCCTCTGAAGTGGAGTGATGGTATATATTTCGAAAATGGTGCAGTGAAATGGTTAAATATAAGGTATGCATACTGTATGGGATGTCCCCTTCAAAAACAGATCATAATTTTTTTCTATTCTTTTGAAATGAAGTGTTTATAGACCTTTGAAGTGGAGTGATGGTATATATGTCCAAAATGGTGCAGTAAAATGGTTAAATATGAGGTATGCATACTGTATGGGACGTCCCCTTAAAAAACAGATCATCCTTTTTTTCTACTCTTTTGAAATGAAGTATTTATAGGCCTCTGAAGTGGAGTGATGGTATATATTTCGAAAATGGTGCAGTGAAATGGTTAAATATGAGGTATGCATACTGTATGGGACGTCCCCTTAAAAAACAGATCATCCTTTTTTTCTACTCTTTTGAAATGAAGTGTTTATAGGCCTCTGAAGTGGAGTGATGGTATATATTTCGAAAATGGGGCAGTGAAATTGTTAAATATGAGGTATGCATACTGTATGGGACGTCCCCTTAAAAAACAGATCATCCTCTTTTTCTACTCTTTTGAAATGAAGTGTTTATAGGCCTTTGAAGTGGAGTGATGGTATATATGTCCAAAATGGTGCAGTGAAATGGTTAAATATGAGGTATGCATACTGTATGGGACGTCCCCTTAAAAAACAGATCATCCTTTTTTTCTACTCTTTTGAAATGAAGTGTTTATAGGCCTCTGAAGTGGAGTGATGTTATATATTTCGAAAATGGTGCAGTGAAATGGTTAAATATAAGGTATGCATACTGTATGGGACGTCCCCTTAAAAAACAGATCATCCTTTTTTTCTACTCTTTTGAAATGAAGTGTTTATAGGCCTCTGAAGTGGAGTGATGGTATATATTTCGAAAATGGGGCAGTGAAATTGTTAAATATGAGGTATGCATACTGTATGGGACGTCCCCTTAGAAAACAGATCATCCTCTTTTTCTACTCTTTTGAAATGAAGTGTTTATAGGCCTTTGAAGTGGAGTGATGGTATATATGTCCAAAATGGTGCAGTGAAATGGTTAAATATGAGGTATGCATACTGTATGGGACGTCCCCTTAAAAAACAGATCATCCTTTTTTTCTACTCTTTTGAAATGAAGTGTTTATAGGCCTCTGAAGTGGAGTGATGTTATATATTTCGAAAATGGTGCAGTGAAATGGTTAAATATAAGGTATGCATACTGTATGGGACGTCCCCTTAAAAAACAGATCATCCTTTTTTTCTACTCTTTTGAAATGAAGTGTTTATAGGCCTCTGAAGTGGAGTGATGGTATATATTTCGAAAATGGTGCAGTGAAATGGTTAAATATGAGGTATGCATACTGTATGGGACGTCGCCTTAAAAAACAGATCATCCTTTTTTTCTACTCTTTTGAAATGAAGTGTTTATAGGCCTCTGAAGTGGAGTGATGGTATATATTTCGAAAATGGTGCAGTGAAATTGTAAAATATGAGGTATGCATACTGTATGGGACGTCCCCTTAAAAAACAGATCATCCTATTTTTCTACTCTTTTGAAATGAAGTGTTTATAGGCCTTTGAAGTGGAGTGATGGTGTATATGTCCAAAATTGTGCAGTGAATTGGTTAAATATGAGGTGTGCATACTGTATGGGATGTCCCCTTCACAAACAGATCATCCTTTTTTTCTACTCTTTTGAAATGAAGTGTTTATAGGCCTCTGAAGTGGAGTGATGGTATATATTTCGAAAATGGTGCAGTGAAATGGTTAAATATAAGGTATGCATACTGTATGGGACGTCCCCTTAAAAAACAGATCATCCTTTTTTTCTACTCTTTTGAAATGAAGTGTTTATAGGCCTCTGAAGTGGAGTGATGGTATATATTTCGAAAATGGTGCAGTGAAATGGTTAAATATGAGGTATGCATACTGTATGGGACGTCGCCTTAAAAAACAGATCATCCTTTTTTTCTACTCTTTTGAAATGAAGTGTTTATAGGCCTTTGAAGTGGAGTGATGGTATATATTTCCAAAATGATGCAGTGAAATGGTTAAATATGAAGTATGCATACTCTATGGGACGTCCCCTTCACAAACAGATCATCCTTTTTTTCTACTCTTTTGAAATGAAGTGTTTATAGGCCTTTGAAGTGGAGTGATGGTATATACAGTATGTCCAAAATGGTGCAGTGAAATGGTTAAATATAAGGTATGCATACTGTATGGGATGTCCCCTTCACAAACAGATCATCCTTTTTTCTACTCTTTTGAAATGAAGTGTTTATAGGCCTTTGAAGTGGAGTGATGGTATATATTTCCAAAATGATGCAGTGAAATGGTTAAATATAAGGTATGCATACTATATGGGATGTCCCCTTCACAAACAGATCGTCCTTTTTTTCTACTCTTTTAAAATGAAGTGTTTATAGGCCTTTGAAGTGGAGTGATGGTATATATTTCCAAAATGATGCAGTGAAATGGTTAAATATGAAGTATGCATACTCTATGGGACGTCCCCTTCACAAACAGATCATCCTTTTTTTCTACTCTTTTGAAATGAAGTGTTTATAGGCCTTTGAAGTGGAGTGATGGTATATATTTCCAAAATGATGCAGTGAAATGGTTAAATATGAAGTATGCATACTCTATGGGACGTCCCCTTCACAAACAGATCATCCTTTTTTTCTACTCTTTTGAAATGAAGTGTTTATAGGCCTTTGAAGTGGAGTGATGGTATATATTTCCAAAATGGTGTAGTGAAACGGTTAAATATGAGGTATGCATACTGTATGGGACGTCCCCTTAAAAACAGATCATAATTGTTTTCTACTCTTTTGAAATGAAGTGTTTATAGGACTTTGAAGTGGAGTGATGGTATATACAGTATGTCCAAAACGGTGCAGTGAAATGGTTAAATATGAGGTGTGCATACTGTATGGGACATCCCCTTCAAAAACAGATCATCCTTTTTTCTACTCTTTTGAAATGAAGTGTTTATAGGCCTTTGAAGTGGAGTGATGGTATATATTTCGAAAATGATGCAGTGAAATGGTTAAATATAAGGTATGCATACTATATGGGATGTCCCCTTCACAAACAGATCGTCCTTTTTTTCTACTCTTTTGAAATGAAGTGTTTATAGGCCTTTGAAGTGGAGTGATGGTATATATTTCCAAAATGATGCAGTGAAATGGTTAAATATGAAGTATGCATACTCTATGGGACGTCCCCTTCACAAACAGATCATCCTTTTTTTCTACTCTTTTGAAATGAAGTGTTTATAGGCCTCTGAAGTGGAGTGATGGTATATATTTCGAAAATGGTGCAGTGAAATGGTTAAATATGAGCTATGCATACTGTATGGGACGTCCCCTTCAAAAACAGATCATAGTTTTTTTTATACTTTATTTAAATTAAGTGTTTATACTGTAAGACAGAAAGAGAGAAAGAAAGAGAAAGAAAGAAAGGAAGAGAGAGAGAGAGAGAGAGTAAGAGAGAAAGACAAAAAGAGAGAAAGAAAGAGAAAAAGAAAGAGAAAAAGAAAGAGAGAAAAAAGAAAGAAAAAGAAAGTAAGAGAAAAAAGAAAGAGAGAAAGAGAGAGAGACGGAGAGAGAGAAAGAAAGAAAGAGAGATAGAGAGAGAAAGGGACAGAGAGAGACAAAATCTCAAAGCTCATAGCAGAGTTTCATAGCTCTTCAGATTCAGATCAAATGAAGATGTTACTGGGGGAAGACAGACACCCATCAGCTGCTGCTAAATTCATTAATCAGTTACACACCATCAGAAATAATCTACAGCCCTGATCTTGTACAGTACTTTTATTTTACCTCTCATGTGCCTCCATAAATGTACATTTGTATACTTCATATGTTTATATTTCAAAGTCTACTTTATATTGCAAATATCCTCTGATTCTACTTTATTTTATTTGCAGTAGTACTTCATCCATCACCCAGCACCTTAGCTTAATTGCACCTTAATGTTTGTTAATATTGTGTTACTGTATGTTTCTTGTTTTATGTATAATGCTTTGGCAATATAGTAAGTGACACAATCATGCCAATAAAGTTCTTTAAATTGAAAATTGACAGAGAGAGAACGACAGAAAGAGAGAAAGAAAGAGAAAAAAACAGAGAAAGAAAGAAAGAGAAAGAGAGACAGACAGAGAGAGAGAGAAAGAAAGAAAGAGACAAAGAGAGAGAGAGAGAGAGAGAGAGAGAGAGAGAGAGAGAGAGAGCGAGAGAGAGAGAAAGCGAGCGAGAGGAAACCAAGCGCTCTGAAAAGCGCGTTCTTTCTGCTTTTCTTGAAATTACCGTATGTATAGTAATAGGCGCACACGCTTAATTTGAAATGCGGCTGGCTTGACCATGTATTTTCGAACAGCGGCTGGCTTGACCGCGGTCAATAAAGGCAGTCTGGTTGTAAGGCGACACGTGATAATGATTTGGGAAAATTCTGCATTTAAAGAAAACATTAGAGAAACATTAACCGGTACGATGCTCCGAATTTTGCTGTATTTTACCTGTACTAGTAATATTTTTATTTCTGCAGACATGCATGCTGAGATTTCCATATGTGTTTCATTACATCTTGTCCATAAATAGCTTCTAACCACACTCTTATTTCCTTCTATTGGCAGGTGATTAAAGTGCAAAAAGTAGTTGACGATATGTTTTTGTTGTAAAATAACCAAATTTATGGGATATCTCTCCCCATCATCACCCAAACGCAGAAAGGTAACTACCATCACTGAGTTTCATACGGTTTTCTGTTTTAATAGGAAAATACAGTTTTTAACGTTATCTTTTTATATTGAGGTCAAATGTTTTCTGTTTTCATACTGTTTTAGCCACAGGCATTTTTTTCAATTAACAAAATATATGTTTTTTAATTGTGCTGAAACATCAACTTTATCTTCTAACCACCAGAGGGCAGACTCTATAGTGAAAGAAATAGCAACCCTGTCTGAAACTCTGCCATCTTGTGGTCTAAATGGCAAGTACTTTCCTATTTTTCTATATCAATCTGTAACTGAATGATGTTCGACTGGGTCTTCAAATTATTTCATAAAATAGTATTTTTAAAGTCATATAGACAGAATTACTTTAGTTCGGAATAGTTTGTAGTCTATGTTCATGCACATATAACAAACACACCTTATGTTTTTTGATACAAATCTTTTTTATAAGTCTTTTTATATCTTTATTGCAACAAAATCAAAATTGAAGTCTGTTCAGATATATCAAGCACAAAGTGATGAAAAAAAGGAGATACTTCAAACAACATATATACATATTGCATATTTCAAAAACTTCTAGTAATATTTCTCCTACGTAGGGATCTAAGTTGCTTAACTTAGGCTATTATCACACTGAAACCAAACAGTATCCTTTAACTTTAATTATTTAAAGTGTTTAATATTATTGCCACTTTTATTATTATTATTATTATTATTATTATTATTTGCAATTGTGATGTCACACCCTCATTTGTGATTATTAAGTTTTTAATCATATTCCCAGCTACCCTGTAAGACAAAACATACTTTAATTTACAATAGTTGTAAAATTCATAGTTTGCTTTAACTGCATTTATAAGTTACATTGGTACTGCATAATATATTCTCTGTCTGTATACTTACATTCTTAGTTCTGCTTGCACCAGTCTTCATTGTGCGAGGCTCAGATGCTTATTTAATTCACATTTTTGCTAAACAATAGAAAAAGCACCAATAACAATTAATCATTTGCTCTAAAGGTACCCTAAATTATATTTGTCTTGGATCGTTTTGTTTTCCAGTTTATTAACCCAAAGTAAATTGTACGGTATTTGCTGAAATGACAAAATTATTATTGTGAGCGCTGTATTTAGCATTGAGGCAGCACTTTGTTTAACACATTTAAAACAACATATTCTTTATCTGTGACCAGTACCTGATGCCATTTAAGAATCTTAATGGGAAGTGCCAGGTGACAGAGTTTACAGGTGCCTATTTTATCAAGCTCCTCCATATGGTTTTCTCTCTTTACCCTTTGATACTTTGAGAATGAGAAGTCTGCAGTGTCATCAAAATCAACATCCTTTCTAATAAACTGTAAGGCATTTTTGCAGTCCAGCTGGTTGAAAAATAAAATGAAAAGTCACAAACATATTAACAAAATGTATAATAATTTGTATTATAGAAATATGTTTGCTTATGACCCTTTATTTACCTCATGCTCATCTAGACTATCTAAAGGAATGGACTGCTGACATTTCCAACATCTTGAGGTGAACTCATCTAGAAATAAATGACATGCTGAATCAGTATTTTACATTCAACATACCCAAAAACCAAAAGATGTGGAAAACAATATTAGATAACTGAACTTTATTCAACTTTGTAATGGTTAAACCTACTGTAAAGCTAATACCTAATAGTGTTTGCATCAGTCACTAACCATTAGTTTCATCGTCTTCAGAGCTTGAACTCTTTGACCTTGGGTGGGTTTTTGAGCAGTTGTTTGTGTGTTTAAGCTGGTCTTTAAACTGGACGTAACGGCCACAGTCATGGCAGCGCTCTGTGCGGCTCCCACAGGACAAACTGTGCTTCAATAGGCCATTCAGAGGAAGCTCTAGACCACAATACTCACAGCTCTGTAGCCGTTCTGAGCACTCAGCTGTCTGAAACAAAAAACATAAAGAGATTCAAAGAGATGGGAAGGAGTGAGAAAACGCACAGAGAGTGTGAGATCTCTCAGACATCTTGCAGTACTAACAGTACTGAGTGTCTTTTTTGTGTGATGTACTATGAAGGTGTTTTACCTCGTGGTCCAACAGATGCCTTCGTTCCATTTTTTTATTGCACTTTTGACATTTTACCTTTTGAGACATGAAGAAAAATAGTGCAATAAAGTTTAAATAATTCACGAGGGTTAAAAATGACACACAGCACCAAGCCTACAAAAAGAAGCAGAGATCATAGTGAGACCTGTGCGTGTTGTTCAGATTTATGTTCTTCCAGCAGCTCTCGCGGGACAGTGTCATCACAGTCAGGACACAGGCACAGAAACCTCCGACAGTGCGGTTCATGTAGGTCAAAGTTTGCTTTAGCCACTTCTTTATTGCTGTGAGGAAACATTACACACACATTTAATGAAGGTTAACTAAGTTCGGGAGAAGTATGGTCATTTAATCCAAAGAGGTCTCTCTATAGCCATCCCACACCTTTGTCCCATGACAGTTTTGCTGCATTCCTCCTCCACCCAATCGACTCATGCTCGGCTGGTACCCATTCCAGTTAGAGGGGGGAGTACTCAGGGTGTGACGGCAGTGCACGCGCATTTTATGCAAGTAATAAACACGCGAAATCAGTTGTCAACCAAGTCAATCCTTTGACTTTGAATCATTTAATGTTTCAGCAAGATACTTTATTACTATTTCTTTATAGATTAAATTAGAACTTAAAAAAACTAGCTGATGACGTCACTGTTGCTAACCGATAGGTTTCACTTTCAGTTTAAACCGCCTTTAACGATTGACACAATAAATATGTTTAGCTATATAATTCCAAGACGTCTAATGTTTATTTACTTCATTTTTGATGATGATACGTTAAACAGTCGATGATTGTGGATAACTCAAGCAGCACGGCTGTGTTTTGTTTATTTATGTTTAAATAGTAAACAGACGCGGATTTCTAATCTAATGACGATTAATGGTAAAAACACTCACCAGTGAGTACATAAAACCTTTTCTTCTGTATCCACAGTTGCACTCGAGAGTGAAACTTTTTCTTCTGTATCCATAGTTGCACTCGGGAGTGAAACCTTTTCTTCTGTATCCATAGTTGCACTCGGGAGTGATGACTGACTGTGTGTGTGTCAGGCACAAAATCCTACTTTTGGTGAACAGAAAGTGAAACTGAAACTTACAACAGCAGGTGTGTTAAATGAGTTATCTAATATATACAGTACACTACCAATCAAAAGTTAGATACACTTGATTAAAATGTTAACTATGATCTTAATATGGCTAAATGCTTGAAATTAGTTTTGTAGACACAAATATACATATATAATAATATATATATTATTAATGTATATATATATATATATAAATAATATATATATTATAATAATATATATAATAACTAATATAACTGTGCCAAACAGACAGAATATTGAAGGAAAGCCATCACTAAGAGCCCAGTGTAAATGTGAACTCTTTCAATATGTAGTAAATGTGAACTCCTTCAGGTGAAACTTCAAGAAGCTAACACAGTACGGTTTTGCAATTTCTAAGCAAAGGTTGATGAGACTTCAGAGATTCAGATAAGATATAATTTGAATTTATCTTGGATGCTTTTATTCACCAACACAATTCCCACAGTTACATTTCTGTTATGCCATAGTTTGGAGTTTGCTATTATTTTGTAATGTGGAAAAAATATAAATATAGATCGAGTAAGTGTTTCTAAACTTTTGACTGGTAGTGTATGTATGTATATGTATATATGTATATATGCGTGTGTGTGTGTGTATGTATACATTTACACATGTATACAAAAATACTACTCATTGCATTTGATGTGGTGAAACAAATCTTTTCATCTTCAAACACCTTTCATCTTCAGGATGCATTGGGAATCTCATCCCTTGCAGATATTTACCATATAGCTTAGCACAGTAAACACAGTCTTAGCTGCTGCATAGTAACCTACCACAGTCAAATAGGCTATTTATAGTAGGACCATGGGAACAACAGGTAAAATAATGAATGGCTCCTCATTGCCATGGTTACATGAATTTAACTAGATTTCTGTAAAATGAGCTGAGAAACATTGTAAATAAATAAAATAGCTAAATTTCATAGTAGCAACTGATGCAATTGTAAAACAATATTGAATCACTTACTGTAATACACCCTCTCATTGAGTTATTATGAATATACAGTAATGTAAGCATTTGTTTAAAAAGCACTTTGTGTTTTTTATAGAAAATGGTTGCATGGCTTACTTGTGTGTGTGTGTGTGTGTGTGTGTGTGTGTATATATGTGTGTGTATATATATATATATATATATATATATATATATATATATATATATATATATATATATATATATATATATATATATATATATTAGTAAACACTTTCAAAAAAGTATAATGTTTAATATAGCACTGTTGCATTTATTCTGTGGTGAATGCAAGATGTTCATGTTCATGAAAATTCTGTCATCATTTACTCACTCTCATAAGCCTGTATACATTTCTTTGTGATGAATGCAAAGGAAGATATTTTGAGGAATGTTTGTAACCAAACCGTTCGCAAGCCCTATTCACTTCCATAGTAGAAAAAAGAATACTATGGAAGTAAATAAACAGGTTTGTAACAATATGAGAGTGAGTAAATGATGACAGAATTTTCATTTTGTATCAGTTTAAGGCATTCAGCACTGCATTTCTTTGTACCTTTTCCAAAGCCAGAGACGTTAATGAACCGTTGAATGGATGTCTCTTGTTGGCCCCAATTAGGAAATGTTCTCTTATACGGACTCTCTGCTTCATCGTTTTATTAATCTCTTAATAAAAAAAATTCTCAGAGTAATTGAACAAAGCTTTTGTATCATGGCAGGTGGCACAACATTAGTTCCTGGCTGCTGAGACATCAGACATCAGCTAATGGATGTCTGTCAGCAGAAAGTGCACAGGAGCAGACAGCTGTGTCACGCCGGGGCAATCATAGTAATTACTGTATTGAGTTTCGCATTTTCGCTCTCACCTCAGATGGGTGTGGACAGGAAAGTTTGCACAGGCTGCTTTATTTTTTCAATCCCAGCTGTCAGCTGCAATACCTGATCAGAATTGTGATCAGCTTTAGCTGTGCCACAGTCACAGACATATAAGGGTGAACAGACCGGCTTTACATAAACGTGCCATTAAACTAAATGTGGTTGTGAAGTGCACTTAAAGCCTGTTTCATTGTATGTTTGTGTGAGTGCATGCACTTTTTTTGAGAAAAGTTCCTTGATTCGCCTGTCAAAACAGGAAAGCAAAGACATATTTGCACTCTTTTCTACAGTCACAGAGATAAGTTCACATGCTTTCCTGCATTTATGTCCTGAAGTTGTTTCTCTTCTCTGTAGGATTTTATTGCGCTGGATCAAATTGCTTTCAGCTCTCTTAATTGCAAGTTATATGGTTGATCAGAGACATCACAGCTGTAATGATAGTCCAATAAATAATGCATGAAAATAAATATTGTTATATTGGACTAAAGGGCTCCCATTTATCATACATGTTTTACATTTACAGTAAATAGAATTGAAATGTGACTGTTTGTTGAAATTCAATTTTAATAGCATGCATGCTGTGCCTCTTTTTATCATAGCATACATGCTGTGTCTCTAATTTTAAGATGCGCACATTGCTATTTTGTAACAAAATTGTTGTTTGGATGTTTTGTTCCTGTAGGACAATTGGTAGGGCAGTACCTTAGCAGCATAAAGGTCATGGGTTTGTCTGCAGGGAGAACACATACAGTGCATTACAAGAAGGCATCAGTTTCATCAGTAAGTTGCTTTGGATAAAATCTAGCAAGCAATTTTGCATTTAAAAGACATTTAAAGTGCACCTATTTCATGGCTAAAAATTTAATTTTATGTGTTTGGTAAAATACAATGTGTTTGCGTAGTTCATGGTTAAAAAACTCACATTATTTCCACATACCGTACATTTTTGTAGCTCCAGATTTCACTCTCTTCCTGAAAATTACTGATTCATGTACAAAATTAATCTATTTGATAGTGCTGTGTCCCTGATTGGCAAGCTGTACATTGTGATTGGCCTGAATTCCTCTGACGTCAGCCGGAAATGTGACGCTCATAACCATGTTTGAAAGATTCGCTCACAATGCAATGCTAACAGGAGTTAACTTACAGGCTGAGTCCAAAGTGGGAGGAATTATGATAATGTCGGTCTTGTCTACATCACCAATCCCAGGAAGTAAACTATTGCCTACAATCTATGTGAAAAAAGATTTACGTTGGAAACGATAGTTCGTGTGATCGTTAACTTTGGGGTTTGTACCTTTTGCATATCGTTAACATGTACTAATACACAATTAAAATGCGTAAATCGGATAATTGGTCCTCTTTAATAGCTGTCAAAACACAGCTCAGACGTCTAGGGTAAAACCAGGCAAAATTTGTATTTTCAATAACCACAGGTGAAAATAAATGAAATTAAATAAATAGATAAAACCAAACCCCCTGTATTCACTGCTGACTTTGATTACATGATGGAATATCCGGCCTGATCTCACGAGAATTTGTACATACATTTGCATAAATTTGTACGAAGTTAATTGTGCAAAAACGTACGATTATCATAAAAAACAATAACAAAACCCCACCCTAACCCTAACGTCACAGGGGCAAAGGCAAATCATACAAAAGTGTACGAATGTGGCGGTACGAATTAGCCACATTGTAAAATATGTACGAATTGCCATGAGATACTGTTGGAATATCATACATACAAAGATACAGCATCATGGGGGTGCATTTCTAGATATAGAAAATCCCATCTGAATCTTTTTACCATTTTCCTTAAATATCCAGAGAACAAAGCATCGTGATAATGATATACTGATTGGCTCTCGTAAGCTTAGGAGTGTTGCCTAATATACATACAGTGGGTTAAGTTTGCTTACTTTTATTGTTGCAGATTAACATTGAATCCTGTTGTCATATAATAATAATAATAATAATAATAATTCCTTACATTTATATAGCGCTTTTCTCAGTACTCAAAGCGCTTTACATATGAATGTGGGAATCTCCTCAACCACCACCAATGTGCAGCATACACCTGGATGATGCGACGGCAGCTATATTGCGCCAGAACGCCCACCACACACCACCTTATTAGTGGAGAGGAGATAGAGTGATATAGCCAATAAGTATGAGGGATGATTAGTAGGCCAATGGGCAAGTTTGGCCAGGATGCCGGGGCACACCCCTACTCTTTTCGAAGGACACCCTGGGATTTTTAATGACCACAGAGAGTCAGGACCTCAGTTTAACATCTCATCCGAAGGACGGTGCTTTTTGACAGTATAGTGTCCCCATCACTATACTGGGGTGTTAGGACCCACACAGACCACAGGGTGAGCACCCCCTGCTGGTCTCACTAACACCTCTACCAGCAGCAGCCTGGTTTTCCCAGGTGGTCTCCCTTCCAAGTACTGACCAGGCTCAGCCCTGCTTAGCTTCAGTGGGCAAGCTGTCTTGGGCTACAGGGTGATATGGCTGCTTTGTAATGACAGCTGTCTAAATAAACCCAAATGTACCACTTACATAAAACACTTCATAATTCATATGACACCTAACAAGACCAGTTTCAGATACTTTGTGTATGCAAAATGTAGCATTCCATATACAGTTTGATTTTAGAACATGAGGAGAGGGGGACGAGAAAGTGTGGTAGGGTGTGACTCTTCTGTCCACCACCTGTGGATTCAGCCATTTGCTGCTGGTTTTAGAAATACCTTTTGTCAGGGTTTCGCATCACCTTACAGAACCCGCTGTTGTTTTTGGATTAATGCTATATACATATGTTCGGCCAACCAAACCCTCTGGCAGAACTCTAAAGAACATTTCCAAAGAGGGTTACCAAGGCAACCTCAGAAAGTGCACCAATTAGAAGTCCCAATGGCTCTCGAAAAGCTAAACCGCCGAGAGATTGAATGAGATTGATACAACCGCTCGAAACAAACAGTCAAATGAATGAGCCAGGCAATGTTCAACAGGCACTTTGAGTGAATGATTGTATTAACTGCAACTTGACTTTGCTGAGAACAGGGCATGCATGAGTTTCCGTCTGTGCTTGAGTAAAGACTTAATCCAGTTTTCTTACCTAGGTTTCCAACTATTTGTTATTTATGTTTATGACTGTATCATTACAAGCTACTTACGGTCTATCTATACATATTATTAGTACTTGTATGTTTTCCCTGAGAATTGAGCCCATGACCTTTGCAAGAAAATATGTGTCCCTAGATACGTGATTTGTTTCCGCTTGAATTCCAAGTATTGATGTTCTGTTGTTATGGGCGGGTGACAGTGTGTGTGTGTGTGTAAGTGGACATTGATCTGGTTTTACCACAGTGATGTGAATGAATGGATTGACCGCATTATGTTTTATTGGCTACATGTGGAAAAAACTGATGTTCATCACAAATATCTGAATTGAATCTTCCTCTATAATCTGGTTTAGGTTCTGCTTGTATTGTAGAGCGTGCAATGACAACTCAAGCTCTTAAATATTGATTTTCTTGCATATGTGCATTGCATCTGTGGCGTTCTTTGCATGCATTCAGTTAAAAAAAATTCAGTGGAAGCTATTAATGCTTTGGCAGCGTATATATGTGTGAGCCATAAATCTTGTGCAAGGATGGTTTATGAGGCTCAACTGTTTGTATGAAAAATTGTCTTCACCCCCTCACAAATCCATCATAGATGCGGCATATTCACTACCATAGCAACTACTACAACTACAACCTACATTCTTCAACACACACACACACGCTCTCTCTCTCTTTCGCTCACTCTATCTTTATCTATCTCTTTCTTTTTCTCTCTCACAATTCTTCTTGCTTGCATTCTCTCAGTTTTTTGCCTCCCTCTCTCTCTCTCTCTCTCTCTATCTCTATCTCTCTCTTGCTCTATTTGAGCTATCCTCTCTCTCCTCACTCGTGTTGAACCACTCGGTTCATGCTGCACTGCTGTGTTTACTCAGTCTTGTGAGCCACTGATGGCAGATTCAAGGTAAGATAATGTTTTACTGGCAATTCAAGTGCATGATGGATTGAGGATTGTAAAGCTCTTTTCTTGGTCGTGTGTCACACTAATGGGAAACAGTGGTTAGTGTGGGTTCGAGCGAGACCATAACTGTTGCTGTTTTGGCAGGTGCGTGCGTGCGAGTGTTGTCTCAAGCTTAAGCTGTGACTTAATGGGTGTGTTTTGTATTTGCGCGTGCTGTCTTACTGGATGTCACGTAAAGCTGTATTTGGGATTCGGTCATGTCGTCGTTGGGAATTTGATGCTGCTCATGACTCAGAGTTGTGTTGGGGACGCTAAACTGATTTGTAGTTTTGAACTCTCGCACTTGCAATTGCAAAAACTGTTACTGAGCCCTACAGTGTAGCCGTGTAACATTTGTACTTGTTCAATTATTTAATAATAGTTCTTGGGCTACGTGTTTGTATGTGTGTTGTGTCAGTGACTCATTCAATGAGTGTATGTCATTATTTGTGGCTGTCAGGGGGATGTGTTTTTGCGTGATTTGATAAATAAATAAAGGATAAATAAAGTATGTTGGTGATGAACATGACTCAGTTACACCATCTGTGCAGGTTTTAGTAAACAGAAGCATTATAAAAGCCCTCACAAAGTGAAAAAATTTAAGGCTGTGCAATATACAGCATTGCAATGCAATAAATTAGATTTTATTTTAATACTTAAAAAGTAATTTATGGTTAAAGTTTTAGGTTGATGCGAATAATATAGTAGTTGGAATATGCAACTACGCACGATAGTGGTGATATTTTATTTATTTTTGTTTGTTTGTTTGTTTACATCGTTAAAATGTCTGATTTGTTTTATGCAACAAGCAGTTGTTGTGATGTTTTCTTTTCCCTTAAATATGTAACATATGTTGGTTAAATAACCAAATATACCGCAAATGCAGTAAGATGCATATAGTATTATTTGGCACGCCATCTCACCTTGCATTTTCTGTGAAAACAAAATGTTATTTCAGATTTCGCATGTGTGAATTTAGCAGTCATCATTGTGGTTATAGCATATAATGATATGATCTTGGGTTTAGAGTTCACTTTGAAGTGATGTCTGTAGCTTGTTGAATGGTAAGAGAAACATTGCCATCCTTTCCAGTGCAACAGTGTCCACCTTTATGACATAATTACATCCTTTTACAGTTTATTTTAGATCCTGCAATGCCCATCATCTGGACTCATCCTTCCAATCATTTTCCCAATTGGTCTCTTTCTCACTTTCAAGTAATTTTTTCTCCTCTCGTTATTTTGTGGTATAGTCACTTCACACCTCATTTTCTCTCCTCTATACGTGCCCTCATTTTATTTGCCTAAGGGCCTTAAGTGATGAACAGAAAGTTTAATAAAGAATGACTCACCAGTTGAAGGAACTAACAGCTTTAATCTTTCTTCTGATTTGTTTTCAGCTTTCCTACATTTATATATTTGGCCGGCACTTTTATTCAATGCCCTTTACTGTGCATTATACGTATAGTATGTTTTCAGTGTTTTCTGGGAATCGAACCCTCAATCTTACTGCTGTTAGCGCAATGCTCTACCAATTGAGCTACAGGACTCTGCTATAAAGTCATAAAGTCTCCTGTAGTCTTAACATCTTTTGTCTTTTCCGGTGACTTCTCACCTCTTCTGTTCTCAACTTCTCTCTTCACGTCTCTTCTGTTTTGTTCTTCTCTGCTTGTGCATCGAAAGACACGACAAAAAGTGGAAAACGGGTTTGCATCCATAAAATGATGCAGAATAAACATCTGACAAAACATCAAGCTCATGTGAAGCAAAGATGAACAAGACCATAAACCACATACTGCAGAACTGTGATGGTTGTTTCTCGCTCTGTGGTCATCAGTGACTCAAAGATAAGATGCTGCAGAAAACCTAGAAGCAACGCATTGTTTCTGTGTGTCGTACATGTGTTTGATGTTCAGGTGGGTGTAAAATATTGCAGGCAGTGAGTGGGTGTAGTGACTGAGCTCTTTGTCACAACCATCGAAATCCTCTCACGCAGTACATGGATGAGAGAGAGAGAGAGAGCGTCAGTTCACGTTTAATGAGTGGATTAGGGAGTCAAGCAGAGAAAGTCAAAATGTGAGAAAACACAGTGAGAGAGAAAATTAGGAGAGAAGTTGAGAAGTTCAGGGAAGGAGAGAAAATGAACGAGGTGAAAAGAGGTCAATTAGAGATTATCTTATAAACTGAAAATGATCACTGTCAATTAAATACCCATGGTGGTGGACACATTTCTCTTCAAAACCTTAACCAGATCACATTAAAGATCACCTAATATAGCAATTTTTCAGGATTTAAAGTGCACCTATTTCATTGCTAAAAAACATTATTTTGTGTATTTGGTATAATACAAAGATATACTGCTTCTCAAATGCTCTGATTTTGTACAAATCTCATCGACCTGAAAAGCGCTGTGTCCCTGATTGGCCAGCTAATCTGTACGTTGTGATTGGCCTGAATACCTCTGATGTCAGCCGGAAATGTGACGCTCCTTACCATGTTTGAAAGATTCGCTCACAATGCAATGCTAACAGGAGTTAATTTACAGGCTGTGAGTCAAAGCGGGGGGAATTATGATAATGTTGGACTTGTACACGTCAACAGGCCCAGGAAGTAAACTGTTGCCTACAATCTGTGTGTTTGTTGTAGTCCAAGAAAAGAGATTTACGTTGGAAATGATAACTCGCGTCATCGTTTACTTTGGTGTTTGTACCTTTTGTTTATCGTTAACATGTACTAATACATACTTACACACTTAATGTAATGTAAAATCGTGAATGGGACCATAGTTTCTCTTTAATATTAGCCTCAGGTGTCCCCAGAATGTGTCTGTAAAGTTTCGAGTCCAAACACCTTATAGTTAATTTATTATTCCTTGTTGAAAAGGTCCTTTGTTGGATATGCAGGAAAAAGTGCTGTTTTGTGTGTGTGTTTTTAAATGCAAATGTGCTATACTGTAGCTCTTCGTATTCAAACATGTAAAATTGTTTCTGTTATCTAAACCAAAAACATACACAGTTTTTAATAAGGCACAGACAGAGTAAAACATGCTGTGGTCAGTAATTGTGCTTATACAGCAAAGTCAGTCGGTTATTATGGGCGGGGCTTGTGCAAAATTATGTCAGTTTGCTCAGAAAATGCCAACAGCTAGTCCCACGAGACTATTAAGGTTTTACACGGATTTAAAAAATAAAGAAGTTGGTGGATTTTATCATCACCGGGTGGTTTTGGACACACATAGGCAAAACAGAATTATATTCAATTTCTCATATTAGGTTCCTTTTCAGACTTGCTTGTCAAGATCATTTTTTACTCATGTGTCACTACAGGCAATGTTGTACTAAATAGAGGCAGATCAGAAGGAATTGTACAGAAAAACAACAACAAAAGAGCAATTAAAGGTTGCTGGGTGGTTCTCTCGGTTGGGTAACATATGGACATACACAAACATTAGGTTGCATAGCCAGATCTTTAACCTGATGGCAGAAGGTCTGAGAACTATGGCTGGGTTGAATGGCTAAAGACTTCCCATGAGGCCATGTGCTAATAGGTAAAACAACCAATCACGTTTCGCTTTGTGCAACCTCATATTTAGGGACATGGAAAGTGCCTACAGTAACAAACCAGTGTGCATTACTGAAAATCTCAACAGTTTACAACAAAGTTTATACCATGAACCTTGCATATACTCTAAAAAATGCTGGGCTATTTTTTTTAACCCAATGTTGGGTAAAAAAGGGGCGACCCAGCCTGTAAGGTTAAATTAAGCCAGAAAATGTGTATATTTGAGCCAGCAATGGATTAAAACAACCAAGCACTGGGTTTGTCCCTTTTTGACCCAATGCTGGCTTAAAATTGAGCCTTTAGTTGATTTTCTTGAATTCTCATCATCAATGGTGTACACACGAAAGCTTTCCTCTTCGATCAGACAGCTCTGTGTTATTTCCAATGGTACCGTTAAAGAACGCAAGACATACCCCAGAATTCCTGTCTAATTCATCCAATCAGAGGCCGATTACAAATCTGCCAAATTGTTTCCAGTTAAATGTGCCATATGCATTCGGTGCTCAGCCAACAATCTGTTTGAGGCTAAGACTAGGTTTAAATTTAGCCTGTGCTGGGTTGTTTCAATCAATGGTTAGATCAGATTACATTTCCTAGGTTAATTTAAACCAACTATTGGGTTTGTCCGTATTTTACCCAACCATGGGAGGAAACAACCCAGAATTGTTTAGTGTGTGTGCGTGTAAGAGAGTAATAATCAGGTAGAATAATAATGCAGATTCTGAAGTCAGGTTGTGGTGGCTTCATTTTATTGACAGATAAGAGGAAAAGCCCAGACAGCAGATCGTGTGAGCGTAGTCTGTGAGTTATACGACCCCCTCTCTAGTCACTAATCTAATGAGAACGCATGCCGCTCATTTAGCGGGTGAGCTGGCGGAATGAAAAACAACCCCATCGTTTAGTTTGAGCCGGAGCCGACAAAACATCAGTCATCAGTCCATTAGGCACAATACAGAAACCGGGAAACGCGACTGCAGCATATGGGGCATAGTCCAATGACTCTGTTTAATGTGAATTTTACCACTTTGTAGTGTGATTTGTAAAAATAAGGGCTGATAGGTCACTGTGATTTTGCTAATCTTGTTGTGATGGAACAATGTTTCTATCAACCAATCAGATTTTAGGGTTAGGCTTGTTGAATTTATAATATCCTTTTAACTTTATTGGTAGTTAATGGTTAGGCTTTAGAATAGATAGAGAATAGGAACTTGTCCTCCTTGGGTTGTTGCTACAGGATGTTTGACTTTATATGGTCGGCCAAATGAGTACATCCTGTTGCATCCTAGTAAAGAATTAGCATAATGTGCTTTCGCAATGGAGTTTTACATTTACTCTTATTGGATGAGTGGAAAAGTTGCAGAAAAGTTCAATGTGTAAATGAGATTTGGGGAGCAGTGGTTTGCCATTTAAATAAATCTGTAAGAGAGAAGCTTCCTCCCGCTGTTAAATTCATTTTTGATTTATCGCTTCCTTCTTTTCAATGTTCTGTAAGGTATGATTAACCTTGAGTTTATTGCATAACTGAAGCTAATGCTGCTCCTTCTGTCTATCGCTCTTCCTCAATCATTTATTCACATCATGAACACCCTTCACTCTTTTTTATAGGAGAAGAAATCCTGCTATGTATGTCTTCAGGGAGGAAATTTTGAAAGGCCTGAAATATAGTGAATAGTTTTCAACCTAATCTGTATTGCAGTATTATTTTCCCATTATCAGTATAACTTTGAGGTAAGGGTTGCCTAAATATATGGGATTCAGGTGATTTAAAAAGTGTCTTGTTTACCTAAACTGACCACCATTTTTATTGGTTGAAACACAAAATTATAGTCTGATCTATAATCAGAAAAAGTTGGGACACTGTAGAAATTGTGAGTAAAAAAGGAATGGAATAATTTACTAATCTCATAAACTTATATTTTATTCACAATAGAATATAGATAACATATCAAATGTTGAAAGTGAGACAAAGTTGGGACAGGTAGCAATAAGAGGCCACAGAATTTAAATGTACATATAAGGAACAGCTGGAGGACTAATTTTCAACTTATAAGGTCAATTGGCAACATGATTGGGTATAAAAATAGCCTCTCAGAGTGGCAGTGTCTGTCAGAAGTCAAGATGGGCAGATAATCACCTATTCCCCCAATGCTGCGGCGAAAAATAGTTTTCTGAGTTTCTCAGAGAAAAATTGCAAAGAGTTTGAAGTTATCATCATCTACAGTGCATAATATCATCCAAAGATTCAGAGAATCTGGAACAATCTCTGTGCGTAAGGGTCAAGGCTGGAAAATCATACTTGATGCCCGTGATCTTCGGGCCCTTAGACGGCACTGCATCACATACAGGAATGCTACAGTAATGGAAATCATAACATGGGCTCTGGAATACTTCCAGAAAACATTGTCGGTGAACACAATCCACCGTGTTATTTGCTGTTGCCAGCTAAAACTCTATAGGTCAACGAAGAAGCCATATCTAAACATGACCCAGAAGCGCAGGCGTTTTCTCTGGGCCAAGGCTCATTTAAAATGGACTTTGGCAACGTGGAAAACTGTTCTGTAGTCAGACGAATCAAGTTCTTTTTGAAAAACTGGGACGAAATTTCATCCAGACTAAAGATTACAATGACATCCCAAGTTGTTATTAGTGCTCATTTCAGAAACCTGCATCTCTGATGGTTTGGGGTTGCATGAGTGCGTGTGGCATGGTCAGCTTACACATCTGGAAAGGCACCATCAATGCTGAAAGGTTTGTCCAAGTTTTAGAGCAACATATGCTCCCATTCAGACGTCGTCTCTTTCAGGGAAGACCTTGCATTTTCCAACATGACAATACCAGACCAATATGCAATACTGCATCAATTACAATGTCAAGACTGCGTAGAAGAAGGATCTGAGTACTGAAATGGCCAGCCTGCAGTCCAGATCTGTCACCCACAGAAAACATTCGGTGCATCATAAAGAGGAAGATGCGACAAAGAAGACCTAAGACAGTTGAGAAACTAAGCCTGTTTTAGACAAGAATGGGACAACATTCCCATTCCTAAACATTGGTCCTCATCCAGCTGTTCCTTTTTATGTACATGTAAATTTTCTGGCCTCTTATTGCTACCTGTCCCAACTTTTTTTGGAATGTGTAGCTCTCATGAAATCCAAAATGAGCCAATATTTGGCATGACATTTCAAAATGTCTCAATTTCAACATTTGATATGTTATCTATATTCTACTGTGAATAAAATATAAGTTTATGAGATTAGTAAATTATTCCATTCCTTTTCACTCACAATTTGTGTCCCAACTTTTTCTGTTTTGGGGTTGTATAAGAGCAAGGTTAGGAACAGAACTTCCAGAAAAATGGTCCCTACACTCTAAAAACAAACTGTGCTATATAGCACCAAAAGTGGTTCTTTGCTCGTAATCATAGAAGAACTGTCTTAACCTTTTTATACTTTGGGTACACACTCTCTGGCTGAATCTGAAATCGCATACTTACTGAGTAGGTACTGAATTTCACTTAGTACCTACTAAACAAGCGGTAAGACAAGACAGTACGTACGTTTACCATGTTGACGTTATCATGTGACCTATAACGTAGTAGACTTGTTCGAGTTCATGCGGAACAACAAGAACCGACAGTAGGACGACATCACAGTACCGCGAGAGCGACTCTAAATCTCCATGTGATTTCGGGAATTGCTCTCATGGTTATTTGATGTCATCCACCTGTTGGTTCTTGCAGCGGTACATGAACTCGAACAAACCTAATAACAGGCATGAAAACAGATGCGTGTGTATGAGGGACAGGTGCACTAACACATGATTGCATCAGTAACTTGACAACTCTACAAAGGTCTCTGTCAGTGTTAAAGATTTTATATTACACCAAATTATTTAGTGGACAAAAATAAGTAAAACAAGCAGACTGTTATATAATATGTATTGTCAGATGACAAGTGATTACACTTTAGTGAAGCAATGATGCTCTTTTATTTATTTAAAACAACAGGAAACATGAATAAAAAAATATCACAATAAAAACTTTTTAATTCAAATTTAGTCAAATGTAGGCTATTTTATAACAAACTATCACATATTTACTGTCATCTCAACACAGCTGTTACAATTCTACATCTTTATTTTCATGAATCAGCTGAGCACTTTGTGTTATATCCTGGGTCTGTGCGTGAAGTCAGGGTGCTGAGGAACAGCCCTGTGTAACGTATTGAAATCACTCAATTGGTTGGTCTCCGGTTGCTTGCTTTGCTTTCCCGTGGCATCATGGGAAAGCTGGGATAGAAGTGTCCATCCGATGCTTGCTTCCAAATCTGGGCGAACTTAGTAGGGCATCCGGGGATTTCTCGCCTACTTATTTTATAAATACTGAGGATTTGGACATACTACTCTGTTCACGTACTGTTTCCCTTACTACATTTTCAGTAAGTAGGCGGTTTGGGACGATACTTAAGTACACGTGCCTCTGAATCTAGCAAGAAATAGTCAAAAATTCAGGTAATTCTCGCCTACCCTTTTATGTATACTGAGGTTTCGGACATACTATTCGTTCGCCTACTGCTTTTTGCCTACTATATAGTATGGCAGTATGCGGTTTCGGATTCAGCCTGTTTTGAGGGATGGACTGGTACTGCTGACTAAGAGTGGATTATTTATTACTTTTTCATGCAACAATTAATTAATTTTTGTAATCATTTTAATAAGCAATATTATATAACAGAAACGTTACAATATAATAAACAAGAACTTGTTTAGTGCTCTTATGAATGTTTTCAGCTTGACTTTGTTAAAGGTTCTAAATTGAATGAAATAACTGAATTCTTAATGCTTATGTTTTTGAGATTATCTTTTTATAGGGGTGTTAACATATTTGGCATATTTTATTTAAACCCAATTCTTTTACATCTTTGTACAGTGCTTTTGTCTTAGTCTTACCAAATGTACTGCTCGTGCTGAATGATGTACCTAAATTGTAAATTTTAGGAGCTTTGTAAAGGGTACTGTCCTAGTGACAGCTTGATAACATTTTGTTCTGACAGTGTTGTGCATAATACTGCATATAGCTCGTGCAGAGACTGCTATAAATAAACCAATCAAATTCCTAAAAACTGTGGCACTGTTAAACCAACAGTGAGTTTAGGGCACGACTACTTAGTTGACCAATAGGGCACGAATACTTTATTGAGAAAACTGATTTATTTCCAATGTAATAATACACCTTTAAAAATCTTAGTTTCAGTCCAAACATAATTAAAATGAACAAGGCTGTACAAAAGCCAGATCAGATGCTTTTCCTAGTGTGAATATAATCTTGGATCTCTTTCATGTACTAGCACACACACTCTTCACTTCATTTTGTGTTACATAAAGGCATAAATAACACAGGGCAGTCTGGACCCGCACTGAGTCATAGGTTTATGTGCTTCTGACTTGGCCTTGGGGAACGGCTGTGAATTTGTCTGCTGCTGTTAGACTGCAGTCTGTCTGCAATGATGTTACAGCTGTTAGCAGAGGTCCAATGCACTTAGATAGATCATGTCTGTCATTTTTTGTGCTTGTGTTATAATGGTATGTGAAAACATCCTTTCTAATCAATGTCTGATCCAGAGTGACCGGTTGTGAACACGTCCCCCTTCCCGGTTGTTATGAATCACAAAGCCAGCGAGAAAAGTTCAAGTGATGCTTGTCTGATATATTGACGCTCTGCTATGCCCAGCATTAATCCTTATTGAAGCAGATGATATTGCTTGTGCTATGTGGGGGAAAGGAAAACCAAAATGCATGTCCGCAGTGCTGTTCGTGATTTGAGCTCTTTGTTTAAAAGGTTTCCTAAAACAAGAATGAGTTATGTGTGAAGTGAGAGTTTCTTTAAAATCCATTACAGTACAGTCAACCCCAAAAATGCTGGGTCGTTTTAACCCCATTGTTGGGTCCAATATAAACATTTTCTGGGTTAATTTTAACCCATCTGCTGGGTTTGTCCCTTTTTGACCCAATGCTGGGTTGAAAGTAAACCTAGAAAATGTTTGACCCAACAAGATGGTTCATCCCTTTTCGACCCAACATTAGGTTGACAAAGAGGGGCAACCTTCCGATCTCTCTGATGAAGCCAATACGGAAGTGACTTAAACTGCAATTCATCAACTGGCCGCTTGAGGCTGGCTCCAAAAGGGAGTAAATTCCCATAGACTCCCATGTTAAAAATGCCCAAATTTCCAGTAGAAAGTAATATGTTTACAGCCTGGTACAAAAAGTGTTTTTGGTCTTTATAGCAAATTTTGCCCTTCATGACAACTGTGAGCAGGGTGAATTTTTTTGTAACTCATACGTTTAAATTATATTAAGCCTTAAACTTCTGCATAATTAAGGGCGTGGCCGCTTGAGTGACGGATGAACAGCCACTGCTGTCACTAGAATCGAGCTAGGTGGGCATGGTTTCAGCAACCAGCCACCTCCGCTTCACCCATGTCACGCCTCTTTACCCATTTTCGGTTTTCCGCGAGTGATTCGCAGTGACGCGCGGCCAAGATGGCGATGGCAGGCAATGCCTACTTTAAGCTTAAAAAACTATCTTTCCAAAACAATGGGTGCCTACGTCCATATTTTTTTACAGTCTATGGTTGAAAATAACCCACCATTTTAAAGTGTAAAGAGCACTTGATAGATGTTTGCTTTGGGTTTAGTGGCAGTTTAAAAATAACTTTTAACTTTTTAATGTATAGTGCAATCTTTAATATAAATTTCAATATAAAATGTAGGGGAGAATCGGGGCGCAAGTAATGCGGGACTAGTGTTGTGACGGTACCAAAATATCAGTAAAAAATTCCGGTTCTCTGTACCAATTTCAGTACCAAAGCAAAACACAAAAATATGCGAATTAAACACTAATTTATAAATAAAGTTAAAGCGTCCATAACACAAGCTGTTTTTGTGTATCTGATGGTAATCTGGAGTACCTATATAGTAGTATTACATCCTTTATATCTCCGAAGAGTCTTTAGTTTTATCAGATTTATAAAAGACAGATTAGCTTTTAGCTTAGCGATTCTTTCCGATAACATACGAAAAAATTCGGAAGGAGGAGTTATGAACGGCGGGAGGAGCGAGTCGCGAGTCAACACTTTAAACAACGCTTACTGGATATCTTTTGATTCACTACATGTTTGTGTCGATTATATAACATGCACTTACGCCCAGATTTCCAACATACACAGAAGTCTTACTTACACATGCAACTCATGACCCGGTTGGGACTTTTCAATGAAATCCAGCATTAAACAAACACACACGCAAAACTCTGCTGCTACATCCGGATAAACAAACTATATCCATTGTTTCCATAATGCTGGCTTTTTTCTCCTTACATCCAAAAACACACTTCTTCTCTTGTGCCATTGTTGAGTCTTTGTCAGTCCCGCTGATTGACGTGGGCATGCTTTTCCGGGGGAAAAGTCCATAAAAAGAAGTGATACATATAGTTTACGTCAGCTGGACCCTTAATCGAAAAAACTTTCTGAAACTTGTACGAACCAAGTGCATTCGGCACCAAAATACTCTGTAACACATCCAACTGCATTTTGTTGACCCCCCCTTTAAGATAAATAACAAAATATGTTTGCAAGTATTAACAAGGTCATAGTCATGTATATTCACTAAAAACAAATGTAACACAAAAATCTATCTTGTTCTATTGTGTTACTTTTGACCCACTTGTGTGTTACTTTCGTCCCAGCTGACAGGGTCAACAGTAACAAACAATGCGCTACTTATGTTAAAAGCAAAATTATACTAAAGACATTTACATTTGTTCAAAATTCCACCTTTGATAGACCACACTTGTGAGTTATTGACCATAGCAAAAATATATCTCTGTCTAAAACATAATTTTTTTAAATTAAGTTTTTCTCCCTACTTTATGAGTTTCAGTGCCCAAGTACTTGATTTGAGCTTGAAAAAAGAAATAAAGTATATCTTCAAGAATTTCATCGGTTCACATAATTCTGCAGTAGGTAGGATATGGTTAACTCTCTTCATCAAAAAAGTGAAGCATGTCTACAAAGAGCTATACCTTTGATTACTCTGCTAGGGTACCTTGGGACCAGTTGGTTAAAAGCTATTAAGAAAATGGATAAGAATTGACATTGTACTTCCTGTGCTGGTACTTTGCTGGATGTAATGTAGCCACTGTGACCTGCATAGCCATAGGCACACATTAAAGCATATGCATGAAGTGAAGGAGGGTGGGAGGTTGGGTTTGTATGGAAGGGAACAGGTAGTAGGTGGCAGCAATTTCCTTCACCTCTCTGCCCCTTTGTCCCTTACTCAACCAACCCTCCAAAAAAAGTGGGGAATATTTAAAAGAGGGAGAAAGAAGCGAATTCTGTCCTTCACTAAAGCAGAAAGAGAAAGACAGAGAGATCGTGTTTGCCAACATGTACAGGAATAAAAGAAGATGTTTGTCTTTCAGTGGATTTGGATGGTAGGTTCTTTGTTTTTCTTCAACAGCTTTTTTGTGCTTAAAAAGATTCACATGTGAACAACGTGCATCAGATTTTATTCGTATTTCTTTATGTATGAGCTAGAATGAGAGGCTTGTCTATTTACAACTTGATAAAAATACATGATCCTAGTTGTGCTTTAAAAAAGAAATTAGCAAATTGGTCACTTTTGAACTTTTTATTTTTCATAATACATTTGAGAGAAATCAATTTAGATATTTTGAGGTGTTTTGGGCTGCAAACATTATCAACTGAGTTTATTTTTCAATACTATTCCCTGTGATATAATGATATTCTACACTGCTAAAATGACTTGCATACTTGTTTTTATCTTCGTTTTCAGTATAAATATCTAAACATTCTTAAATTAAGATACATTAACTTGATAAGCAAAATGCCCCAGATATAACGTCTTGTTTTCCAAAATAAATGATGAAAATCAAGTGAGTTAAGGCCTAAAACAACTTAAAACATCTGTCAGTGGGGCAAGAAAAAATGAATAAAGTTCCTTTTCTTGCTGGCAGATATTTTTCTTTACCTATTTTAAGCATAAACTTGATTTTCATAACATTTCTTACAGAAAGCAAGGCTATAGGTTCTTTTTGCTTTGTATTTCAATTTAATGATTTTTAGATACTTATACCAGAAAACATCACAAAATACTAAGTAAGACATACATTTTTGTGATGTAGATTTATTTGTCAGTTTATTTTTATTAAATATTTTAAAAGATATACAAGTTAAACAGATGCAAAAGTACTGTAAAAGTCAAATACAACCAAATACTGTAAAAGTGCTTTTATTCTAAAATCAACTAAACAATTCTTTAAGCAAAAAAAAAAAACTAAGAATGTAAACCTATGTCTGCCTTATTTTCTATGCATAACAGAGATTTATTTTTAGAACAATAAAATGTATATATCCTTTATATGTATTGCACACATTAAATTAGAGTAGTTTCAACTTTACTGACTTTGTCGAAAGTACAGAGCCAGTTAAAAGTACATATATGAACCACAGGCATACCACACACAAAGATTCATAGTATCCATCCAGTTCTTTATAGTTTAACACATTAAAGCAGCTGCTATGCATGTGCATGTACTGTGTGAGTTTAATGGCAGTGCACCTTGGGGCTATGTGCTGGACCACTGCTGATTTTCTGATAATGGATAGCGAATAAAGACAAAGCGTTCCGTATTTGACAATACACACTGATTACACAAACGCGTCACAAATGTGGCCATGACGACACTGCATATCTCCCACCTTTGCATATGTGTGTGTCACTCACCGAAGGCAATATGAATTTCATTGTACAGAGAACATTTTGATGATAAGGATAATCAAAACACACACAAACAGAAATTGGTCTTGGCAAGCCTTGCAGTTATTTCCCGAGAAAGTTATTTGCTGTTTTAAATTTTTGTTTAATTAACATGGATTTACAAGTCATTTTAACTTACTATTATTTATCTTGACTAGAGATGAGTTGGTTTAACTAGTGCTGGGAAAAGAGTAATCGTAATTAATCGCATACAAAATAAAAGTGCATTTTTTTGCTTTATATATGTGTCTGTACTGCGTGTAATTATTATGTATATATAAATACACACATTTTCATGTATGTTTTTAAGAAACATTTACATATACAAATATAAATATATATATATATATATATATATATATATATATATATATATACATATATTTTATATTAACAATAAAAATTTATATATAAATAAAAATGTTCTGAAATGAATATATGTATTTGTGTGTGTTTAAATATACAAAATTATTACACACAGTACAGACACATATATTAGGCAAAAATGCACTTTTATTTTGTATGCGATTAATCCCAGCACTAGAACCTATAAAAATGTAGTTGAAAAAGTCAACTTCATTTTTAAGTTGTAGCAACTTATCTCTTGTCAAGATAAATAGTAAGCTGACATGATTAAATCTGAATTTATTAAACTAAAAAAAAATGAAGTTAAAACAACTAGGTTTTGCAAGTCAATTCAACCTACTGTTTTAAGTTTTGGCTTAAAAACGTTGACATAAATTATAAAATCAAGTTAAAATTGTTTAATTCCATTTAAAAAAAATAAAAATAATAGTTTATCTGACTAAATGTTGCACATTTTTTACAGTGTGCAGTATTCAGAAAATATGTGACCCTGCCTGTGAAAACGCAGCTAAAGTATTTTTTTGGGAGTTACTTGTAAAAAATTATATCATATCAATGTATATTTTATGTTACTTTAACATAACAAATTAAACTTGTTTTTCTAAGTTGTGTCAACTTATCACAAATCAAAACCAAAAGTAGGTTGAATTGCTTAATCAACATGCATAGTTAAGTTGTTTAAACTTCATGCCTTTTACAGTATGTTTTCTACAAAAAATGATACTACATAATATAAAGAACAATCTGTGAAAATATAATGTTGATATCTTAAATATCGAATGAGTATGTTTAATTATATTATCACATTTTGATGCTCAAAATTTAGCCTGGATTTCAAAGATAGGGTCAAATATTGTATATGATTTTCATCTAATGCATGTAGATATATTCTGTAAAAGATATGGACAGGTTCATAAATGTTTTGTAACATTTCTCTGAGAAAATTAATATTTTAACTCCTCTTTAGTATTCAAGTATTGTGGAAGTGAATGATTGATAATTTACCCTCTGACTGGAATGGATCATCTCACTTTTGTCATTCAGCTGTTAATGTTCACACATTCAAATGGACAAAATGTTAGAAATATACATTCTCAGAGACTATTCAAGCGATTCTCTGAATCCCCTTACAGGATTCATCATGTATTTCTTCTATTGTTTTTGCTTGCAAGACAGAACTGGTAACTCAACCCAAACCCCCTCCAGTGCCAGCACAGTATACAAAATTACCAGCGAGTGTAGCGGCTCACCACTAGTTTAGCTGAAATGATAAACCTCATGCTGTTTTTTTTTGCTTTGGGCCTAATGGAAACAATAATTAGGCCTCTGTAGAATTACACAAACACTAAAAATATGACGCATCATTAAAACACAGTACCAATTAAACAGCAGTAAATGCTTATCAATGTAAGATCACAGGCAAACAAGTTCAAAAAGTCTGTTCTGTTCCAGCAAGTAAAATAAATATTTGATATGTGCTTTAAAATCTGAATGAGAAATGTGTTTTATCATCACAAATCATGTTTAAACTATATTAAAATTAAAGCAGCTCAAGTCTGGGACAAGGATAAGTCCTGTCCGGAAAACTGTCCCTTTATGTGTCAACTTTTGCCTTCATTCTGATGCAAAGCTGTACAGTATGACATTTTTCTATGTAACACAAAAAATTTCCTTAAGTTGTTTGCAAGGTCTACAAAAGTGTATTTACAGTAGATGGAAAATAGGTGCATGTGTTCCCACATTATACGCCTGTTTGTCTAAAGCTCTGGAGTGCAGCAATAACTTTGATTCCTGAATTTAGTAATATTTTCTCTCTTTTTCTCTCCTGCCTTGCAGGATTGACAAGTCCAGCATTGCAGCCCTGAGGGCACGGGGAGTCTGTGTGTAGAGCAAACTTGAACCCATACTAACCTCTCTTCTGATGAGATGCCTAATTATGCAATGAATGAATCTGTCATCCAGTAATCATTTCAACTGTTAAGAGCATGCCAATCTGACTTTGGTGTAAGATCTTTATCAGAGTATTTATGCAGATGTTACAGTCTCGGTTGGACTTATCACCGGGCCTGTTTACATCTCGCATTAAGATCTGTCCTCAGGGTGAAACCATTGCAAGTGCTCAGGTGAGACACTTCACCATTTACACCTGCAGGTAAATGTGTCTCCCGTGACCACTTGTGTTCGGATTACAAGGGAAGATCTGTCATTTCATGATTACATCACTCACTACATAGTTTTATTGCATGTTATCAAAAGCAATCTTGCACGATCACTGTTATCCCAATTACACTTACATTTGTTTTACAAATACAAATGTGATTTGAGCAAAATACATTAGTATGTATTTCATGATTTGCATCACTGCATGTTGGTATAAACTAACTAAAGACATTTGGTGGGGTTTTGTGGATGTAAATGTATACGTGTTTCCCATTAGCAATGTTGCCACTTGGTGATTATTTTCGTTTAAAGGCGCACATAACCGGCAAAGTTTAATTAAAGATTCATTAAAGTGTTTCTGGCTTGATTTATCACCCATGCCAGTTCTGTATGACCGTCTCAACCTTCAAGTGTCTATCACCCCAGTGTGGCTGGAGGGTGGGGGGATAAAAGAGGAAAGATGAGCAGAAGCAATAATAGTGAAGCCCCCGGTTGCGGATAAGCACAGGTGGCTTTGTCACATTAAAGATGTGTGTGTGAGCACAGATATATAGGGAATTGTATACGTCAATACCCGTATACATTCATATTAGCCATCGTCATGTTTCTTTCTGTGGCTTTTATGCGTGTGATTTTTCTGTCTGGCATAACAATCCCTAATTTTGCTGCTTACTATTTATATTGGTCTCCATGGAAATCAGTTTACAAAGGAAGGGCCATCAAAAAAATGTGTGTGCTGCTTGTCTGCGTGCATTGTGCTATCGAGGGGCAGTTTCAAGCCAAAAAGACCCCCGCACATCTGCAACTACAAAGTGAATGGGCTGCACACTTCACCTGATGGATAAAAAGGCCACATTAGAGGAAACGCATAATCAGGACTGTGCGGCTGTTTATGCAGGTTCTTTTGTTTTTGTAATAAAGCTTAATGTTGTGTGAATATGATTTAGAAATAAAGAGATAGAGAGATAAAGGGAGAGAGAGAGAGAGAGAGAGAGAGTCAAAGAAGCGAGAGCCTGTATTCTAGTATTTCTGGTGGACCTCTCATTGCTTAAGATGCCTCGCAAAATCTGGTGAGCTCTTTGTGTTTTTTACTTATAATTTTGAGTATGCTTTACTGTATTTGTATCTTTATTGTACTCCGTATTTGTTTTTGCTATTCAGAGTATCATTTCATGATGGTTTTACAATAATTCAGCCTTTAAACAAATTATTGCAACGTTTTCTGTATGTATTTAGAGAAATTATTGGTTCAAAACTTGGTAATATTTACTATATCAGTATAAGCTGAGAGTTATAGTCACATTTTGATTTGTGTTTACATTTTATTTACAGGATCAGTTTCTGTAGCTCAATTTAAAGCATTGCACTGGGAACAAGTGTCATAGGTTTAATTCCCAGGGAATGCCATATAAATGATACATGTATACAGTTATAAAATTAATGTGAACAGGAGATAGTTTGGCTCGTATTGAAACCTGACTGTGGTATCATGATGAATCTGATCATTTGTGTGTCCTTTGAAACTGTTTGAGACTTGGAGATTGCTTGGGTCTTTTCAGAAAACAGAGATGCAAAAGACTAAAATGGGACTTCATTTGATCTCCATTTCTGGGAGAAACATTTGTGGTTTAGCATTTCCATTTTCAAAGCAATCTGATTGTTGCATGCGAGGAAAATTGAGATTAAAAAACCTTTTGTGTTGAAATGCCTAGTCCATTCGATATTAAATAGCAGTAGATCACAGACTTGATTCAAAACCGGAGGTAAACCGTCTGACACTTAAATGAGACTGCCTGAGGAAAAGTTTCAGCTGTCACAAACAATCCCATCGCCAGCACTGTGATTTAATTATCTCCCCTCAGTACGATCTAATATTGGAGACAACCTCCTGTTCTTCGGGGTTGATGTGTACTGCTGACAGCCATGACATTAACTCACACTGAAAGACTGCTGCCTTTTATCTATAAACTCATTTGGAGTTGGGTTAGCTATCTACCTATAAAACTGTCTACCGTGTGAGATTACACATTTGAAATGGTCTGTTTAAACCAAAAGGAAAAGTTTGTCAGATTGAGTCTGGAATTTACTCTACGGGTGGCAAGGGATTATGGGCTGCCGTAAGGGTTGATTTAAGATCGTGTGACAGCTCAGACGTATTGCCTGCTGGGATACCGCTGGGTCTCTAACCACATCTGCAGCTGTCTCGATTAGGCTTGTAATCCTACAGGAGGCAATTAGAGACACATACCCACAATTACCCATTAGATTTAAGAGCTAAGAGCAAAAACACACATGTACGACTTACTGTATGGAAGGATGGAGATCTGTTTGCTACTGTCCTAAAATGTTAAATGTCAGGAAGCATAAATTTCCCTGTGACCTTTTGCTGTTTTGTATTCTTTTTAAATTTATATAAATTATTAATTATACTTCATTAGTTATTAATTCACCTTCAAAGATATGTACCCCAACATACTTTTTGCCCCCAAAAGCTGTAAACAGATTTACCATACACCACAAATCTGTGCTTTTCCAAAAGTAACCTGTTTTTAAAAATGTTGACCTTTTTTGTAAATGAGAACAGGGTTTACTTAATTTGCATAAGTTGTGTAATGTTTTCATAATGTGTTTTGTTAAGCTCTAACTCTTGTTTGACACCAGAGGCCAGCAGAGATACAGGTATTATACTTGCACGTAAACAAACCTTTTCATCATTGTCCTGCAGGTGGCAATGTCCTCAAAGGTGTCTTTTTCTGGAAAATGTTTGATATTGCATTATTCAATCACTTTTATCTTAACTGTTAATGATTTAAAGGGATAGTATACTCAAAAAAAAGAAAATTCAGTAATTATTTAATTACTCTCTTAAGTACCTGTATACATTTCTTTGTTTTGCTATACACAAATTAAGATATTTTAAAGGAAAACACCACCGTTTTTCAATATTTTACTATGTTCTTACCTCAGCTTAGACAAATTAATACATACCTATCTTTTTTCAGTGCGTGCACTTTTAATCTTTGTACAGCGCCTCATGAATGTGTTACCATTTAGGCTAGCCCCATTCATTCCTTAGGATCCAAACAGGGATGAATTTAGAAGCCACCAAACACTTCCATGTTTTCCCTTTTTAAAGACTGTTACATGAGTAGTTACACAAGTAAGTATGGTGGCACAAAATAAAACTTTTGTTTGGAGCATAGGAATAAATGGGGCTAGGCTAAATGCTTACACATTCAAGAAGCGCTGTACAAAGATTAAAAGTGCACACAATGAAAAAACATAGGTATGTAGTAATGCTGCGTTTCAGGCAGGTTTTTAAACTCGTGAGTTGCGACTTCAAAACCACGACTCACGACCCTATGCGTTCCAGGCAGCCTGTAACTCGTGTTTTTACAACCTTCTACCGGTGAAAGTGCACTGGAACGGCAGTCAAACCCGTGACTTCCCACCCGTGAACTCGTACTAGATCGATGTACTCCCAGTTCAGAGTCGTGAGTCGTGGTTTTGAAGTCGTGAGTTACGGGTTACAGGTTGCCTGGAACGCAGCATAATTCATCTAAGTTGAGGTAAGAACAAAGTAAAATATTGAAAAACAGTGGTGTTTTCATTTAACTCTTTGCTTGCCAGCTTTTTTTTTAAAGTTGACAGCCAGCGCCTGCATTTTTTGATGATTTTCACAAAAGTTTAATGCCTTCCAGAAAATAGTTAAATAAAATTTAAATATATAAAGATACATTACATCATATGAAAGAACAGACCCTCTGCTTTCAAAAAAAAAAAAAAATCTTACCTTCATTTGTTTTCTTTTATCACCTCTCAAATATGGTTAGGTTAAAAAAAAAAATTCAGCAAAAAGCTCAAATAGTTGCATTTTTATGAAGGACTTTTGATAGAGATCAGATTCAGAGAGATTATCAAAACATACGTTCTTACCATTTGAGATTGCTTCCAGGTTTTATAAGTTGGGTAAGAGCGCCATCTGGTAGATAATAGCGAAAATATGGATTGCAGGAAAAACTTGTCATTGACAGGGAAGCGATAAGTTAACTTATTAATGGTGGGGAAAGAGTTAAGCAATGTTTGTAACCAAACCGTGTTTAAGTACCACTGAGAGTATTTCGCTTTCCTACTATGGAAGTCAATGGTGCTCCTTCTTCTTGCTTGATTACAAATATAATTTTTGGGTGAACTATCCCTTTAAGGTCAACATTTTGTGGCGGTGTCCCCGGACAGGGATTAGGGATTTTTAGTCTAGTCGTAGACTAAAATAAATGTAAGAGCGGTCCAAACTAAAACCAATTTGCACTGACATATCTTAAAATACATCAGTGCCCTTTGTTTTGCCTCAAAATGCACACAATTAAGGGTGAAGTGCACAATGTTTGAAACAGGTTTGTAAGCCAATGTTGATATTTGAAATTGGGCTGCACGATTAATCAAAAAAAGATTCAAGATCTCGATTCATACATACACGCAATCCTCTTTGTAAATGACGGCGATTCTCTTGCATGTACAGTATTTCCCAGTATTCAGATATGCGTTCACGTATTTACATTACAACACTCCAGATGTTATGCCAGTTAAACTTGCTTACACTCACGCAGTGTAAAACCAAACCCTATTCATTCACCAATCACTCAAGAGACTTTATTATAACTAAAAGTACGGTGTAGCACATTTTAGCACGAATCGTGCAGCCCTAATTTGAAATCACCTAAACATACACACCCCTACCCCAATAGAATCTGGACCTTCTTTTGATAGACCCGTCCCACACATACGCAACCCCGGCAAGGATGAACCGGGTGTGCATTATTATCAGTTAATTCAAAGGACCGGTGTCAATTATTACGCTTAGACCATGCAAAGCCTACCACAGACATTGCTCTGATGGTTACTTTAAACATTTGACAGGTTAGGTGTGTGCTTATCGAAAAATAATGTATACCCATGGATTTCTCAACCAATTAGAATAAAGCATTCAACAGCCCTGTGGTACTCTCTAAAACAAACTGTGCTAAATAGCACTAAAAGTGGTTCTTGGCTCATAATCATACAGGAACCAATTTTTGTGCTATATAGCACCTATAAAGCACCTATAGAGAACAAAACATGGTCATATAGCACCACATATGGTTCTATAAAGCACCAATATGGGTTTACACAGGTGCTACACAGATACTTCATCGGTGCTATATGGCACTTAAATGGTTCCTCTATGATTACGAGCCAAGAACCACTTTTAGTGCTATTTAGCACCATTTGTTTGTGTATAATGAGCCTTAAGAACTCAAGATAATTCATAGTCAGATTTATATTGTTGTTGTTGTTAAAATTTATCATCTGAATTTTAATCAAGATCATCTGTGTTCATTCTAAATAATTCATTAATCCTATCAAATATTATTGTTTTATTTTGCAGTAAGTGAATTGAAATAAGGGTCACATAATTCAATGGCAATAAAGAATAGGGCTTTGTTCGCAGCATGTTTACAACTTAGCAGTCTCTTGTGGTATATGGCTATGGCGATACAGTAGCTATACATCAGAAATGATGAAACATACCAGACTGTAAGAGGACCGTTGCCATGAGAGAGACACACTTTCTTTGTCACTAGAAGACTAGCAGTGAATTTAAAGCACTATGCTAAAGTTTGAATATAAGATGTTTTGGCTCTGCTGAATGCGAGTGTTTCGGCTGTGCCCTTTTCAGCTGTTTTGGATGAGACTCTCATTTGGCATCTGTCTGGCTGAAACAGCTTGTGTTATTGTTATTAGGCTTACATTCACAGATGCTTTAATGATCATCACCAACTGTTGAATTATTATTTCTCTCTACTTTGCCCATCTCTCTTTCACACAAACACACGCGTGCTGCCAAAATCCGTCTGAGGTGTGAGAGAGAAGGCGTGCTGCGATGAAGACTCGTATGTGATCGATCCTCTTTCGCCGATCTCTGTTCTCAAGCAGCTGCCCTCCTCTTCTTACAAATATTTACTACTCCACGGCCCCCATTGCAGCCTTCTGCAGCTCTGATAAGGGCACCATCTGGCAGCTTGGTTTTAATGGGGCTTTTAAGGGCCATAAAAGAGCGTAGAGTCCATTGGGAGGATGGATGATGCTACTGCCTGGCCCGAAAGGGCTCGGGATGAATAGGTAAAGGGTAAGCGAGACCACCGCCTGGGCAAAGTGGAGATCTTGAGTAGAACATTTAGTTTTCGTCATCTCTGTGATTGATTTCAAATGGGGGTGATTGTCCTTGAGATGTGTGGGTTAATATTGCAAAAATAAATCATGCGTGCCTCTTAGGCTTCTTGTGTAATAGATGGGTGAGCTGTCAGTCAGAGCTTTTGTTCTGTATTCAACTCTTACGACTTATGTGACATGCTGTTATCCACGTGTCAGGTGGCACAAAAGTACCTGAGGCATGCTGATGTTGAAAACTGGAGCTGAAAGTGTTGGTGAGCGACGCACAAATGAGCAGACATCTCTAAGCCTTGGGACTTACCACATATACAGTCTGTTGAAAATTAAAAACCACCATGGTGACATGAAAGATAAGAGCGTGTCAAGGATCCCTTTTATTGATTGAAGTGGTGGTGGGGAGAACAGAAAAAAAGAATTTTGATGAGCGTTTGCAGGGCATTGCTGCCAGAGGAAGTGGGTGTTAGCATGTGAAAGGGATATAAAAGAGAAAATACAAAGTGGAGAGATGAAAAGTTAAGGATGGTGAAGTAAGGTTGCTGTAGCTGCTTTTCACTTGATCTTCGCTCAAAGCATCTAAGGCATACATTGGTCACGTGAACAACATGGGAGGCTTATGATACCTGGGAGAGCTACCTGTTGGCATTCCCATGCGCCTCAAAGGCAGTTGTTTGGCGAGTGCACACTCTTGTCCCCCAGGGATATTTGAGCCTGAACCTGAACCGTAAATGCTATGAACTGTGAAAGATATGAGTTCATATTATGTTTATTGGCCCCCTGCCAAAAATCAGCAAATGGCAAGTTATGCACGGGCTAACTATTTTACAAGATTACAATTTTGCATAAATTTCTACTATATGAATCGTATAATCATAATTATTATTATCGTAAGTAAACCCGACCATTAGGACTGCACTATATTGGGGGAAATTTGATATGCAATAGCTTTCAAAACAATGCAGTAGTCTAAATGCGATATGAAAATGCTTTACGCTTTTAAAACTATATTAAAATAAATTTTATATCTAAAAATAATATTACCAACATACACGTTTTACATTCCGAACGTTGTTCAACTTTTACACATCCTGAACACACAGGCACTGTATGCCAGTTATTCTGCATCAGTCTATCTATCGACCTCTGCTATCCACATCGACCCAAAACTTTGACTATACATAACTTTGAAATAATAATAAATAAACCTTTGCTATATTTACATTAACGCATGTGGCGGATGCTTTTATCCAAAGTGATACAGTGCATTACAAGGTATACATTTTTTCTTAGGAGTTGTGTTCCCTGGGTTTGAACCCATGACCTTTTGCGCTACTAACGCAATGCTCTACCACTGAGCTATACAGGGGCTGGTCATATAAGTAGAATATCATCAAAAAGTTGATTTATTTCACTAATTCTGTTCAAAAAGTGAAACTTGTATATTATATTCATTCATTACACACAGACACACAATTTTAATAACTATAACCGACAACTAAGGAAAATCCCAAATTCAGTATCTCAGAAAATTGGAATATTGTAAAAAGGTTCAATATTTTGAAGACACCTGGTGCCATACTCTAATCAGATAATAAACTCAAAACATCTGCAAAGGCCTTTAAATGGTCTCTCAGTCTACTTCTGTAGGCTACACAATCATGGGGAAGACTGACGACTTGACAGTTGTCCAAAAGACGACCATTGACACCTTGCACAAGGAGGGCAAGACACAAAAGGTCATTGCAAAAGAGGCTGGCTGTTCACAAAGCTCTGATAGAGAGGCGAAAGGCAGGAAAAGATGTGGTAGAAAAAAAGTGTACAAGCAATAGGGATAAACTAAGTTAGCTGCACAAGCCCTGAAAAGTGAAGTCAAAACGTCTCGATCGCCCCCCCCCCCCAGTGACTGGTCCAAGTATAGGTCATAAACCCCGCCTCCCCCATGTTATTCAATGAGACTTGAGACCAACTAAACAATTTATTTACACTTCAATTATCTTTTTTCCGAAGCTGGTTTCTGTCATTTACTGTAGTTTTTATCACGCTTATGTAAATACAAGTGTTTGTTTTTGATATAAGTTTGTTTTTAGTTAGTTATTTAATGCTATAAAAAAGGTGGTGTCACATCATGATTGACAGCTGTGATATGCGCATTCTGCGAGAGTGAGGGCGGGGCCTTGATTTCGCGGCTTTACTTCCTGCTCACTACTGCGCAGGACTGGTCCCTAAAACGCTACTGTGCTGATTCAAGTCCCAAGACGTCAGCTCCGTATCGGGACACTGGCGGCTGCACTTTTCACCAATAGAAGAGAGTGAACAGGCATCGTCCATTTTTTTTTTGACAGTCTATGGGATAAACGCACTCTGGAGAGGATTGTCAAACAAAACCCATTCAAAAATGTGGGGAAGATTCAGAAAGAATCTTCTGGGTTTCAGCTGTCGCATTACTTGTGTCAAGCCACTCTTGAACAACAGACAGTATCACAAGCGTTTCAAAGACAAAAAGGACTGGACAGAGCTGAGTGGTCCGAAGTTAAGTTCTTTGATGAAAGTACATTTTGCATTTCCCTTGGAACTCAAGGTCCCATAGTCTGGAGGCACACAATCCACGTTGCTTGATGTCCAGTGTAAAGTTTCCACAGTCAGTGATGGTTTGGGGTACCATCTCATCGGCTGGTGTTGGTCCACTGTGTTTTCTGAGGTCCAAGGTCAACGCAGCTGTATACCAGGAAGTTTCAGAGCACTTCATGCTTCCTGCTTTTGACCAACTTTATGAAGATGCAGATTTCATTTTCCAACAGGACTTGGCACCTGCACACAGTGCCAAAGCTACCAGTACCTGGTTTAAGGACCATGGTATCCCTGTTCTTAATTGGCCAGCAAACTCGCCTGATCAAAATGTATGGGGTATTGTTAAGAGGAAGATGCGATATGCCAGATCAAACAATGCAGAAGAGCTGAAGGCCACTATCAGAGCAACCTGGGCTCTCATAACACCTGAGCAGTGCCACAGACTGATCAACACCATGCCAAGCCACATTGCTGCAGTAATTCAGGCAAAAGGAGACCCAAATAAGTATTGAGTGCTGTACATGCTCATACTTTTCAAGTTCATACTTTCAGTTGGCCCAGATTTCTAAAAATCCTTTCTTTGTATTGGTCTTAAGTAATATTCAAATTTTTTGAGATACTAAATGTGTGATTTTCCTTAGTTGTCAGTTATAATCATCAAAATTGAAAGAAATAAACATTTGAAATATATCAGTCTGCGTGTAATGAATGAATATAATATACAAGTTTCACTTTTTGAATGGAATTACTGAAATAATTCAACTTTTACATGATCAGCACCTGTATATATTTGTGCTATTTCTATAATGTTCATCTATTGTGCAGCCCTAACACTCCTCCTAAACTCAAGGTCATTGGGCGGAAAGCTGATCGTACTAAAACATACAAACGACATTGTACAAATTCATATGATTTAGTTACCTTAGTAACAGGATTATGCTGATTTTGTCAGGATATACAGCTCTTTTCAATTGGCTGTCAGCCTACATACAAGCCTATATAGAGATAGAGTCCCAGCATCCATTAGCAGGTGCTGATAGACAAAGTTAACCAGTTCATATAACCATCAGCAGGCTTCCCTTTTTCGAACAACAGAGAATTGCTGTGTCACTAGCACAGTGGTTTGGTGTCCTTCACCAAGTCTTATCTCAATTTAAGGGCACCTACACACTACAGTTTGTGCTGCATCAGAGACTGCAGTAAATCCATTCATTTTAATGAAAACCGTGCATCACAGGGACACATATGAAACAGGCAGAGGGTCTTTAAATGAATCTTTGTGCGCTACGACCTGATCACATAAAGGCTAAAACATTCCTTTCAAAAAGACACATGGCACATAGGACGTGACCAAAATTTCTATCAAATTTGCTAAATTGACTCTGACCTCTGTTGTCCTCTCTCTCTTTCTCTTTGTGTCGTTTTTTTCTCTTTCTCTTCATACAAGCTTTGCATTGAAAAGGAGACCAGATTCAATGTGCCTCATAAATGACTTGGGTGGAATCTATTAAAACCGAAACTGCTGTCTGCTTTTCCCGCCTGCGTCACAGACGAGATAGAGAGAAAGAAAAAAATCTTTTAGCTTGCTTGTAAATTGTTACTTTTAATGTTCAAGCTATTATTGCTTTTTCTGCTTTACTACTTGTCATGGGAACCTTACGGGCTGTGCTGTTGCTATATTGCTCGCTATATCATCTCAATCGCATCCTCCTATCAGTCTGTGCTGTTGTTCTGCCACTCCTCCGGCAAGCATCCGCCCTTTTCTGAAGAAAAGCCGGGCAGGAGCTAAACAATTGTCAGACCGAGCTTTGTCACAAACAGAAGGACGGGGCCAAATTGATTTATGATTCAAATGAAATAAGTGACATTTGCAGCAGCAGAAGAAGAAAGGGTTGTTGGGGGGAGAGGAGTCTGAGTTTGGTTCACTGGATGCATCACGTCAAATCAAAAAGGTACATTAAGTCAGGCAGAAAGAAAAATAGACAGTGTGTGAGGGATGAAACTCAAGGGGAAAGCGTATTGGACAGATTATAGATGCAGAAGTGTTTTTAATAGGGAGATAAATTCGTACACTCACTTTGATGTAGCTGTTGTGGAACAATGGTGCACTCTTGAGCCAGATTAATCAGAAATGATATCCTGCTTTTCCAGCACTGAACGCCATCTTAGCAATTAGTGGCCGCATAAAGATGAGAAAATGTCAGTCATAGCTGATTTCAGAGAGCATCTTTATATCTGTATAAATGTTTATTAATGAATTCACAGTTGATTGTAATGCCATGCTATGCTTTTTGTCCTTGAGGAGAATTTCTTGGATTCTGGGTTCCCACACCAAACTAAAGACTCCATTATATTGCAGAATACCCATGTGAAACGTGACATTTCAAGACAACCTAAAGCGAAGGGTTTCCTTGTAAACTTTTTTTAGAAAATATAAAACAATATACTGCGACTTCTTTAGCAAATATTGAAAATATGTACAAAGAGAGCAGAATGTGCCATGTAGCACATCCAGAGATGAGATGACTCTCCCTACCAGCAGGTGGCAGTAGTCAGGAAAACAGAGCTAGTGACAAATGAGATACAAAATATAAACATAATGGCATTTACATACTGGCATTTTTTAACCCATGAATCACGACTTCAAAACCGCTACTCACGACTCTGAACTGGGAGTACGCGTTACAGGCAGCCTGTAACCATTTTTTTTTCAAACCTTCTACCCGTGAAAGTGCACTGGAACGGCAGTCAAAACTCACCCGTGAACTCGTACTAGATCGATGTACTCCCGGTTCAGATTCGTGAGTCGTGGTTTTGAAGTCGTGATTTACGAGTTACAGGTTGCCTGGAATGCGGCAATAGGTTAGACTATGGCCCTTTCCCAAATGACGCACTTCATGTGGACTTTCGGTCTCGTGGCCTTAAATGCTCGCTTAGTCTACGAGTCCGTAGGGTGTCCCATCTGTCATTTTTACGCTTCGAAGTGTGCTCATCAGCGCCCCCTTTGCCCTTGATGCGGTCTTCGGCGAAGGCCACACTGCAGCAGGCTTTGCGCACTTTACCAACCCATAAGTTCTTGCGAAAGAGTAATCAGACCAATCAGACGAGTTCACACTGACGGGCAACTTCTCTAAGTATTTCCGGCGTGATGCTCGAGTCTGTCCCAAAATATGACTCCGGTGCATGCAGGTGGACTTGCATCAAGGGTCCCTAAAGTCTGCACTACATGATGTCATCGAAGTGTGGACTCTACAAGTCCAGAGTGTGCCATTTGGGACAGGGTGTATATTGCTAGGCAACTAATGCCGCTTTCCTAATGCTAATGCTGTGAATCACGACTTCAAAACTAGGGGTTTGCAAAAATATCGATACAGCTAACTATCGTGATGCTTTTTCCACGATAGTGTATAGATATTTCAATCTCTACTATCGATATTTTAAAACTTTTATAATCCCTCTGTGTGCGTAAAACGACCTCCTCCGCTGCTGCTGTAGTTGACGCTGTCCAGTTGTTTGTCATATACAGGCAATGTCTCAGAAGTTAGTGGAAGTGAAAAAATGGCAGAACATTTTATTAAAAAACCTGCACCTTTCGTGTGGATGCACTTTGGCTTTAAAAATAAAATAAAAAATCAGCTATTTAAAAAAAAAAAATTGATAAAAAACCCATTGCAATGTATCGCTGTATGCAACATATTGTACCGTGTGGCCCTTGCCAATTCCCAGCCCTATTCAAAACCACGACTCACGACTGTGAACTGGGAGTACATCGATCTAGTACGATCTAGTACGAGTTCATGGGTCTAGCACTGCAGTTCCAGTGCACTTTCATGGGTAGAAGGTTGGAAAAACATGGGTTACTGGTTTCCTGGAACGCGTACTCCCAGTTCAGAGTCGTGAGTCGTGGTTTTGAAATCGTGATTCATGGGCTAAAACACGTGCCTGGAACGCAGCATAAACCCTGTCCCAAATGGCGCACTTCATGTGGACTTTCGGTCTCGTGGCCTTAAATTGCATGTTCTCGCTTAGTCTACAAGTCCTATCTGTCATTTTTATGATCCGAAGTGTGCTCATCAGCACCCCCTTTGCACCCTTGGTGCAGGGTTCGGCTGCTGCAGTCTCCACGCACTTTACCAACCCAGAAGTCCTTGCGAAAGCGCAATCAGGCCAATCAGATGACAGTTGGGAGGAGTTTACATTGATGGGCAACTTCTCTTCCTATTTCCGGCATGATGCTCGAGTCTGTTCCAAAATACGACTCTGGTGTGCCCTCGTGGACTTCGCGTCAAGGGTCCCTAAGGTCTGCACTACATGAAGTCATTTAAGTGTGGACTCTCAGAAAGTCCACAAGTACGGAGTGTGCCATTTGGGACAGGGCCTAACCAGTTTCAGACAAATCTCGCTCATCACAGATGGATTTTGTGATATATCTGTAATGTCTTAAAAGCGATATCTTTTTTTATTTCACGTTGTGGGTTCCCTTTTGACTTTTATTGTTTGCTTGCTTGCAATAAGCCGAACAACCAATCAGAATGATTTGACTCCCAGATGAGCTCCACATTTAACATACTAATTCAACTTATTAAAAGATGACGATGAATGACTTGAGCCGACGGTGGGAAGCGTAACAAACAACTAAGTCAAACGATGCTCAAAACCTGTCTGATGGCTGACCATCAGCTTGTAGCTTTACATGAAACTGAAAACTGAAGATTGGAATGAAACAGTGAAATTAAGTTAAAATGAATTATGTGACAGCCAATTATCATAATTTGCTACTGGCAGGTGGTATCATTAGAGAGAATTTAGGTCAAGTTGTCAATATTTTTGTTACAATTTTCTGAATGAGAAGAATACATTTGAAACCTGGTTTATTAATTTAATTAGGAGTACAGAAAAATAGGTTCACAGGTTCTTTAAAATGAATCTCTTCTTCATCATACATCTGTCAAAATTCTCCCTTGGAGGCTCATTTAAAGTGTAGTCATTATTACCCAACGTTTCTCAGTTCTGTGTCCTTTTTGGGTTTCATAGCTTCTGTATATAAAATATTTGTCATGTTAACCTCAGAGAGAGAATGGCCAGCTGTCATATTTCTTGTCCTCAGGGTGCAGACACTTTGCAAATGATATATGATCTGTCGAGCGGTGTCCTAGATGCCCTATGACAGAGCTGTGGGGTCTTAATAATTTCTCTGGTGATTTTTCTCCTTAGAGATGAAGTTTAAAGTTGCCATAAAATGATGAGCTGTGAGAATGAGATTCATACGCTTGTGAATTTTGAGGTTGATGTGGAAAAAACACAACACCTGAGGGGTTTACTTGGAAGGTAACCGGGTGTTTCATTCCTCAAGTTTTAATCTCTGGTTGTGGTAATGTGTGAGCCTGGAGGGGGGTTGTTTCATAATGTTATTTGTTGTTATCTCAGGTGACCAATGACCGATTCAGTGCCATGTCACAAGCTCCGCCTCCTTTAGACGCTATTGTGGCCAATGGCTCAAAAATTTGATTGGTTATCATAGCTCAGGTCCTGCTGGTAGATGTTTTAACGTTTGTAATCTGACAAAAGTATTGTAAAGGTATACAGAACAGTGATTTAAAAACTTTGAAGACTAATTAAGGCTTATTTAATACAGTAAACTGTCCATATCAATTCTACAATAAATAAATTTTAATGTTAATGTTAACGTTAACATACATGTTGGAGAAAATGTAGGTGTTTATACTGACAAAGTTTAATCCACAGCATGCCATTAATCTGTAAATAAGGCATAAAAAATGCGCATTTATACTTTCTTTGTATCTTGTGTCACATTTTGTTTAAGCCAGGAGGTAGCAATGGGTTAATTCCATGTGAAACAGTTTTAATAAATACTTGCATATGCTTGTTTTTATTTTTTTTAACCCTCCGTTATTAATCTTCCTATCGCTCACATATTAATAAAGGAAGGCTTTGATAGTGCAAGAGAGCAGTCCCGCCTCAAGATTTCTTTGCAGAAGTTATCGCTCCACAAGTCAATGACATTTACAAAGGTTGCGCTCCATTAGATCTTTCATTTACATAACATTTGCATTTTCTCATTTTGCTATGCTTTCAGTCCAAAGTGACAGCGCGAAAAGCCAACTGATGTAACAAATACAATTACAGAGAGCATCTGACACCATATACAGATACAAAGAAAGTAGGAATACATTAATTCATACTGTATATGTCTGTCGGGAAACGCCATGCACGTAACTTTAAAATAATAACAGGAAATAATGTGCAGTGTGATTAGCCAAAGGAACAAATATGTAATATATTTCAAGCACAATTCAAGTCTGCCACCATTAGTGAATAACATGCATGCCAAGTGCAACCAAGTATGGAGTGCTAGACATAACAGACCAGTTGATGCATTCAAGTTAACTGTAAAGTTAATGCTATTAGCTTCTGGTTGTTTTTGTTATGTAAATGATTAACACACAATCTTATTCAGACCTGTTTATATGCTTTACATGTATTAGCATACAGTCTATAGTAGACTGTCAAAAAAAGGTACAAAAGCTGTCACTGGGAAGGTACCCATATGTTCCTCTGAGGTACCAGGATGTACCTTTGGGGTACTTATATGCACCCTTTGGTACAAAGGTGTTTTTAAAACGGTATGGTCCCATTGACAGCTTTTATATCTTTATTCTGGGAGTGTACGACTCTATAAACTGCTCTTGATGTTTTTTGTTTACGGTCTCATAGTATAAAGATGTACTGTGAAGTGGGCACCTACACACACGCAAGTCAATAGGAGATGAGCCCAAAAGCTTTGAGGAGTTCAACATGTCTGAGTTTCATTCTGAATGAAGTTTAAAGTGTCATGATTGTAAATTAGGTACTTGGCCTTACTGACATTACTTCAGAAGGCTGTTATCATTTCAGATTGACCATGTGAATACATTTCTGCAAACAGAGGGGTAGACCAATATAGTGTTTATCATAAAGAAATTACTGTCTGACATTGTTGCCTATTGTTGGGGTTAGGGATCTGAACATACATAATACCTCAAAGTGTGTGGTGTTTTGAGAAGTGTAGAGGCAAAAACCAAAAGTATAATATCTATGTAGAAGTTTTCTTTAACTTTAGGATACAGTCATTTTATATTGAGTGTGTCTCTTTACCTTTATAAAATGGTTAGTTCCAGTCTTTGAATCTGATTGGTCAATAGCTGTGTTTTAATTTACAATAAAACACAGCTATGACTGATGCACCCATGTTTCTGTGTATTACTGCACAGCACCCTTAGCAACGTAAACATATGTACAACATTAATGGTGTTCAAAGTCAGTCAGGGACTATTTTTACGGCGGAAGAAAGATGTATAGTGATTTTACATTGCGTTGATACATATTTCCTTGGTTTAGTATTTGTATTGTGTGATAACCATTTTATAAAAGCAATAAGGTACTCAAGGCTAGTGCTATATTCAGTGTTCCCACGGGTTCTTGAAATCCTTGAAAGTTTGTGAATCTGGGGAAAAAAATTCAAGGCCCTGGGAAGTTTTTGAAAATATACATGTATAGATACAGGTCATTGAAAGTGCTTGAATCTATTTTATGCAAGAAGTTTTCTAAAAAAAAAAAATCTATATTATTCCCTGTGTAGTGTAGGATAATATCATTAAAATTCTAGCCTTTTTAAGCACACGTGCCAAACTGTTCGCTTTAAATGCTTATATCTTCTGTATGCAAATGTTGATTCGTACCAAAATGCTTTTTTGCATAGTTGTGTTTGACACATGAAAACATCTCTGGTTACGTATGTAACTGTTGTTTCCTTGAGAAGGGAATGAGGTGCTGCGTCTCCCTTGCAATACTTCCTGCATCCCTGTAACGCTTTCTTTGGCAATATTTCAGATAGCGATTTACTTCCTGGCTCCCGCATCACCCTGTCTTTGTCGTGAAGCCTCACCATTGGTTGAATTTGATATACACATTCAGACACACTTACCCCTGAAGGCGTCCCTAAAGTGTCACCGCAGTGACGCAGCGCGAGTTCCCTCGAAAGGGAACTGTAACAATGTATCTTAAAAGGTAACTCGATGTAACCTTGCTCTCACTTGAAATGTGTCCCCACATTTACTCCTTGAATTTGAGGGTATTGGACCCGGAAAGTTCTTAAAAATCTCCTTGAATTTCAAGTTAACTAAGGTGTGGGAACCCTGTATATTGTGAATAAGTCATGTTTTGCCTTGTACCTAACAAGGCCCTTCAATCATGACTTATTCCACGATACGGCACAGCCTCTTGTGCATTTTGCATTGTAGGCTATATATGTAAAAAGGTACTTGTACCAATGGAGGTTGACACATGTGCAATTTTATTATGCATACACAATAGCAGTGTCCCACTCCGAAGGCTGCATTATACTGTAAGACCTATTGCGTCATAGCAATGCGACCACAGGCGAAGGCTGTCCCAATTCGAAGATGCTTACAATGCAGCCTCAAAATGCATCCGTCTTTCCTTGAGCCGCTAAGGATAGATGAATGGATTCTTCACAGCATAGATTATCCTGAGATTCATTACATGCCCGTAATGGCTGGATATAACGGCAGAAAATAGTAAAATAAACATTTAAAACCTGTATTAAATAAACATGTGTATTTTGCAGAAATCGTCACTGTTTTACTATTATAAATTGATTTGTTTTACAGTTTCTCTCAGTTTCAGAAATTAATTTTTCAAAACACTCAGTTGTGCACAACATAAATGCAAATTCTCATTGTTTTTTATGCTTGATACAAACATACAAATGAGTGTGTATAATTGTCTGCTGTTTGCTTTTGTCGTTTTCATCAACATTCATTATACTGGTTTCTGTTGAAAAGTCTTACATCCCAAAACATTTATGATTTGTTCATCGTACAAGGCATGTCATGCAAAGTAGTTGACCTTTGTGTCATAATCTGTTACTGTACGTATGTTTCCATATGTTTTTTTGGTCTTTTGTAAATGTAAACTGAATTGATAAATTGTGAATTCGTCCACTTCAGAAAATACTGACACTAATAATTGTGTACACTTGGTATATTGACAACATGGCTAAAGATTTTGACTGCCTTGTTCATGAACAATGTTATACAAACTTGTCATTTTGATGAAATTGATGTGTTCACTGACTTAAAAATTTACTTTTGAGAGATGATGAACAAGTTACACGCTTTTGCAGGACATCCCTGATGTTGTGCACTTTGTACGAATAGGCTTTATGCCCAGCTACACTACTTCCTGAACTTCAGACAGCTCCTTGTTTCCTGTCTGCCATTATTGGACAAACTGATTAATCCAGGTGTGCCTGACCTCAGTAGTCACAACAACAATAATCAGACACACCTGGATTAATCAGTTTGTCCAATAATGGCAGACAGGAAACAAGGAGCTGGCTGAAATATTTGGTTAGTTCAATCTACATAAATGTGTCATATATTTAAATTTTTTCTGGTTCTACATTTATTTTGAAAAATCAGAAACGTCTCTGCTGTGTCCCGCTGACAGGTGCAGTGGGTGCTTACAGCAGGTGACGCAGCTATGGATCCTCGGTAGGCTAGACGGCTCATTTCAGTTCTCTTTGCATACTTCGGAGGCTGCGACTTTCAAAAAATGAGAATTGGGACACAGCTAGTGACAATGAAGTTCTTAGGAGTATAGCTCTCTTGTTTCAGAGATTGTGAATGAACCTGTATATCTTTGTGAATTAGTTGTGTCAAAGTGTGTGAAACACACACTGATATAGTGCTATGCTCATTCAAGGGCTGTAGTGTCCGGGCTGCGCTCCAGGGCCACATGTTTCTCCTGTGCTGTGCTCGGCTATTTCTGTCTGCACTGTTTGGTTGGGATTTGATCTCAGCTGCTCTCTCCGGCACCTTGTCTTTCCTTCTTCAGATACAATTAATGTGTTTCTGTCATTTCCCTGTCATGTGAGAAACATTATTTATGCATTTGGTAAATGCTTTTATCCAAAGCGACTTACAGTGCATTGCAAGCTATACTTTTTTTTTATCAGTACTTGAGTTCCCTGAGTTCAAACTTCAAACCCATGACCTTTTGCGCTGCATATGCAATGCTTTACCACTGATCTATACAGGAACACATTAGCTACATCAGAAGAGCAAAATCAAGGTGAAACCAAAACTCGATTACTTTAACCACATATTAATATTCCTGTTTTGATTTTGTGTTTATGATCAACATGCAGGTTATGGCGCTTCCCACCACTGTTTGTCACTAGAGACGTTTCCCCTCAAGTGTGTCTGTGTGTTTTTGCACTTGAACTAAGACCTTTGGGACGCGTGACATGTGAAGTGTAGTAAAGGTGTGAAAGGTGTGTGTTTGTGTGAGCTGCTGCAGATGTTTGGATGAGTTTAAAGAATCTGTGTGATTTCCTATAGGGCATTTAAACTGTACGTGTGATGTGTTGAGGGACATTGAAAGTACATGTTTGCGCGTGTGTGTGTGTGTGTGTTTTAGGAGGTGAGAGGAGGCATTAAAAGAGAGGGATGTGTTTGCTCATGCACTTGGATTTGTGTCTCTCTGAGGGATCTTCTCAGATCTTCGTAGCACTGCTGTCTTTGTATCTCCTATTCTTCTTTTGTTTCATTCAGGAGATTTTGCCAGACACCTCTGATGTATTCATTTCACAATTCCTCACCATAGATGCAGATACCTCTTGCGCTTATCACGTGACAAAGCCTGCTTGCCATCCAGCCCCTTCCTCTGAGAAAACTCAGGGTTGCCGTGGGGACAGGAATCCTTGTGGCAGATTTGGGGAATCTGAGACAATGTTACCATGGTAGAGCCCGAGTCTGGGGAAGGGGTGCACGGCTCTGTATAAAGCACTTGTTGTTCTGATATTGTTTAGTCATTCTTAACTTGTTAATTTGTTAGTCTTATAGTCTGTTATCTTAAGTAGCTTTTTCCTGTTTGCAACCTAAAATAGTAATAGTAGTTAAAAGACGAATATAAAGATGAAAGACAAACTTTTTTGTGTAGACAATTGATGGACAGGATACATTATATTTTATATATAATGTTTAATATGTTTTGGTTGATTGTCAGGAAAAAGGTACAAAATTGTCCTTTTTTTGTCTCTGTAGTGGTCCCCTCAAAGGTTCATATTTTACGAGTTGGTTAATTAGTATGAATTCATACGAAGTTAATCATGCAAAATTGTACGATTCTCATTAAAAAACAACAAAACCAAACCCCTAACCCTGCACCCAACCCCAACGTCACAGGGGTCAAGGCAAATCGTACAAAAACTTACGAATGTGGTTGTATGAATTCATACAGTACAAATTAGCCAACTTGTAAAATATGTACGTATTCTTGTGAGATAGCGTTGTCATTTTTGTACCTTTATGGGTATACAAAACATTGAAATGTTGTACCTTTTGGGTACCATATTATACCCTAAGGATTAATTGTGTACATTGGGAACAATTTTGTAACAGTCCCTTTAAGGAACTGTTTTGTACCCCTAAAATTTAACTAAGACTTTTTTGGAAAATATGCTAATTTTCCAGCTCCCATAAACATTTGAATCTTACTGTTTTGGAATCCATTCAGCTGATCTCCGGGTCTGGCGCTAGCACTTTTAGCATAGCTTAGCACAATCCATTGAATCTGATTAGCATTGTGCAATATCACTACGCCTGCTGCAGCCATGTTACAGCAGCAAAGTCCTTGATTATTACGCTAGAATGATAGTATAGTTCCTAGCCATATCTGCTTAGAAAATCAGAAATTCTGTCAGTATTAGTACACGATGTAACTACAGAAGAGTCAAGTTTTAAATAGGAAAAATATCGAAACTCTTTGGTTATTTTTTAGCGCGATGCTAATGGTCTAATCAGATTCAATGGATTGTGCTAAGCTATGCTAAAAGTGCTAGCGCCAGACCCAGAGATCAGCTGAATGGATTCAAAAACTGTAAGATTCAAATGTTTAACTCTAGGGGAGCTGGAAAATGAGCTTATTTTCAAAAAAAGTGGAATGTCCCTTTAAAAGGTGCAACACTGTATTATGTTTAATATACCTGTAATGGTACAAAACGACACCCCAGTGCCAAAAAAAGGCACAGTTTTTTTCATTTTTTTCTGATAGTGAAGCCCTAAATAAATGTTGAACATGATTTAATGTGTTGACTTTGAATGAATATACTAAATATACATTTTTGGATGAACCATTCCTATTTATTTTATTTACTAGATACGAGTCACCTGTCTATGCGACAGTGACACTTCACATTGCCCTTTTTTTTCATTCACATCCAAATTCATTACACCATCTTTTTTGACTGAGGTTTGCAGATGATTCAAAATGATAGACAATGTTTAAAGATCATCTTAATCCTTATTGATTACGAAAGGACCAACTGTTTTTATATCAACTTTTAAAGAACCATCTGTTTTTGTGGAAATGGATAGTAAATCTTTCCCAAACATACGTTTGGTTGGGTCATGCCGATAATTGAATACAAAGTGCGCAGCGGACTACCGAAAGCTTTAGGCATCCAGTGAGGCATATATGGCAAGAGTCAGCTCCAGCTGACCAGACAGACAGAACATAAGAGGAAACTTCCTGTAGTGGTGGGGAAAGCAAACAGCGCGAATAGATGAAAGACAAACAGGGACATGAGAGAGAAATAAAGAACAGGTCAGACAAGATGCTGAAGGGAGGAAATCAATGATGTGTATCTCCAGCTGGATCATCATGCATGTAAACACACAGAAACAGACACACACACGAACTGAAACATGATGGAAATCCTACATTTTTGCCATTCCTGCCAAGTCAGGCGAACTGAGAAAATCTATGAATATTTGTGACCCTGCCGGTGAAAGTTCAAATTCGTTTTATTCTCTAGCACATTTAAAAACATCAGAGACCGACCAAAGTGATGTACAAAGTCAGATTAGTACATACGACAAAGACATTTCTGGTTTTGCTCTCCATATTTTGGTTTTAGTGCATTAATGTGAACCCTTATGGTAAATATATAGTCAACAGAGGCATATAATGGTGATCTGTGTGTCTTTGATTTTAAATCATTTAAAAAGCCACCACTCAACTTAGTTGTCGAAATCTATTTTTAAATGCAATAGCTGTTGGACAATTTAAAATGTTGGTCCCTGCACATAGTGACAACGTGAGGATTACTACTATTATGCAAAACAAGGCAAGGTTGGCACACCACAGCTCCAAATAGGAAAAGGCTTTTCCAAATGAACTTTATAAAGGTCTAGTTATAAATGTGTGTGCGGTGTGCTGAACTTTGTTTGCTGAGATATACATTCTTAGTCGAGCACCTATTGTTACTATTTTAGGCGAGGATGTGCAAGCTCTTGTTGTTTGTTTGCCACCTTTGTTAAGCACCTGAATCATCAGAAAACCTTTTTGTTATGCTAAAAGTGCTAAAGGTAATGTTCATGTTAGGTTCAAGGACACTGACTGATTCTTCTTCTGAATCACCGAAAGCACATACGGGGTCAAATGTGAAAATGAATTGATTCTGAAGATATAGTGGTGGGAGGAGGGCACTGATTTTTTTTTTTGAATGAGCGAGTGTATGTTGTGCTATCCGGTGTAAAGGTCTGGCATGAGAGATGAGCAGTCCAGGAACAGAACAGATGGAAAATTAGTCGAAAGAGAGAGAGGCACTGTGAGGGAGGGGGAGAAGTTGGGGGCGTGGTCAATGCTATATTCTGCCAATCAGATCCAGACTGGGCAGGCAATGAGAGCTGGTGAAGGAGGGAGTAAAGCAAGGAAAGAGAGAGAGAGAGAGGGAGAGAGAGAGCATGAGAAGAAGGGAGACAGACGGAGATGTATATTCACAGTCCCACATCCAGTGGCAGAGAGCTTGGTCGTGCCAGAATAGCGCAGGACAGTCCTGGTCCAAACTCTGTTTCACGGGGACCCAGAGCCCTGACTGGGCGCCGGGCAGCATGTCAGATTCTGAAGCCAAAGTGAACTCCAAAAAAGCTGGAATTCGGGCTGCTGTCATTCTCATTGGACTACTGCACAAGTCCAGACGGCAGAGGGAGAAAGAGAGAGAAAGAGAGCGGTGGGTGAACTTTTCTCTTCTCCCGCGTTTTTAGTTTCACCTGTTTCTTTAATTCAGACCTGGCTGGGGTCTTGTGTTGGTATTGGCTTGTGTACTCTTGTTGACCTGCAAGATAGGCTTCTGGCCACACAGTGTACGTGTGTGTGTGAAGTTGATAGCTATATAGGTCATTGTATGTTCACTTTATGCTTTCATTGTAATTTGTCCATGAGTGTGTGTTGTAATTAGGTCAGTATGTTCTCATTTGTAACTTCACAGCCTGTCAAAAAAGTATTGCATCTTTTTTTATACTACACACCAACAGTTCACAATTTTGTGTCATTAGCATCAACTTTGTGATCTCTCACCTACGATGCCTTTGAAATAAGAATAGACTGAAGAATATATGTTCTCTCATATAGTAAGAGTATATGAAGTGCGTCTGACATGTTTTCTTGTAAACAAGCTTTTTTCAAACTCTGCCAACAAAGTAGTATTTCTGAATGAATTTTAAAGGGGACATTTCACAAGACTTTTTTAAGATGTAAAATAAATCTTTGCTGTCCCCAGAGTACACATGTAAAGTTTTAGCTCAAAATACCCCACAGATAATTTATTATAACATGTTAAAATTGACACTATGTAGGTGCGAGCAAAAATATGGCATTTGGGGTGTGTCCTTTAAAATGCAAATGAGTTGATGAAATTCAAACACTGATTGCAATGATGGTGGTTTGTTGAAATTGAAACTCAATTGTGCTGTGAATTATTTTCTTTCTCTTTCTTTCTCTCTGCACTAATTGGCTGTGCCGTGGTTGGTTGGTGCAGATTAAGCGGTGGTATTATTATAATAAGAGCTCCTTATGACATCATAAGGAGAACCAAATTTCGATGACCTATTTTTATGTGCTTGCAGAAAATGGTTTACCAAAACTAAGTTACTGGGTTGATCTTTTTCACATTTTCTAGGTTGAAAGAAGCACTGGGATCCCAATTATAGCACTTAAACATGGAAAATATCTGATTTTTATGCCATGACCCCTTTAAAGGGATAGTTCGGCCAAAAATGATATTAAACCCATGATTTACTCACCCCCAAGCTGTCCGAGTTGCATATGTACATCATTTTTCAGCAACAAACACATTTTCGGGTATTTTAGAAAATGTTTTAGAACTTTCAGTTGATTAAATGTAATATTACGGGGTCCACCCATAGTCCACGACCTTCAAGTCCTGAATGCGGACGCGACTAAGATGGCGGCGCTACCGGAAGGTATTTATTTTCGTTAATACAGTTTTAAATATGGATATTTCTACAACAACACCGCACGGATTACCCTCAGAAGACCTTTGTTTATCATCCTGGAGCCGTTTGGATTTAATTTGTGAAGGATGGACGCACTTTTTTGGACTTGAAGGTCGTGGACTATGGGTGAACCCCGTAACATTACATTTAATCAACTGAAAGATCTAAAATATTTTCTAAAATACCCGAAAATGTGTTTGTCTGAAAAACGATGGACATATGCAACTCGGACAGCTTGGGGGTGAGTAAATCATGGGTTTAATATCATTTTTGGCCGAACTATCCCTTTAAGGAAAAGTATTTGATGAACGTAAATTTGTGCCTAGAGCATTCGGTTAATATCAATATCTCATTTTTTAGTGTTAATGTGGATAGCACAAGTCACGCAGTTTAGCCTTGAAAGAATTTAACAAGAAATTTCAGACTTTGTCAATTCTAAGCACTATTTGAAACATTGTTGAGATCTCTTCTTAAACTCTAGGAGACATGCGAGATTACAAAGGAAAAAATCTGTTCTCTTTATTTTCTCAATTCTCCATCTAACACATCTCTTCAAAACAAAGTATAACAAAAAAATGGTTAAAGTAAAGAGCGTGAGGTAAAGCTGAACACTGTTCATCGTCCTCCACAGATCAGGTGCAACCAGGTCCTTAAAAAGCAGTAAATCTCAGAGGACCAAACCACTAATCTATTCATTAACTAGCCTTCGCTTCTGAGTTTCTCTAGTGGCTGTCTGGTCAGCGGAGCCCTGTTTCACCGCCGGCATGATTATCAGGAACAACCGCCCTAGTGTAAACACTGTCTAATCATTCATTCAAAACTGATTTGACTGTACGAGCACATGCATACACATTTAAACACACAGACGCCGTGCGACTTGAGCGAACCACACAAAGTGGTTTGTTGATCCAGGCGCTGCTGGGAGCTCCATTTGCATAGGGCTTATCGATTATGGGCACAGTTACTGGCATCACTTGTGTCACAGCCCAGTTGGAGTCAGTTTTATCCGTCGTACGTCATTCCGATTAGCTGTCTGTTTGCAGAAACACTATATATTTACATGTATACAAAGCGGATATGTGAAAAACCCAGCTCAATCTGTGAAAATATAACCTTGATATGTTTTATATTGACTTAGACCATGTCAAAGATTGAAATGAAAGTCAAATCAATGATTGAATTCAATTATGAGACTTTAGCCTGGACTTCACAGACTGTCACATTATGCATTTTGATCAGTACATGCATTCGTCGGGAATCAAACCCTGACTCAAGCTTATCTTTGAATAAGTGAAAAGCATTCCACAGGTGTGTTAATTGTTGTAACACCAATTCAAATAGAGGTTTATTGCTCTCTCTCATGTTTTTAATGAAGGGTTGATTGCATTTTAAAAGATTATAAAAGGTTTGGATTCAAGAGGGCTTCGGAGAGCCAAACAGCACAGAGTTTAATCAGTATAATTTGTTTTTCCGAACTGTTGTTAGGCTTCGTTTATGAAGGAAAACTAAAACATTGGCAAGGCTTTTAAAGTCTCTATCTTGCTTTTGTGAGTTGCTGTTTGGTTTGGGTACCTGTCAGCTTGTCAGGCTGGGAGATCAATTGAAGGTCAGCTTGGTTAAAGCTTGAAGTTCAACAAGATCTGTTTTTGTTCCCAATATTAGGTAGCATATTTTATATTTATTTCATGTGATGTTCCTTTTCCGTTTGCCTTGGCAGATATTTTGTGATGAGAGTGACTACCTTAGTTCATTAAGGACCAAATGCAAATGTTGTACTGGCTTCCTGTTTCAGACTCAATGATGTCTAATTTTCTCCACCTCCAACATCACTCATTGCTCCCATGATCCTGTCTCCTGCAGTTCAAATGCACTGTATGCACCTCCTGACTCATTCTGTTTCCATCACACTTTATTTCCTCTCAGTTTTTCTCACTTTTCTTCTGCACACTCTTCATGTGCTATCTATCTGTCTATCTATCTGTCTATCTATCTATCTATCTATCTATCTATCTATCTATCTATCTATCTATCTATCTATCTATCTATCTATCTATCTATCTATCTATCTATCTATCTATCTATCTATCTATCTATCTATCTATCTATCTGTCTATCTATTTAGACAGAGAGACAGACAGAAATAAATAGGTTAGTAGGAAGTGTGTTAGTACTTTATTTGCTTAAATGTTGAGAAAATGTGTTTGATATGCAGCTGTTTGAAATGAAAGCTAGCTGTTTGTAAGAACAAGTCATCAGCAGGTACCTGAAAAACACACGCAGCTCATTCATCCAGAAAAGGCCGTAAAACAGAGTGGACAAGCGCACAACGTAATATACGCACAACAGGTCATAAAATCACCACAGTACAGCTTGTTGGGGAAGTGATGGATTATAATGTTGTGGGAATACTTTGTCATGATCCTACTTGTTCCGTAAAACCGCTGGGAGGAATTAACTGAGAATGAATTGAGGTGACCGCCTTCAGTGTTTTGCATGTGATGTCTGTGTTGTTTTAGGTACGTGAAGCAATTTGCATTTCGCAGTTCCCCATCTTGCAGGTCACAGGTGAGCTGGTTTTAAAGGATGGGATCTTTGACACATTTTGTAGGATTTTACTACACTGAAAAAAATAATTCATTCAACTTACTCAATTTTTTTAAGGTAAGTGGTTGCAATCAATTTATTGAAGCTGCCTTTAAACAAAAAAGATTAGTAAAGTAAAATTAAATAAAAACTTTTGTTTAAATGTAGCTTTAATAAACTGATTGCAACCACTTACCTAAAAAATGGTCGATTTTGAATCGACCATGTAAAAAAACCACGATTAATCGAAAAATCGATTTTTCGATTAATCGTGTTTTTTTCATGGTTGATTCAAAATCGATTCTCAAAGAGCAGAATCGATTTTTTTTTCCGCAAACGTAAGATTAATGTTAATCTAATTACTAGTCTTCTTCACTAGATGTCACCCTCTTTTTGACTTGCGCGATGTTACCAAGGAGCGAGAGGCGACCCTGTCATTCATTCATTCAATGCTTAAAATGACGGTTTCAGGTGCTTCATTGACGTTGATGCCACCTTCACATAAAAAGTCAGAGGTATGGAAGCATTTTAGATTTCGCAGGCAAGATGACGACGATAGTGTTGTGGCTTTTAAATTGTAAATTATTAATTACGCACTTGTAAACTGCTGTTCACTGTTTCTTTGTTATTCATATAGTATTTGTATTAAATCTATATTCATTGAGTTGAATCGAGAATCGAGTATAAAAACTGACCCGAGAACCAGAATCGAAAATTGAACTGAGAATCGAAATCAAATCGTTTTGATAGCTTGCGAATCGAAATCGAATCGATCTGAAACATCTGAATCGATACCCAGCCCTAGATTTTACAGCATCACTTGACCAACGTCATCCAAGCAGCTGAATCTGATCTATTATAGCAAAAACACGACATCCATCCACTTATCTATCTACAAAGTAAACTTATGTAAAGTTAGTGGCCTTCATTTTCATACCGGTGGCACCTGGTTGAACCCGATTGTGAGTGGTTGGTTAATAAGATGGATGTTTTCAATGAAACACAGTGTGCAAAAGTATAGTAAAAGCTGTGTATGATTTATAGTCGTCTCTCATTATTGAAATATAACTGCGAGACGGTCTATTCTTGTGTGTCTGTATTGGTTCATTGAACTGTATCTGTAAGTGGAATGGATGATGTGACTGTCTCTCTTAACAAGTGCTCAGCCTGGCAGGTTGTATAAAGACTATTTACAGAGCAGTTGAATTGAGGAGGGTATTTTTAGATATCACTCTCCTTTTCCTTCGCCCCCTTTCCTCCCTCTAACAGAACCCTGTGGCAAGCTCTTTGTCTCCAAAGACTTGATTTAGCGATATGGACAAAGGATTAATGCATTTAAAAACCCCAGAGAACCACAGGTTGCTTTAATAGCGGGAGTGATATCAAAAGCCCTGTGATGATGCCTGTGTCAAAGCCCCTCCGGTGGTCTGCTGTGTGTGTGGGTCTGAAAAAGTCTACAAACCTATTAAGGGAAAGACATCTTTTTATGTATCATGTTTTAAAGTGGAGGGAAAACCTTACAATGAATGCGTAAAAGAAATATCGAATTTGTTGGTAGAATTGTCCTTGTAAAATGTAATTCAGCTAAAATGGAGACGAATAAGATCTTACTTTTTGCAGACTTACAACAGTAGAAAAACACATTGAGGGATATATAAAATTCATTCTGTCCTAACTGCTTCATTGCCAGTCTTGTCCTGCTGGGAATTATTAGCTAGCATTGCTGCTATAGGATGTCAGCTGCTGAGCAGTTGCCATAGTAGCAGGCTAGTCTTGCTAATGTGTAATAGTGACTGAATGGTTTGATCAATTGAGTTATTGATTGTCTACTGATGGTAAGCATTAGCTCGGTAGAATTAAATGCAGTACATGTGAGAGTTAGTAGCCAACCGGGTTCCTCTTAAAGTTTCTAGAGATTTACAAATTAGCATCTGTTGCACCATTATTTGATGCTTCATTCTTTAGTTAAAATGTCTCACAGAACCTTTTGCAACATTTGAGCTTGTTTATAGCACACAATTATGCATTTAAAAGACGTCAAATGCCGTCCAAACATAGCGCAGATATTTGGGATGAAAATAAAGTCACTGCAAAGTCAGATATTAAAGGAAAACGCAGACTTTTTGGGACTTTAGCTTATTCACCGTATCCCCCAGAGTTAAATAAGTCCATACATACACTTTTCATTTCTGTGCGTCCCGTAACTCTGCCTGACGCACCCACCACTAGCTTAGCTTAGCACAAAGACTGGAAGTAAATGGCTCCAGCTAGCATACCGCTCCCAATAAGTGACAAAATAACACCAACATTTTCCGATTTATTTGTTGTTATTTGTATAGTCACAACGTGTACAAATAATAAGGTCATATGAGACACAGTCATCTTTTAACCGTATACATATTGGGACTATATTGTCAGAAGGCGAAGCACTGTTCACGCAAGTCTTGCCCAAGTAGCAGTGCTTCACCTTCTGAGAATATAGTTCCCAGTATAGTCCTGAGTTTAATATTTAGTTTAAAAGCTAAATAAAAAGAAAAGCAAAGAAGAAAACTTTTGTACGACAAATGTGGAGATTACTTTAATCAGTCTTTATTGAATGGTTTCGCTCGCCATACTAATTCTTGTAAGCACAGCGGGGACTAAAAGCTCTGAGGGCTTTAACAGCTCTCATTATCGATTGTTCCTTTTTAGGTGTTAAAGTTTTCGGTTTTAGCAACATTTATTTCCTGATTCCTATTACGTATGGAGTTTAGCAGAATTACCTTTATTATTGTACAAGACATTTTCATTTCCATATGTTAATTTGCATGTATACAACCGAATGGGTGAATACTGTACACTGTATACTGTATGTCTGTGTCACGCTAGAGTCATTGGACAGTGTCCACATTTCTGAATTTCTTAAAATAGCCTCCACATATCAGTGTGCAACATGAAGCATCACTCTGACCACACTGTTATCTGACGGAAAAACAGGGTTCAATTGCTTGCCGCTACCGCTCAACATTTTGTTCTCTGTTGGTAGATAATGTCCTTAAAAGGGATGTTTTACTTCCCATTATCCTTGTCATGGAGTAAAACGATGAAAAGATTACAGCAGCGTGTGAAGATGTCTGTGTATTTAAAAAATACAGCTTTGACACTCTTTGGCTGTGTTATATGTACTGTAGAGGCCACAGACTCAGACATACAGTAATGTAATGTAGCTGTAAAAGAATAAATCTGACAGAATTTTATTAATATAGTTCCTGCAAGCAGAACAAATATGTGCTGTTCTTGGAGGGTAACGGTTAAATTACTCATGGTTGACATTGTCTTTTTCTAATCAGCTGAATATTACATTCATTATTGCTGTGATTGCCATTTGCAACTGGGGAAATGAACAAGTTTATTACAGACTTTCATAACATATTAATCACGACCAAAAATAAACATTTTTAATTAGGATTTAATTGTTAGCAGTGTCTTCTCATCTCATTTAATTGTTTGTCATTTATGTCCCACAAGTTTATTACTACGTTTTTATTAGCATATTTTCTAAATTTTCCTGTTTGTAATATGAATGTAACTCTTTAAATGCATGTTCAATGCACTGTAAATAAAGATTTGTTGGCTTAATATTCTAAGTTGATTCAGCTAAAAGTTGTTAAGTAAACTAATATTTTTAAGTTTATAAACACATAATTTTTTAAGGCAGCACAAACCCATCCTTTTTTAAGTTGAACCAACAAATCTTTTATGCAGTGTGTCGCCAATTTGCGGTAAAGAATTAGGATACTCTCTAAAACTGTTGCCAAGGCATTTTTCTTCATCTGTTGTCCTTCTTATATACTGTATATATTTTGCCATTTGAAACCTATACGGAATTGATTTAAACTGCAATTCATCAACTGGCCACTAGAGACTGGCTCCATAAGGGAGTCGATTCCCATAGACCCCCAACTTTACAGCAGAAAATAATATGTTTACAGCCTGGTACAAAAATTGTTTTTGGTATATATAGCAAATATTTTTTTTCAAATATAATTTGCTCTTCATGACAAATGTGAGGAGGGTGAATTTAAATAAATTTTGCATAATTAAGGGCGTGGCCACTTGAGTGATGGGTGAACTGCCATTGCTGTCACTATACCATCGAGCTAGGCGGCCGTAGTTTCAGTAACCAGCCACCTCAGCTTCATCCGCCTTTTTACCCATTTTCGGTTATGCTGGGTACACAAGATAATCAGTATGATTTTGAGCCGATTTCCCCCCTTCCGACAATCCTAGCTGTTTCCAGGTTATCTTGATGGTTCAGATTTTCCCTTGGTATGAGGTGTGTTAAGAGTGTCAAACCTGATCGGAAGAATGTCGGAGCCACCCTGATAACGAATTGTAAATATTAAACATGTTTAATATTAACGATCAGAAATCCTGATGTATGGGGGGAACTCAGAGGACAAACGCGCGCTTGGTGTTGAGATTATCACTTGAAACAAAACAATATCCAATCAGAAAGCAAGATGATGGAAGACGGAAGCAGTCATGGCGCAGTACAAAGGGAAGTTGATGCAAAGTAAACTTGTACAGACCATGTTCCCGCTGTCTCCATGACTTCATCCAAACCTTTGACACATCATGGCACACCACACACACTATAGGAGCAAAACGGTTAAATCTGGGATTTTAAATGCTCATGTTTGTGGTCTATCACATTTTGAAAATCTTATAAGATGTAAAAAATATTTTGGTGTACCGAGCATTATCCGCGAGTGATGTGCGGTGACCAGCGGCCAAGATGGCGACGGCGGGCTCCGCCAACTATTGGCTTCATAAAGCTCTTTATAAACCTATGGGTGATGTCACGGACACTACTTCCATTTTTTTAATGGTTTGGCTATTTTTGGGCTGGTTTTGATTGGCCATTGACTGGTTTTGTTTGTACTGTATATCACAGATACTCAGTGCATATTGTACTCCTGTCCTCTCTAGAGTATAATCACAGCATGTTGCCGGAACATTAGATAATGATAATCACTGAGCAAATGTGATTAGTATTGAATCAGGCCTAATTAAAGTGGCAGATATACAGCCTTGTGTTAAAACTGAACTGGAGACAACGTGTGCAGGACAACAACAGATATCTCAGAATCCAGCTTCCCTCATGAACTGATAATGTTTTAATGAAGCCATAACTGTGATTTACTGTGAATCTTAATAGTGTTTAAGTTCAGTGTAACAGAAATATTAAAATCAACATTATTATATGGAGTTTCAGGAGAAAGTTTCTGTACTTTTTTATATAAACCATCAATCAAAACTTCAGAGCTCTGATTAAGGGTGCTCTGATTGATTTTGCGGCAATCATTATCAGCCAAGGAACGTTTAAAGAAGTTTGATTGCCGTCTCTATAAAAGCTGATCAAAAGAGCCGATCAGATGCTCGTTTACACCTGCCATTAACGTCGTCCACTTGCGGATCACAAGTGGATGACGTTAATACCAGGTGTAAACAGTGTTCAAAACGTTTTGAACGCGTTCACTTTTGACCACTTTCAACCACATCCAGAGGTAGTCGAAACCACTTTCGATTGGATCGGTTTGGAGTTGGAGAACGCAAATGTGGTTGAAACCACTTTTGATCGGATCGCTTTGGAGTTGCAGAACGCAGATGTGGTTGAATGTGTTCGAACAGCCACACGCGACCGCCTTCTCTCCGCCCAGTTATCTAATCTGAGGTATTAAACACAAGTTTTACACTGTAAAAAAAAATCCGTAGATATTACAATGTTATTGCAGCTGGGTTGCCGGTAATTTACTGTAGATTTAAATTTATGTTATTTACTGGCAAGAGTTTGTTCAAAGTTAAATACATTTGAAATATTAACAAGTCTTTATCTTTACAGAATAAAACTATACAATAACAGCCTCATGCAAAGCATTCTGGGAACCAGAAATCATCATCAACCTTTTTCAGTTTTTTGCTTCAGATTTTGTTTCCCAGAACGTTTTGCTTGATGCTGTTTTTTTAGTTTTACTCTGTAAAGACAAAGACTTGTAAATGTTAAATGTTCATTCAACTTTGAACAATATGTTGCCAGTAAAAAACATAAATTTAAATCTACGGTAAATTACCGGCAACCCAGCTGCAATTTCTACGGATTTTTTTTACAGTGTACGTCTTTTTTTGACTTCTGGCGTGAACATACGGTGAGCGCTATTTTTAGCCTTTCATTGATAAAACTACTGCGGGTGTTCTCCGTAGTTTCATTTTGAAAGCGTGAAAGTTGCGCGAAAGGATGAACGCGTAGTTCAACCTTCTGCCAGAGACATATGTTTTGACGCAGTCCAAAGCACATGTGTAAGCACTGTACCCCCTATTTTGCATACGGAAAGGGGAACAGAAGCTTTCTTTGCATTTAAAGAGACACACACAAAAACAGCGCGTTTTTCATTGCAGCCACAAATGGCCATGTTCAACACCATATAATGAAAGATCTGTGGTGTATTTTGAGCTGAAACCTTACAGACACATTCTGGGGATACCAGATACAAATTTAATATTGCTTTAAAAACCTAGGTTAGGGGCCCTTTAAAAATCCTGAATGGAGCACTCTTGGCTCTGATTGGTGTGTTAAGATAATGTAGATATTAGATGTATCTACAACAGTTGCTATAGTAACAATGCGAGCATTAGATGCCAAGAGATGTTCTCATACAGCTGAGAGTAGCTGTTGGTGTAGTAATATAAGCAGATGCCAATTTCCAGTTTTCTGTCCTCTCTATCATGACATCTAACTGTGGTGCTGAACTTGCATGCAAGTATACAGACCATCAAAAACAAAGAGCTTTTGCCCTATTGAGAGAATCCTGTCAGAGAGCATTATTGTCTGTTATAAGAGCAGCACCGTAAGACCTGGAGAGGTTGGAGAGGTCAACTTAACATTTCAGCAGACGTACCTTTTGCTATTGTATTTTTTATATTATTTAACCTTTAATATTCTAACATGCATTTTTATCAGTCCTTTATACATCCATCTCTGCCTCTTTCATTTTAATGCCATGTGTGGTGTCCTGTCCTCTCCTGGAAAGTGAGATTGTATACGCTTGAATATACACAGCTAGTTATTACCAAACAAAACACAATGTGGGAATCATAAATATACTTTGTATATTGTTCATGGTTTTTGAGGAGGAGGACTTGTCATGCAATACATGCAGACCTTACTTACTTTTACAGTAAGTTAACAAATATCTAGAATTTGAAAATACAGTAACATCTGAATGAACACAACATTTTAATACCAACAGCCAAAATATGGGATATCTCAAAAAACTGTTTATATTGCTATCCCTGCCATGTGTAATTATATGCTTAGTTGAACTTAATTGGATTTGGCACAGTTTATTCCTGCTGCCATAAACAATTCAGAACAAAAACATTTTGGGGACACAACCTGCTTTTCAATGCTGTGCTTTTCCCTTTGAACCCTGACCCATAATATCAGCTGATGGTGTGACTTTGCTCTCTTAACACAAACTGTGCCATATAGAGATGAATTTGGGACATCGCTGGTGGTTTTCGTTTAGAGTCTTGGTGTCCTGGACCATATTACCTCAAACAGCTGCGGTCATGGAGAAGACAGTTTAGTGAGTTTTTCCCTTTGAGAATGGAAAGACTGACAGGCACTCCTGCATAACTGTTTGGATTTCTGGCTGAGAACACATGTGTACACATTTGTATCAACATGTGTGGTTTTTGGGTTTGATCCCATGGTCTTTTGTGCTGCAAATGCAATGCTTTACAAATGAGCTACACAAATGAGCCTGCTTTTTTACATTGTTAAAGCAAATTTTGATCACAGATCAATTGTAAAAGTGATAGATTGTTGTAGTATTCAAGTATTTGCTACATTGATTTTGTACATGAATAAGTTGTGTGATTATTACAGCATGATATAAAATTGAGCTTCAATGCAAGCAACAAAATATATTTTATTTGTGATCTAGAAGTAGTGAAGAATCTTAAATGTCTTTTTATAATATCATTTCAGTCTTAAATATCACATCATGAGTTCTCAACTTTGCAACCCAACTTTATTTTGCTTCAAAGTCTTCTATTTGCATAACTGAGGGGTTTTGTGGCTCTTCATGTGTTTTCTAATGTTTTTGGTGTCGTAAGTAAAGATTTTAATGGGCCGACGTGTGAGTGTATACAGGATTGAAAGTGAGGAGCAGTTCCAGTGGATCACACTTTGCTTTCCTCTTATTTCAAGGAGACCCAGATCTCATTTGTCTTTTGCTGAAAGAACTGCTTTTAAAATGTGATCATGTTCCTGCTCGGAGCCTTAAGTCTTTCTGCGTGGCTCATCCTCCCCCCTCCTCTTTCTCTCTTTTGACCTACAGAGGTTTGTCTGCAGGTCTGGTGGGCAGAATTTATTCGTGTTATGTCTCTGTGCAGACACCGGGGTCCTGGAGTAAACATGGTGGATTGTTATTGTTTTTTTTTAATCTTTTAGTCTTTCACCTTATTCTCCGGAGGTAGAACCTTGACTCTGCCAAGAGTACGACATTGTGTGTGCTTGAAGGTCGGTGAAATGTTCTCACGAGCAAAAAAGCTTAATAAACAATAAATCATAGTCTTAATGAAAAATGTAAACATGAGGAGAGGCTTGTGTGGTGTAGGTTAGGTTTAAGGGCAGGGCTGCACTGTAAATGGTAACATGCTTTGGAAAATCTGAGGCTTCAATCCAATCTATACACTTAAGTTGGTGTAACTCAATTTAATCAGGTAAATCATATTTTTGACTTGAATTAATAAATGAATTTGAATGTTACCTTGACTTGTATAAGACTGGAGGATGGACAATGTCATTTATGGTAGCTTAAAATAAAACAAATAACGAAAGTCAGTCATGCTGTTTCAATGATAGAAAAGCAAACATGTTTGTATTCATCTGCATTACAGGTCCGCTCTTTTGTTTTAGTGCAAAACTACACCACATCTTTGTATTCTGCTAGTGTACATAGTGTGCTAATCATCTATCTAGCTAATCGCGCTTCTGTTTGTTTTACAGGAAACAAGAGTTGCTGACCATCTCCAATGTGCCTTTGGGAGAATGTCCACCATCACCTCCCCGCACGGCACCACCCACCATGAAGGTGAGTTTTGTGGCCATGCATTCACTCGCAAACACTGTGTTATCTGCTTTTAGGAACAATCTGGTTCATTTGTCTCATACATGTTTGCACTGCCTGTGATGTCACCAGGGTGTCCTATGTAACATTGTATCTCAGACCCTTCTTCAAGAAATGTCAACATACTCTTACGTAATCTGTCTGACTGATGCAGAAATGTATGCGTACATTAAAGTAATAAAAAAAATCAAATGTATGGTAACACTGAATTGCTCTATAAAGGCACTGAAGTTACTACTGAATATAATTGTTATTCACTTAGACTGCGAAATCTATTTTCTCAGTGCATTAAGGTCCCATTGAGTTCGCACCGTGTCTCCTTTATATTTACAAGAACCTTCGAGAAGGTTTAAAAGCACTGCACTGAGTTCACAGATGTATTGCATGGTGCACTACGAGCACAGCCGGGATCACCTTGAAATGAGAGGCACTTGTGGAACATCATGGAGAGAGAGGGTTAGTGTTTATAGAGAGGTGAAGCTGTTAATCTTGATATTAGGATGATAAAACGTATACTTTCAATTATTTTAGTCATTGCTTCATGGGTGAAGGTTGTTTCTTACACAGACTGATTTTTCAAAATGCCCCAGCAACGAGTTGCTCTTTTGTATGTACCATATAGTATAGTTGTACATATTATCAAAAATGATCCTGTTTATTATTTTTTTAAAGGCAGTATTGAATATGTAATTTATTGTAATGAATTATACTAATTTTACAAACATTAAACTAAGTAAATATTAATTTTACTAAACATTTTACACAAAGGTGGTTGATTTGAAATTGATATTTTTAAATGTCCTTGTGAAGGTCAAACATGTTCCTGTGTTGCTCAGTGGTACAGCATTGCATTCAAGGTCATGGGCTTAAAAACAGGAAACATGTGTTGATAAAAATGTATACCTTGTAAGTCACTTCGGATTAAACTAAAACATCTGCCAAATCCGTACGTGTAAAACATACGTTGTGGGGAAACTTTGCCCCGTAATCTAAAAAATATATATTTTTAGCAGTGCAAATTTCTCAATTTTTTTAGAATATTGGGGTGTGAAATCTTTTGACTCCAGTAAGCAACTACCCAAAACACCCTATAGCAATCATTTACATTTATGCATTTGGCAGATAGTTTTATCCAAAGCGACTTACAGTGCATTACAATGTATAAAACGTATATTGGAATGTATTTGTAATAACTTTGTGTGTTTCCTGAGTTTGAACCCATGACTTTTTGTGCTGCAAACGCAATGCTTTACCACTGAGCTACATATACAAAGCAATGCCTTTAAATGGACACTCCACTTTTTTTGAAAATATGCTCATTTTCCAGCTCCCCTAGAGTTAAACATTTGATTTTTACCGTTTTGGAATCCATTCTGCTGATCTCCGGGTCTGGCGCTACCACTTTAAGCATAGCTTAGCACAATTAATTGAATCTGATATTATGCAGCAGCTGAAAATAGTCCCCTTAATAACTTTCAATAGCAGGGGACTATTTTCGGGCACTGCGTAATATCATTGCTTCTCCTGCAGCCATGTTAAGGCAGCAAAGTCCATGATTATTTTGGTGAATTTGGCTCTTTATCAGTGGTCCTATATTGTACAATGAAGAAGGTTCAAAGACGTCCGTTTTCCCAGTCTTGCGACGAAAGAAACCCAAATATAGTTTTCTGACAGTGTCAGAAATTCAGCACGATCAATGCTACGACCTGCCTACCCCTTATGCCTGGCTCACACCACAGGATAATCGGGCCGAATTTACCCCGATTCTCCCCTCCCGAGAATCCGAGGGAAATCGGGCAATGGACCTTGATCGGCTCCGAAGTTCGGCCCAGATTATCCTGTAATGTGAGACGTTTAAAAGTCTAAACTTACACCTTCCGATATGCTCTCAAGCAAATCGGGGCCGCCCCGATCTTATCAAACATGTTTGATATTTAGGATTTTAAATCCGCATAATTACGTCAGTACTTTCACAATAATCAATGAGAGACGGAGATGATTGACAGCTTTCGGGACCGCGAAACAAGCTGCAGTACGGGTAGACAGCGTAGCCGGAGAAATAGTTTGTGGAAGTTAATGTTTCATTCTACTTTCATTCCGCCACAACTGCAGCTCGTTGAGCAGCGGCAGACAGGCGATTTAAAATATCGAAATGAATTCCTTGATTCACGTTGTTCACTCTTTTATAAACATTCTCTAAAATATCTTAAAAACAACAGAACATGATGATGGTCAGTCACATCACGCACCTACAGCTATTCTGTAGAGGAAATTTAATAAAATAAATAGGCATACACGAAATATGTTGCACTTAAATAATTAGCATATTAACAAAACGAATTTAAATTGATATGACGATTTTCAGTTATTTTTTGTGACGTGCTCCACAAACGCACAGAAACTGATTGCTGAAACACTGCACACTTGTGGATCTGATGCGCCTCATATCCAGACTTACAACGTTTCACATCAAATAACATATTTGTCCAGAACCATTGGTAATGTAAATACTGAATTTAACACTAGACACTACACTGCAAGATAGAATAGATTAGAATAAAATAGAAACTTTACTGTCATAATAAAACTATATTGAAATTTGTTTAGAAGCTCTCAAAGACCAGTAGCCTCAGAAGAATAAACAACAAAAATTTTATTTACATAGTATATAGCTACAAAACAATATCACTGCAGAGTAGTATATATACAGTGGAATTAAATAATGCAAACAACAGTGCAAAATAAAGTTTAACCAAGCATCAGTCATTTAGCAGCAATGCTTATAAACCTACAATAATATTCCTGTTAGGAAGAAACAGGAAAACAGAGCATTGATAGAAATAGCCTACATCACTTAATAGTAACTCCTAAATATGCAAAAAAAGTGATATATAGGCTAGCCAATTATATTTAAAATATGTTTTTAAATAGATGTATTTAAATGTAAAAAATCTTGCATAAGGATTAGACTTGAGTTGGTGCTAGATTGTGCACACATCTACAGTATGCATTCAAACACTGCCTGCATAACACATCCTTAAAACATATCATGATCGTTGCCTCATAAACAAGAGCTGAGGAGGAGAAATCGCCTAGGTTTCAAAAAGAAAGCTGCTACTTTGTAAATATTAAAAAAGAAATCATAATAAATGTATCATAATCTTGATTCCTTTATATACTCTTCTCCTGAGGTGACGTGAAGTGCTTGCTCTGGCAAGATAATCCTAATAATATCCTGTAGTGTGTGATGCACTAGGATTTTAAATTCCTGTAGTGTGAGCATGTTTAAGATTTGAGCAAAGAATATCTGACAAGATTCTCCTTATGTGTGTGCTGCAACCAGATTTCATAATCTGCCAGGATTTTAAAAATCCTGTAGTGTGAGCCAGGCATTACGCAACATAAATATATTACTCAATGTATTACATGACAATATATATATATATATATCTGTCGCCATATATTGCGAAATTTACATGGTAATATATCATGATATATTATATAAGAATATATTATTATATATACGTAAGCGATATATTGCAATATATTGAACAATTCTGAAATTATTGCCGTTTTCTAATATTGAGTAAATACATCTCATTATGCTATTAAATATATCCCATAGTATATTCCCAATATATGGAGTAATATGTTGATACATATATTCTAAATGTATGTAATATATTGCAGTATATATTGGCAATATATGGAGTAATATGTTGATACATATATTCTATATGTATGTGATATATTGCAGTGTATATTGGCAATATATGGAGTAATATGTTGATACATATATTCTAAATGTATGTAATAAATTGCAGTATATATTGGCAATATATGGAGTAATATGTTGATACATATATTCTAAATGTATGTAATATATTGCAGTATATATTGGCAATATATGGAGTAATATGTTGATACATATATTCTAAATGTATGTAATAAATTGCAGTATATATTGGCAATATATGGAGTAATATGTTGATACATATATTCTAAATGTATGTAATATATTGCAGTGTATATTGGCAATATATGGAGTAATATGTTGATACATATATTCTAAATGTATGTAATATATTGCAGTGTATATTGGCAATATATGGAGTAATATGTTGATACATATATTCTAAATGTATGTGATATATTGCAGTGTATATTGGCAATATATGGAGTAATATGTTGATACATATATTCTAAATGTATGTAATAAATTGCAGTGTATATTGGCAATATATGGAGTAATATGTTGATACATATATTCTAAATGTATGTAATATATTGCAGTGTATATTGGCAATATATGGAGTAATATGTTGATACATATATTCTAAATGTATGTAATATATTGCAGTGTATATTGGCAATATATGGAGTAATATGTTGATACATATATTCTAAATGTATGTAATATATTGCAGTGTATATTGGCAATATATGGAATAATATGTTGATACATATATTCTAAATGTATGTAATATATTGCAGTGTATATTGGCAATATATGGAGTAATATGTTGATACATATATTCTAAATGTATGTAATAAATTGCAGTGTATATTGGCAATATATGGAGTAATATGTTGATACATATATTCTAAATGTATGTAATATATTGCAGTGTATATTGGCAATATATGGAGTAATATGTTGATACATATATTCTATATGTATGTGATATATTGCAGTGTATATTGGCAATATATGGAGTAATATGTTGATACATATATTCTAAATGTATGTAATAAATTGCAGTATATATTGGCAATATATGGAGTAATATGTTGATACATATATTCTAAATGTATGTAATATATTGCAGTGTATATTGGCAATATATGGAGTAATATGTTGATACATATATTCTAAATGTATGTAATATATTGCAGTGTATATTGGCAATATATGGAGTAATATGTTGATACATATATTCTAAATGTATGTAATATATTGCAGTGTATATTGGCAATATATGGAGTAATATGTTGATACATATATTCTAAATGTATGTAATATATTGCAGTGTATATTGGCAATATATGGAGTAATATGTTGATACATATACTCTAAATGTATGTAATATATTGCAGTATATATTGGCAATATATGGAGTAATATGTTGATACATATATTCTAAATGTATGTAATATATTGCAGTGTATATTGGCAATATATGGAGTAATATGTTGATACATATATTCTAAATGTATGTAATAAATTGCAGTGTATATTGGCAATATATGGAGTAATATGTTGATACATATATTCAAAATGTATGTAATATATTGCAGTGTATATTGGCAATATATGGAGTAATATGTTGATACATATATTCTAAATGTATGTAATAAATTGCAGTATATATTGGCAATAAATGGAGTAATATGTTGATACATATATTCTAAATGTATGTAATATAGTGCAGTATATATTAGCAATATATGGAGTAATATGTTGATACCTATATTCTAAATTAATGTAATATATTGCAGTATATTAAATCATGTACAGACAAACTATTACATGTAAAAACATAGTTCCTTTTTGGTCTTGGTTACAATATATTTTGTATCAATATGTGTATGGTCTATTCATATACTGCAATATATTGGAAAATATCAATATTAAATCCTATATATGGGAATATACTGCCTAATATATTATATGATATTTTCTATGCATATATTACAATATATTGGGAAATATAAATATTAAATCCCATATATGGGAATATATTGCCTTATATATTACATGATATTTTCCAATATACTGCAGTATATTTTTGTTGCGTAAGGGACAGGTATTTGTTTACCAGTAGCACATGCTGATGACGTTGCGCTAACGTGAGTCAAAGCTGTCACAGCCTACTATTCAATAGGTGTCATCATCGTACAGTCTACATGCTTGTCGTAAACCCTCTATGTCACACAGTGTGATAAGGTAATGATCTTATTGGATGGCAAAAATCATGCACTGTATCCCAGGCTTGACACACACACACACACACACACACACACACACACACACACACACACACACACACACACACACACACACACACACACACACACACACACACACAAAACAATTACTCACATGCACATCATATGCAAAGGCTTCATTAACACCTGTGTTTGTTGTCAACACAATACGGTCACTAAGGACATGTTCATCTACGTGCATGTATGCCAGCGTCTTTTTTTTAAGATATACATTATGTCCTGTTAACACAGTTAATAGCCACTCCCAGTGTAAACTCCCAGCCTACAGAATAACCGAGGAGAGCCAGTAGAGAGAGTGTGTGCCCATGATAAGCTCTCGTACACTGTGACTTAAACAGCTGCTGGTCAAATAGAAGCAGAACACAAATGATACAAAAGACAGATTAAGGAGGGATGAAAAAAGGGAAATGTATAAAGTGAAAGAGAGAAATGTATGACTTGCAGACAAACTAGTAGGACCAGTTCTGGGGTGTGGAGCCAAGCGGACTTGACATTTTCCTGTTTAATGTCTCTAAAAGTGTTTGCATAGAGGAACACTACTAATCAGACGAGAGAGAGAGAGAGAGAGGTATGTTTTTGTCTGCACACTTCAGCATGTTAAAGCGAGGACTCTGTGTACTGTAAGGTTTGTGAGACCTGTTGGCTAATGTGAGAAACAACACAGCAGGGACCTGGTGAGCTATGGCGATTCATTTATTCCTGGCTGGTGTCTATTCGCTTGAGCTGAAAAGCTATGCTTTATGTAATGTTTGTTTATCAGCCAGCCCTGGGCAGCTTTCCAGAAACACATTTTACTATCCCACTGGCTCTCTTTGTGCTCCCATTTATACCTATAACGGCATTGTCACGAAAAAACATCTCGGCATATTCGGTTAGACAATGTTTACCTTGTCTATTTTTAGTGCTTTAATGCATTGTAAACCAGGTTTACTGGTGTCTTTCCTATTTCAATGGTTCTTTTATGTGCTAAAGAGAATAGTTGGACGTTTGCGTTGTTCACTGTAATGTGGGAGAAGCTTGAGAGATACAAGATAGGGCTTGAGTGGTGCTAGTTGAGACAACAGTTAGCGGGTTGTCGTGGTAGATAAGCTCGGTGTTCTGGATGACAATACAGTGACATAATTTAAAAAATGTTCAGTGATTTGTGTTGTTTTCATATTTCATTTAATATGTTCATGCAAACAGCTTCAAGCTCTGGGCTCTTCATCCTTCAATGTATGTGATCAAAAAAAGTACACATCTTTTTTTATTTTTTTCGCCTGTATGTTCCTTCGCAATGTTATGCGTTTTCCCTCACGTGGTCGCGTGTCCTGTTGATGTCGTATTGGGGGTCTTGATATCTCAAGGTTAATTTGGTAAATGTGTCTCTTTTAGGCTGCACTGTGTTGACATTGTGAAGCTGAGTTGCCCTTGGATTCACGATGGGTTAAACATTAACTGATTTGCATTTACTCTCTCCTTCTTGCATCTCTTAAACATGTTCATCATTCATTGTAAATCCTCTAAACAAGTCTGAACACAGTTAGATGATGTTATAATCTGCTATACCTCTGAGAAACTAGTAGGTGTCCTTTCTGGAGGTAAAAGACATAATGCAAAAATGCAAAACTCTGAGTTTAGTAAAAGTGTTGTACAGTTTATTAGCAGTTTACTGTAGGTCTGGAGTAATAGTAGTGTAGTGAAATATATTGCATTGCTACTATATAAGCACTTATGGTTGCTTAAATCATAAATTAAATGCAAATGTTTAGGGGTAGTAAGTTTGATGAAGTTATTGTTTGTATATGAGGAAGTTATTGTGTTGTGTTAAATCTGCATTGTAAAAGAGTTATCAGCATTAATTTAGTATGCTGAATCTTTATTTCTGAGCATGCATCTTTCTTTTTTTATTAAAATGTAGCACTCCGTATTTGCAGAGAATTTCAGAATTTTTTTGTAGATGTTGACTTAGTTTTAGATATGATCATTAAAGTTGAGTTTGGGTGGTTTGTGTAATAATAAGGGTGTGTAAGGCTAAAAAAAGCTTTTCCTTCCCTCTTTGTTGTCACAAATTCATCTGCTGTCTTATTTAATACATCCACGTTCCTCACAGGTGTTTACAACATTAGTTTATACATCACCAATTGGTTGAGAAACTTTAATCAAAATCTATTGATTTACGCTTTATAAAATTGCAGTTATCTAGACAGACAGTAATTGTTCCTTTGAAGTGACGTATTTCCGAGTGAAACGGAATTTCACATGAGGGAAAATAGTGGGCGTGGCTTGTGTTTTCCACTGTTAATTGATTGGATATAGAAAAGTAGGCGTTTCATTTAGAATTGGAATTCGGGTCGCAGTTGGAGGGGGCGGGGTTAATAGATGCTCCCGTCCAAGTGGTCTAGCTGATGTCATCAGAGAATGATCGTCACAAGAGGGCGGAAGTACATTTTTTAGATTTGATTCAAGTTTATGAGGGCACATTAAAAAAAAAAATAACCCTGACAGATACATTTTTTATAATGAACACTGCAATATTTAATGAAATAATAAAAATGTCAGTTTTGATTTCATGGGGACTTTAATATTCCTGTAGCTCAACTGGTACAGTACTTCAATAGTAACACAATGGTGAAGGCTAAGTCACAAGGGAACACAAATACTGAAAAAAAAATGCACAGATTGTATATGATGTAAATGTATATGTAGATTGAATACAGTGTATAAATTAAAAAACTAAATAAATACAAATAGAAAAATATGTAGATTGAAAGCAGTGGAAGTCATTTTGGATAAATGTGTAAATGTAATATAAATGTTAGAAGTTTTTTTATACCTTAAATTGATGAATTAAAGTTGATTATAAAGGACAGTTAACAATTTCCTTTAATTTTCCTGAGTATTATTTAAAAAAGTTAATTAAATAGTTACTTATCTCATTTTTTTTAATCTTTTTTTTAGTCTGCGGAGTTCTTCGACATGTTGGAAAGGATGCAGGTAAGACTTCAACTATCACCTGACCTAGTTGACTTATAAGTGCAAACAGCTTCAATTAAAACGTGAACACAGTGCTCCTCCAGTAATTTTGTACTTTCGTGTACTGAAGTGTAATAGGGTAATGTAATGATCCCAGCGTGTTGTTTGTGTTTGTCCTTGAGTGCTGGCTAAGTGTTCCCAATCCAGCAGGTTTGCACTTACTTTAAATGAATAATCACACATCTGAGCTCATTTTGAAAGGCATTGATTGGTCCAGTACTTTTCTCTGTGGTCAGTCTGGCAGGATTTAGTGGGAACCCCTCCTGGGAGAGCAGGGCTGGAGAAAGGACACACCGACCTGTTCTATAACATCAGCATGATTTTGTTGTTTTTTAGTGTGTATGTACTCTGTACGTGTGTGTGTATGTGTGTGTGTAGATAATGCACAGCAGGTAGCTAAAAACAGTTGATTAATACACTGTTGAGGTAGTAGCAGGGTCTCGGTCAGGTGTTATTAAGTACCTGTCCCATCTAATCCCATCCTTACATGTAAGTAAAAGATCAATCCCATTGATTGAATGCCTACTGTTTCTCTCCAGTAGATGTTCTTAATCAAGGATAAGGATTTTAGTACGATTTTAAAAGGAGTTCTGAACGGAATTTATAAATTTTTGGCTATTGTTATGTCTTGTCTGTCTTTGAGATGTCATTTTGAAAACGAAGAAACTATTCTTTTTTTTTAACATTAACTGTGTTAAACATTAAGGGGATGTGCACACCAAAGCTTTTACACTTGCGGCCGGCCGTTTTTCAAATAAGCCAGTGGCTAGCGTTTTTTTCCGCGCTGAGTGCCGAGAGTTAAAAGAGATTCAACTCACGGTCGTCCAATCACAGTGGAGGAGGGGCGGGACAAGTATCACAACAACCAACCGGCTCACAGTTGAAGTATCAGTGCCGCACTTCCATTGAAAACAATTAAAAACATACGCCGGCACTGTCGTAAAAGCTTTGGTGTGCACGCACCCTTATTGCAAAAATAAGCCTCGACAGTGTGATCAGAACCGGGGTAAAGTGGAGGGTCTTGTATCACACTAAAGGGGCTTATTTCACGATTACAACCGGCTGCCTGTACATTATCCCGATTATTAGTCAGCTGAAATAATAATTTGAAATATTTTATTTGCTTATTTTTACGGATGCAGACTTTCCAGGATGAAAAGCCGTTTACTTTTAGTTTTAAAGTCACAAACACTTGGTTTAATCATTTGTAATTGTAAATATAATGTCATATATGTTCATATAATACATATTTGATACATTTTTGTGTAATATTAAACTGTTCCTTTTCTGGGAATAAAAAACCTGCAAATGTCACGACTGGCCAATCAGAATCAAGCTTTCCATGAGCTGTGTTATAATTATGTTTACTATGATATTGGTTTTATAAAATCAACTGGAAATTGCATTTAATGCAATATTCAGTGGAAACAAATGCAACGTGTGCCTTGATTTTATTCATCAGGGATTGTTTTGATCATGAGACTTGGGGAGCAGTTTTAAAAAAGAGACTGATGATAAAAGAAGTTTTAGGGATTACCATGACACATGAAAAGCTCAGATGCAAAACAAGTGCGTCTGACATGTTCTCTTATAAATGAGCATTTTTTAACAGACTCTTAATGGATTCTGACAACAAAGAAGTATTTCTGAATGGATTTTATATAATACGTGCCGTCTCATTTTTAACCGAGATGGCGTTTAGCAGCTTTTGCATCTGAACTCCTTAAATGCTTTTAGGGAATAGCATGCCTTATTTATATTTCACTGTAAGACCATGTTGAACGTGACCATGTTCATAGGGTTCATTTAGATTTGGTGTTGACTGTAAACAGGTCTGCTTTGTTTTGGGGAGTTCATTTGAAAACCAGGTTTTAATGTTTTAGCTTGTGACATTGACCCCTCCTCTTTTAACTCTCTTCTGCTCACCTGGATCGTGGCAGACTCCCAAAACTGAGGAAACTAAGAAATACAAGGTTTGACTTGTATTCACAGTGCGTTCTGTGTAGAAGTGCATGCATAAGTGTTGTGTATATGTAATGGTTTCGTGTAAAAAGATTTTCTCTGTGTCAATGTCAGCTTTTACAACTTAAATGTCATTTCTAATCATTTTACAAAAAATGCACTTCTTATGATAAAATGGTTTTACAGAGATTGTGGCAAAGTCCTAATGTAGTGTGAATCAGCCTACAAACGGGTATATATAGCAGTGTTTCCCAATCAGGGGGCCGGGGCCCACGGGAGGACTTCCACAGATTTCGTCAGATTCCCAATTATTAAAATTGGACAACAAAAGCATTAAAATAAGCTAACCAAATCAAAATGAAGATGTTTCTTAATTTTTTGGCCATTTTAGTAGGGAATATACAGTCATTTCAAGCTCTAGTTTATTTTATTTGAAAAAATTTGAGTACACTCTTAGAACGAATGTGTTAAAAACAACACACTAAATGCGTTGTCCCAGAATCTACCCATCTCTGTGTTATTATTGAAACAACACTACTTTTGTTACTTTTAATGCAACTTTTATTTTATTGTTTTATTTTAACACAAAATCAACACAAAATGACACATAATGTGTTTTAAAGCTTAACGCACAAAGATGTGTAACACATCCTTTCTAAGAGTGTAGTGGGCGACCTTCAAATATTGTTGCGGGCAACTACGGGTCCTTGAAGTGAAAAAGGTTGGAAACCGCTGTTATGTAGGATATACATTACACCTTAAATTAATAGCTGTTAGTCAGCAGTTATTGTTGCAGCTTGATCGTGTTGTGTTGAATCGTGATCTTGTGATATGTGCTGTTTCACTTTGTTTTGTTATCTATTGATCTTCCTTTTTCTTTCCAACAGGATGACTACATTCCTTATCCCCGGATAGAGGATGTGAGTTTACAGACTCATGTTGCACCAAACTGTTTTTGTCCAATCAAATTCTTTCTAGACTACCAATAAAATAATGCTTATACTTATCAAGCCCATTTCTCTGTTTTCACCCTAGGTCCTGGAAAAGGGTGGCCCCTATCCGCAGGTCATTTTACCTCAGTTTGGAGGTTACTGGATTGAGGATCCCGAAGCCCCGGTTGGGACACCCACCTCCTCAGAGAGCAGCTTCTGTGAGGAGGATGATGACGGTCTGAGCCCTAGTGGTAGTGGAGGCTTCCGTTACAGGCTGGAGTGTAACAGCACTTCAAGGGCTTACCGAAAGCACTTTCTGGGCATGGTGAGGAATCATGTCTAAATGACAGTGTTTGAATATTAGATACACTTTGGGTTAATCCCAAGGGGTTGCCTCTTGCAAGTGTCTTCAAAGAGTCACAGAAACAAAACATATTCCACATAAACAAAACATCTAATAAAGGATTGTAAAATGATTAAAAAGTAATAATCAAGTTTTATAAGTATATTTCTTTGATATGTGTTTGTTTTATGGAGGGACAGAACACTCGACACTTGGGACAAACTTTTTGCAGTGTCATAACACTTATTCTGAGGTTCGATGGCACCATAAAAATTGTGCACAACTGCTTGACAGGACCCATAGAGCGTCACCTTTACCTGGCCACACCTGAGTGATAAAAATGCAAAATCAGTCGATTGGAAAATTGACCTGTTTGTCTGAAAGTGTGCGAGGAACTGTGAAATGACGAATTTGTAAACACCCTCACCCATCTCTCTCTTTCTCTCAGGAGCACATGAACTATTACTGTACAGCCAGTAGTATGGGACACCTGATCATGTCTTTGAAGTATGAGGAGACAGATGGACAGGAGTCACTGCGCATTATGCTCAGGTGCTTACCAATCAAACCGCACATTCCTATCTAATGTAAAACATGTAGTATTTCTGTAGCTTAACTGATAGTGGATTGCATTATTAGCGCAAACTTTGTGGGTTCGACTCCCAGTGAAGGCACATATACCAATGAAATGTCTTAAATATGATTTGATTAAGAATTTTTTGCTAATTTTTCCGTGGCATTCTCACGGATTGGTTACTCAACTGCTTTTTCCTATTTTCAAACCATTGTCGCTTCAGTTTAGGGTTAGATTTGGTGTTTGCGTTAGTATGTCACTTTAAGTATTGGTTTATACTATTTTTTTTGATTTATTCTTTTATATTTTTTAAACTTTAAACAATTGTCGCCTGGCATTGGGGTTAGAGATGGGTTTTGGTAAGGATGTCATTTTATGTAAATCGAAACCGAAGTGAAAATGGTAAGAAAATAGGACAAAACAGTTGAGGAACCAATCCATGAGAATGCCACGGAAAAGAAAAATGCGGAGATTCGTGAGAATGCCACGGAAAAATTAGCAAAAAATTATGTGACTATCCCACGGAAATTCATGAGATCAGGCTGAAAGTTGCACTATTGCACATATTAAACTGCTAATAGATTTGTTTTGTAATAAGTTTGCACTTATTAATTCTTTCCCCGCCAGTGTTTTTTTTTTTTTTTAAGTTGCCAGCCAGCGCCAGCATTTTTTATGATTTTCACAAAAGTTTAATTCCTTCCTTAAAATGTTATTTTTAAAATATATAAACATACAATATATCAAATGAAAGAACAGACCCTCTGCTTCCAAACAAAAAAATCAGTTTCACCCTATGTGCTCTCTTTTTATCACCTCTCAAATTTGGGTAGGTTTCTTCAAAAATACAAAATTTTGAGCAAAAAGCTGAGATAATTTTGTTTTTGTGAAGGACTTTTGAAAGAGATCAGATTCAGAGCGATGATCAAAACATACACAGGGTTTGAACTGTGTGCCCTAAGGGGATAACTCCGGGTTTTATAATTTGGGTAAAATCCACCTGCGCCACCTGCTGGATAATAGTGGAAATACGGATTGACGGAAAAACTCGGCATTGGCAGGGAAGCATTTTCTCTCAATTGACAAGTTAACTTATCAACGGCGGGGAAAGAGTTAAATTGTAGATTTGTTTGCTTGGTAGACATTTATTGTGATGTCTTTTAGGTCAAAAACAAAGACTCTTCATGAGCGGATACCACTTGAAGGTCTCATCCAGCTACCAAGCGTACCACAGATAGCCAAGGTGTGTCTGAGTCGGACATGCATTTAGGACAGAATTTAATGCTATGCTACACAGTGTCAGAAAAAATTGTCAAAATACACACCCGGCCATCACTCAGGTGGTACTCTTTTAACAAGTACAGCTTTGCACTTAAAGAGTTAATTTAGTACCGCAAGAATACATATTAGTATCTCTAAGATACCAAATGTATACTTACTGTATCTATACTGAACTGTATATATTAGGACCTTTTAAAGGGTACGGCCCCAGTGACAGTCGGGGTATATATTTTGACCTTTTTTTTTTCGAACATTGCACCATTATGGAAGGTTCAACTCTGTACATGTACAAGAGATTCATTGTTCCACTTCAAGTACCTGAATAAATATTAGACATTGCATTTTTCTTTGTGACACATTTTTATTCCTGTCATCTTTGTTTGAATGAAACACATCTACCTTTGTAGAAACCTATGACACACAGTCCCATAAGTCTCTCTAATAAATCAAATAACTTATATAAAGGATATAAAATGTTCATATCAGATCTGTGCTGTCTTTCAGCTGCTCTGTGATGACGTCACAGGTCTGAAGTTCAACCCCGTCCTCTACCCCAGGGTGAGCATCTCCCTCTTTATTTCTCGCTCCATCTGTGGTTTACCTACTGCAGGCATCAGATGAAATAGGACTGTGCTCTGCTCTGTTCCACTCTAGCACCCAAGTCATCTGAATTAATATTTCTCAGTGCTCCGGGGAAATCACATATCCATCTGCTTTACGCTGTCTGCCGTGTCTAAAACACACAGTGTGTGTGAGAGAGCAGTCTTGACCATCTTATGTCCTCTCGGGCACAAACGGCTGAATTATAGAAAGGTGCTGAATCGCTTATTGACTCCTGCGGGTGGTTTTGCTCACTTTCTGTTTTTTCTCCCCCAAGGCTTCGCAGCTGATCGTCAGTTTCGATGAGCACGAAGTGAACAACACTTTCAAGTTTGGAGTCATCTATCAGAAGTTTGGTCAGGTGAGATTTTTTTTTCGCTGGAAAACAAAAAATTTTAAAGGGGACAGAGAATGAAAAAACATTTTTACCTTGTCTTTGTTGAATAATGGTAGTCTACCTGCATTCACAAACATACAAAAAGTGCTAAACATCTCAGTCTCATAGAAATTCCTCTTTTAGAAATGTCAGCCAGAAAACGGCCCAATCTGAAAAACTGATGCTTATGACATCACAGGCATCTAACTGCCCCTCCACTTTAAAATAATTGGCTACATTTTTTGAGTGGCAGCAAAGTCAGCCAATCAGTAATGAGATTGCAAGTTAATCCAGTAGGGGGAGCCAAATAGGTGCAAAACCACTTGTTTAAAATTCCCCACCCTAATAGAGCTATCTGAGAGAGGTTTTTAGGAAGCTTCTAAGGCATTACAGACCCAAACAAAAAAAATTGTCTACATGTCACATCACAGAACAATGATAAATACCCCGTTAAATCATTCTATGTCACCTTTAAACCAGTGTAAGATTATTTACTGGCCTTAACATGGTTTGAGAAGGTCTTTGGATGGTTTTATCTGGTCTTACCTAGTTTAAGGTGGTCTTAACTTTTTCCCGCTAGCGTTTTTAAAAAAAAGTTGCCAGCCAGCGCCAGCGTTTTTCATGATTTTCACAAAAGTTTAATGTCTTCCAGAAAATGTTCTTCTTTAAATATATAAACATACAATATATCAAATGAAAAAAAAAACAGACCCTCTGCTTTCAAACAAACAAACACATTTTTTTTAATCCTATCTTCATTAGTTCTATTTTTATCACCTCTCAAAATGGGTAGGTTTCTTCAAAAACACCAAATTTTGAGCAAAAAGCTGAGATAATAGAATTTTTTTTGAAGGACTTTTCATAGAGATCAGATTCAGAGCGATCCTCAAAACTTACACGGACATACAGCTTTTTTCCCTAGGGCGATACTTCCGGGTTTTATAAGTTGCGGAAGAGGTGGATAATAGCAGTATTACAGATTGCCGGAAATAGTCGTCATTGGCAGGAAAGCGTTTTCTCTTGATTGACGAGTTAACTCGTCAATGGCGGTGAAAGAGTTAAAGGGATAGTTCACCCTAAAAAATCAATTTTCGGTATTCTGACCCTGTATGAGTTTCTTTCTTCAGTTGAGGACAAAAGAAGATATTTTAACCACACAGTTGGTACCCATTTACTTCCATAGTAGGATAAACAAGTACTATGGAAGTCAATGGGTGACAACACCTGTGTGCTTACTATTATTTATAAAAATATCTTATTTTGTGTTTAACAAAAGACAGAAACTCATGCAGGTTTAAAACAACAGGGTGAAGAAATTATGACATAATTTCCATTTTTGGGTGAACTATCCCTTTAAGCTATATTAATCTTGTCTTGTCTAGTTTAAAATTGGTTTAGGTGAGTAGACCAGACTACCTGCATAAAAAAGTTACTTAGTTTTTGTCTTTCTCTGCCTTTCTGTTTCTTTCTGCTATTCATGTCTTCATCAGACATCAGAGGAAGAGCTTTTCGGGAACAATGAGGAGACGCCAGCCTTTGCCGAATTCCTCAATGTTTTAGGAGACAATATTGAGTTGCAGGATTTTAAAGGGTGAGAGACAAAGATTAAGGCTTTCAAAACTGTCACCCGAGCACACATAACAGGACTGTTTTAATATTAAACAACATTCGCAGTCTACTTGTGAATAATTTATTTAATTTCCCATTGTGCATGTTTTTATCTGGAAGCCTAGGCAGACGGTAATCAGATCTATTTGCATATTCAGTTTTTCATAGAAATAATTTGTCTGGTCTGTGCGAAATCGTGTGCCACAGGTTCAGGGGCGGTCTGGATGTGTCTCATGGTCAGACAGGATCCGAATCCATCTATACCACATTTCGTCAGAAGGAAATCATGTTCCATGTTTCCACAAAACTGCCGTTTACGGAAGGAGACGTTCAGCAGGTCTGCTATGAAAACGTATTACGTTATAAATAATGACGTCATAATTCGGAAATAATTACGTTACATCTCATTGTTTTGTGAACGGGCTGTTTTTTGTGGTAGTGATGCATGACGGATGATAAAGCCTTGTCATTGTCAACATCATCTTTTATATGTTGATGCAGTACATTTCCATACTCTTTTAGCTTCAGAGAAAAAGACACATTGGCAATGACATCGTCGCGGCCATCTTCCAGGAAGACCCCACGCCATTCGTTCCCGACATGATCGCCTCAAACTTCCTTCATGCCTATGTGTTAGTACAGGCAGAGAACCCCTGCACCGATCATACCACATACAGGGTATAGAGAGACCTATGTATCTTGAATTACTTCACATTACTGTTAATTACCAATCTCAATTGTTGATTGGTGTTCACAGGTGTCCGTCACAGCACGAGAGGATGTGCCTCCTTTTGGCCCGCCTCTACCAAACCCTCCAGTCTTCAAGAAGGTAATGAAGACGCTTGCGGGCAGTGATGCATTTGTCGTTCAATTAAACTTTGCAGAAGATGATGATGTTTATCGTGGGATGATGGAGATCTGTCCTTCCCCAGGGTCCCGAGTTCCGGGAATTTCTGCTGACTAAATTGATTAACGCAGAAAACGCGTGCTGCAAGTCAGACAAGTTTGCCAAGCTGGAGGTGAGCTTATCTATGAAGGTGCAAAGGATTATTCAGACAACTGTGGATAATTGTGTTGTTGTTGTTTTTTTTTTTTTACATAAAGTCATCCTACATAATGTAAAGAACATTAAACATATAAACTTGCTTTTTTTAAATATTAACTTAGTAAGGTAAAAAATAATAATAATTTAGTCGGTGACATCATTCTGATATATACATTCTGATTGATGAATTGAGTGGTTCATTAAAGAGATACAACTAAAAAAAAACAATTAATGAACACTATGAATTGAACTGATCTAGGTTCAATTTAGTGATTCAGTGAATATTACGAGCTCACTGGAGGGGAAGATTATAAAGCAATAGTGATTATGTTTTGGTCTGTTCCTCACACAGTTACCATATGGCTGAGCGGATGAGATTTATGTACGTGTACCAATGTAATGTGTTTTTAGAGAGCAATTTTTTTCCGTTCCACAAAGAAATAAAAGCATGGGTTACAATGTAATGTCCATATAGCTTATAATATACATATAAGTATATGTGCATCAATGTTCATGTGTGTGTCTTTGACAGGAGAGGACACGGGCAGCACTGTTAGATAACCTGCATGATGAACTTCACAGACAGACACAAGCCACAGTGGGACTCGGCTCAGCTGCAGATGAAGAAAAACTGGAAAACGGAGGTCATGGAGGCCTTCTGGAATCCTTTAAGGTGAGACTAACATACATTAAACCCATTATAAACCACTTTTAGATCAATTAGTGAAGAGTATTTCTCTATTTACAGTAGCCTATGTGTATGACGATGCATGTTAATTCTATGTAGTATAAATAAAGTTTCTTTACCAAACAGACTTTGGGGCGGATTTCAAGACAGGGATTAAAGGGCTGTCCAAACTGTAAAAACAACTTGCACTGACATATCATAAAATACATCAGTGCCCTTTGTTTTGCCTCAAAGTGCACACAAGTAATGTTTTAAGTAAGGCATGTTTGTTAAAACTAGTTATATATTTTTTTAATTAAACTAAGGCCTAGTCCTAGTTAAGCTAATCCCTGTCCGGGAAACCAGCCCTTGAGTATCAGAAGATGAATATGTCATGCAAAAATCTGATTTATTCACAAATAGTTTTGCCATTAATGTCGTTTTGAGTATTTTAGGCTCTTGTTTGGCTCCAGGTCTTTTTCAAGATGTTAAAATACAAACTTTTTTTGTTTGCTTGTTTTGTTTTTACCAAGCCCTCGTTCTAAGACCTTTTCTGAGTCTTATAAGTGTGTTTGTTGGGTTGTGATATGTGATGTTGTTGTGTATGTGGTTGTTTACAGGCGGGGTGTGTATGGAGTCTTATACAGACACACATTTATCCTGCAGGGTTGATCAGTGTAGCAGCTGTGATTGTGTATCACTACAAGGCTGAGATGATGCAGATGATCAATGCACAACTTTAACAATGACATTAAATCAATATACAACAACACAAGGCTCTTCTTAATTCTTTTGTGCAAATAGTTTTTGCAGATGTTTTAATTGAAAACATATATTTAAATGATTAATAAATTATAAAATATATACATAAAACACTGATGATGAGAATAGATTGGGGTTCCTACCTTTCAACGTTTCTTTTGTGAAGTATAAAGTTAGTAGGTAGCACCACCTACTGGCTGCAGATAGTAATGCATTTTTTGCATCATAGTCACAAACAGCAAGAAACCCCTTTCAAAACCCCCTTCAACCACACACAACTCTCACTCTCTCTTTCTCTCTATCTATCTCTATCTCTTTCTTTTTTAGAGGGCCATGCGTGTGAGAAGTCACTCTATGGAGACAATGGTGTCTCACAAGCACAAGGGTCCAGGGGCCATGGCAGGGGTCCCGTCCAGTGTCAGTGGTGGGGGGCTGCAGCAGAACAACATGGAGTGCACAAAGAGCACCTTCACTGTAAATGAAAGATAATTACTGTTTAACTTTCATTTAAATAGATCTTATCATAACAAAGAGTATTGTAGAAGTTCAAAAAGGAATGTGGCTGTTTTTCAATGTATTTGTTGTGTGTTTGTGTTTTAGCCTCCAGTGATGTCGGCTAAGTCTCCCTTAAAGAGTCCAGTAAAGCGACGGTCAGGTCTGTTCCCCAGACTGCACTCCAGTACAGAAAGTCCAACTGAGAAACACCCAACACGGAGGTACTGTATATATACAATACACACATAGATCAAAAATCTATTTATACCTAATGCAAACCTTCATAGAAAAGTTTACACGTAGTATGTTTCTTATCAAAAATATCAGTGTTTCATAAACTGTACTCTGTGCTTGTGTAGCGACCAAAAAACAGAAGTGTTTTCTCACTCACAAGAAGTGAGATCAGAGACATCGTCCAATCCCAGTTCCCCAGAGATCTGCCCGAACAAAGAGAGGTGAGTCTCGGTTCAAGTTTGGAGTTTTAGTTCCTGAGTTCAGCAGGTGTTTTGACCTCGGGTGACACATTATGTGGTTCTGCTTCAAGGAAAATGGTATTTTTAAGTACTTGCTATTTTCAGTAAGCAATTACTCTCTATGTGGTCTGTTGGGTGCCTACAGGCCGTTTGTGAAGCTGAAGGAGTGCGGTGGCAGGGCTAACATCTCCAGGTCATCCTCCAGCACCAGCAGCTTCAGCAGCACAGCAGGAGATGGAGACGTTCTGGAGGAGCTGGACATGGTAACACACATTAGACATCAACTGACACTTCTGTTGAACAGTTTAGACACACAAGAACATTTCTCAGTATGAATATGCATTGAAAGCATGCATTAAACAAAATAAATGCACTCAAATGTGTTAGATAATAAGACCTTTTAAAGGTGCATTGTGTACTTTTAGAAGGATCTCTAGACAGAAATGCAATATAATATATATAACTATATTATCAGTGGTGTATAAAGACCTTACATAATGAACTGTTATGTTTTTATTATCTTGGTATGAGCTGTTTTTATCTACATACACCGCGGGTCCCCTTACATAGAAGTTGTCGTTTCACGCCGCCATGTTTCTACAGTAGTCATAAACGGACAAACTGCTCTATAGAGTGTGTTTTGTCACTGCGTTGTCTCAGACGATGACATGTTTGTCCTGTAGCAGATACCATAGGTTTACTTTGCGTTTCTAAAGTAAGGCTTAGCTGTCTGAGCCATTCAATTGACAATCTCACCACTAGATGGTGCTAAAAATCAACACAGTTATACGATTTGTGAATTATTGTACGCTTAATGAATTTTCTGCGTTAATAAATCATTTTGGATAATATTTTTCTGTAAAAACGCATGAACTAATGTTATATAATGTTTACCATTAAAGGTGCATTGTGTTTTTTAAAAGGATCTCTTGACAGAAATGCAATATGATATACATAAATAAACTATATTATCAGTGGTGTATAAAGACCTTACATAAAGAATTGTATTTTTTATTTACCTTAGAATGAGCCATTTTTATCCACACAAATCACGGGTCCCCTTACACAAAAGTCTCTGTCATGTTTCTATAGATTGCGTTTCGTCCCTAAGGTATCTCCGACGATGACATGTCTGTCCTGTGGTGGCTACCCTATGCGTTTTGAAAATGAGGGGTTTGCAATTGGTTGCAATTCGCAATCTTACCACTAGATGCCGCTAAAATTTACACACACACCATGCATTAGTAAAAAATACATTAAGCAAGATTCCTAAATGCTATAAAAAGTGAACAAAATAAAAATGCTGGGTGCTTTAATCAATGTTTAAGTTCGTTTAATCAAACCAGCGGTTGGGTTTGTTTATATTTTATCCAACCATGGGTTGATACAGCACAGTAGTTTAGGCTTTTTATATTTTTGTATGGTCTCCGTTTGACTCTGAGTCTGGTGTAGAGGTCCCAGGTTCTGGAATGTTTAAAAGCACAATGATACAATATCTCTGTGTTGTTTTTAATTCTGTAGAGCAGTCACCCGTCCACAGCCTCATCCGTCTACAGTCCATCTCTAAGTGTGGAAAGCCAAAACTCTGGAACCCCCCTGATCATGTGTCGCAGTCCCACAGGTGACACATACACATATAAACACGTGTACAAATGCTTTCACTTAAACACTACGGATAAACAAGAACCCACTCTTTGTTTTTCTCAGATGGAAAGAGCAAAACTTCACCACGGTCGAATTTGAAATTCCGCTTTGATAAACTAAGCCACTCCACAGTAAGTTTTCTGCATGTAATGTCATCATGTTATATACACACACAACACAATGCTTTTTTGAGCTAAACAGATTGTTAAGCAATAAGAAAGAAGGGTTTGTGATGTCAGCCAAAAAGTTGTTCATTTTAATTATCATTATATATTTTTTATTTGTAATAACATGCACCAATCAATTACACACAATACGATTGTGCATTATGTGCATGCAAGAATATTTCATTTTCACTATTAGTAATGATGCTTGAAAAGCGCAAGGTCGTGGGTTTAACCACATACTGGTCAAATGTACATTGAATGTACTGTATAAGTTGATTCGGATAAAATTATCCTTCTTTTGTTCCAGGGTCATTAGGTCAGACAAAAGCCACTACAAGATAAAGGTAACCTTTAGATTATTATATTGCATGTCTATCAGTGTGTCTTAGTACTAAATCTGTGCACTATAAGCATTGAAAATAATATGATTAATTTTCTGCTGTTTGTGTCCATGCAGAGACTTTGAATGCCATTTAACTGATTTGGGAAAACGGGACCATTTCGTTTAAGGCCTTGCAACAGATAAACCGAACATTATGTTGAGAGCTGACTACAGGAGCTTTATTCAACAAGCTCAAAGAAACTTTAATGATGTAGGAAACACTTCTGTGATTTCAAGCAACAGATGTCTCTGCTTTTCGAAACAATTTAAATGTAGTAACTAGTGCTCAAACAAGTGTTCACTTTCCTTGCCTATAGCTGCAATTGCTTTCTAGATGCTAAATATGAATACAGCCACTTGAAATACTTGAACAGCACAGTCATTACGTTACAAGACAAAACTGCATTATATTCGCCCAAACACTGTACAGCCATTCTTGAGTCTATTGAAGTTACAGAATTACGGGTCATTTTGGAGTCTTGTAACACAATGCCCTTCAGTGTAAAGCCTTAACATACATTACTACAGAAAACTATGCTCTATTGACACCGACGTGTTTTAGTTGGTTATTTTATTTATGAATTATGTGAGATGTACATTTCCTGTGCCATTTCCTTTGGGGTGACCAAAGAAAAAGATTACCAGGGTATATTTGTAGTATAAAAACTGAAACTATGAGTTTCAGGCCCTGTTTTAAGAAAATATTTGTGGAATACATACATTTCAGTTCATGGTCTCAAAAAAGTCTTTGTTTGGCAACTGTTGTTAATTTAATAACAAATGAATCAGTGCAAACAATAATCAGTAAAAAAATTTCACAATTTAAAAAATATATAAAATCAACAATTTTCTGAGGCTCTTTGCAGAGACTAAAAGGACAAAATATAAATGTCCAAAAATGAATTTTCATGACAGACAGCATTTTGAAGGGATTTTAAAAATATATTATTTATTTGTAATGTGTCTCTCATTCCTCATGAATCATTTGTTAGTATACAGTGATACCCATTGGTGAGGGCATTAGACAGAACAGAGCGACTTCAATATTCTTGTACACTAGTGAAAACTTTGTTTGATACCGTGTTGGCATTTATGTTTGTACCGCCATAATTTATTGCTTTTTGTTGATGTTGCATAATATAACTGCAAAGTAAACAGAAGTTCAAATGAATGAAGATAATTTAAAAGATTATGTAAATGTATATTTGGTTATGGCATGTGCCATTAAGAATTTATTATAAAATAAAATGTATTTTGTGTCAAAGAACTGTCCATTTTGTTTCAATATGACATCAAATACTTACAATTACACACACACACACACACACACACAGTATTACTCACAAAATGCACACATTTATTACAAATAACACTGTTGAGAAAGCTAAGGTCAGAAAGTGTCACCACACCTGTTAGCATTTTAAAAAGATCAGTCTGGCTCATCTGGTTTTCACCTTGGCATGTAAGAGATCGCTGGTTTATACATTGTTTTGTATTAATGTTTTTAATTGTAATTTTCATTTAAAATGCAGTGATGAGTAGATGGTCGGCTGCATCTCTTGTTTCGGACAAGGTTTCTGTGGCCTTCTATCATTTAATGCCACTTCTGCATACACCACCTGCATTAATAGAGACAAATAACAGTATTGATCACATATATTGATTGAACGAAGCAGATACAAGACAGAAAGCAAATGTCAATGAGGTACTTACTTCCTTATTTGCTTTGACTCGTTCTGTGACTAGAATGAGAATAAAAGATTGGTTTATTCACTGAATACTAAAAGACCAATAATATGGCTTTTTACATTTATTTATATAGGTATATGTGAATTCTGTATGTGTGACCCTGTCTGTGAAATCCAGGCTAAAGTCTCAAATTTTGACTTCTATCACATTGGTTTCAATATTTGACATGACCTTAGTATTCAAGATATAGGCCTACATTTTATATTATCACAGAATGTTCTTCACATTGTTTAAGATGATTTTATGTAGAAAAGAGTAAATCACAAAATGACTAGCTAAGTTTTCACTGGCAGGGTCACTGTAAATCACATATATAGGTTAAATTATACTTTAGGTAATTTAGTGATTCTCACTGGAAGTGCGAGGATGAGGCGGCACTGGGGGTGCTGATGGACGATCCTGAGTCAGACACCAAACCACACACAGTACAATAGGAAAGCACATCAAGGCACCAAAACACACCAGCAGTCTATGTGAGAGCTTTCTCTCGGACCCCTCTGCTATAGACCAATGTACTCCTGCTGCTGGACAGACCAAATAACAAATGGATTTGATTTAGCCATTTTGTCACGCGTAAGTAGCCTGTTTTAAGTATCTTATAAGTGCTGAATCTGTGCACTTAAAGTAAGAGAGATATCCACCTGCAGTCACATTAATATAAGTCAGATGTCCACTGCTGCTTAAATCTTGTGGTGGCCAGGATATCACGCATTTGTACGCTCCAGCATCTGATTGGTTGATGCTTTGAATGTGGATCGTCAGACGCGTTCTGTTTGCCGACATGCTGTCATTGGACGGATGAATTCGTGAAGAAGGAAAGATTTGAGTAAACGTTGTACTGTTAAAGTCCTTGAAAACCCATCCACCTTTCCAGCTGAGGCCACAGTGCACCACCTCGCAGCTCATGTGAGTGCTGCCACCTTCTGGCACAAAGAGTTGATTACGCTTAGCAACGACAGATTGGCATGGTTCACAGACTGAAACAAAATAGGAGTTGGTTACTTTACAATTAATTGCCGAATTATATAACGAATTATATAACTGTGAATGTGAATAGCTTCGCTAACAAGTATTATTTATATAAAACAAGAACAATTATATAAAAATAAAACAATAACTGCAGTAACAACAGACAAATACGGGTTTCCAGTAAAATATAACGGTAAACCATCAGCTGTTCACCCTTAAAACCATTACAAAACAAAGCTCGACACCAACAGAGACCCACATGGTTTACATTAAAAACCTATAAAAATTCCCATTAAATCCATTTCTGTGATGTTTTCTATTGTTTTTCTTCAGCAGTGTTGATCGTCTTATAAAGTGACTTACCTTTAAAGACGCACAAGAACGCAATAAAAGTTAGGCAACACCTGTCGATTGTTTCCATGTTTTATCATTTGTCCATTGTCTGCGCTCCTTACACAATGGATCAGCTACAAAGAGCTTGGAAAATCGGCTTCTTCTTACATATCTCTAAAACACAACGGTAAAAGCGACTTTAATGTCTTCTTAATTCTCTTGTAAAGTAGTAGCCTATATTTCGCTTTCAGATTAACTAGACACACAAAGTTGGCAGCGATATCTGTACTATTGCAGTGTGGATGTACAGTAAGGAAGGAACGTTCAGCTCAGCACGCGCTAAAGGAAAACCCATCATATCCTTCCTTACTTCCTGTTGGCACATGCATGGGTTTCACTATCACTTAACGTTACTAAAGTTTAATGCACTCCATACTCACAGATATTAAAACGGGTTTATGGTTATAACGGGAATTGGTTTTAATGAAAACCTAATGCTATAGGGTCTATTTTGGGTATATTTTGGGTTCGGACCAATAAAACATCATTAAATCCTACTGGAATAAGACCCAAAACACATTACATATAGGATTTTGTAATGGCTTTATATACTAGTTTATGATATTTGTAATAGGAACAGTTAGATTTGGTATTTTTTAAGAGACACAATAACTTAATCTCTTTAAAGATGAGAACCTAAAAAAGATCAGCATTAATAAAGTGCGAAACTTTCCCTTTATGGTTTGACCATCAGTGACGCAACAAATTGTGCATTGAGAAGATTAAAACAACTTCTTGTGGACTTTTAGATGGAGTTGTTGTCATTTTGGCCACGTGGTGGTGCTCAAGTCAACATTTTCACTGCTGTATAAACGGGCATGTGCGGGCAATAACACAGCAGCTGAAGATAAGAGAAGAAGCTCTTCAGAAACATGCGCACACAACGAAATATTACAGTGCATACCATAGTATTTTACTATAGTAAACTGTATTAAAGTTTCTAGAACCTATAGTGTTTTTGAACCTTATTCTACAGTTCACTAATCATAATTGTAACACTTTACAATAAGATTGTCTTTGTTAACACTCGTAAATGCATTAGTTTACATGATTTAATTAGCATTTTATTTTTTTAGCATTTAGCATTAACTAATAATAACAGTTTGATTTAAAAAATATTTATAAAAAATAATAATAAATACATAATTAACATAAACTAAGATTAATAAATTATGTAGAAGCATTGTTCATTGTCACCTTAGGTTATGTATTAGCTAATGTACACATACAGAACCCTATGAATCAAATGTGTTATCATCATAACAGTAATTTAATGACAGTTTACTACAGTAATATGATACTACATAATACTATACTATTATTCTAGCTAGAATTACTATAGAAAAATAATATTTTTTCTAGTGGGTGGTCCTCTGTTGCTTTAAGATAAAAACTTCTCATGTTAAGAATTTCAAGATATAAGAAGTCAAATTAATACCATGCAAAAACTCCTTCATGGTGTGATTAATTTTGGGCACGCTTATGCTATACTTTTAGTTGTATCAAGTGCTAAAACTTCCTCTAAATGGAAAAATGAATAATGGAAAAGTCTACGTATGAGGCAAAGGGAGGGACCCTTAAAATCTCCTCTTAGCTGGATTGTTCCCTGCATAGAGTAACTTGAGTCACCGAACCTTAATGGCAACCAGATGTGTAAAATCAGCATGGAAATACAATCTCAGGATATGTGTGTTTTTCTTAGAAAATCCCCGGTGGTAGATCACCAGTCCAAAACGTTACGCAAGCTTCAGCAAACCCCTCAATCATTCAGCTGAGTCATTTCGACATTAGCTAGAGATTGTCGAAACAAAGGAAGCAATGTAAACTGTTTTAGTCATTCATGCTCATTACCAAATCCCTCTTTACAGGTCTTTAAACCACATCGCTATTAAACAAACATGGAAAGTAAAAAAAAACAGGCAGGAACAAATCAAGTATGTGCAACCCATAATCAGATACAGTAAAATAAACCCCTTAGGCCTGTTGCCTTAGGGCAAACAACAACGAACAATGCAATTTTTTTGACTAAACTTTAACACACATTTTCACATATACAATGCCCTTAGGAATGAGATTGTTAATGCAGAGCTAAGCAGGCTACATGTAAAGAGAGATGTGATATGTGAACGTATGAATAGTACATCCCCAACACAGTCTTAAATGTCTGCTTTCAAAGGTTTCTTGGCAGGACAGATTGAACTATGATCAGGTTACCCACTTTGCACATATTTATCTTTTATACGGTGCACAACAAGGCTTCTTTTTAAATGTGAGGTCTCTTAAGGTACCTTTATTCTGTAAAACACACCTAAAATGACAAAGGTATAATGTTATTGAACTTACGAACACATGATTATGTGGAATGTAAACAATCATAAATACAACGCTGTCTAGCAACACCTGTAAACATCAAATTGCATTTTCAAAAATTAAATGCAAAAGCATTCATGCATGATGTGTCTACTCTAATGACAATAAAGCCTTTCACTCACATGCAGTGTCACAGCGAGAAAGCCTCTATTGTGCTCATGTTCTGATACTGAGAGTTACTCTGTCTTTAACAAAAGGCAAACAGGGTACGCAAGTGACGGCATTGCTTTCGATTTATGCAACAGCTTGATTTATGCATGACCAAAAAACATTGCAACCAGTTTAATCATATCGCTTGACGTAAAGTGCAATGTTTTTAAAGGTGTAGTTCATACATCAATCACAAATGATGTCCTGATTGTCCTCTTTACGTCACACCTGAAATAATAAGTGAAATGCCAATACGAATACAGGTCAGGCTTCATTCCTTTCGTGTGTTTTTAACTTAAATCCACAAACGCCTCTTGAAAGTTTGCTGATCACACACCCGACCATTGTTAGTATTTACACTGTAAAAATGATACCAAATCAACATATATTTTTAAGTTACTTTAACTTAACAAATTAAATAAAAACTTTTATAAAAATTGACTTGCAAAACCAAGTTGTTTTAATTTCATGCTGCATTTTTTTAATAAGTTGAATGAGTTTAAGATTATGTAATGATTATTTTTTCACCTCAGGCACATTTAATGCCCGTCCTTATCTAAAGTAGAGCGAAAGGTGATGAGACTCAGATTTACAGTAGGTTTACATGTCAGAAACAGAAGTGCAGGAAAGTTTATACTTTATAGCATAATAAAACTATGCACCATCGTACGGCTCGCTTACATCATCATATCTCACACATTAAGTGTATTCAAGATCTGGCTTAAATCAGCAATTCATTGTGACCATTTACATTGTTCTGCAATGACAGACTTAAGATTTATTTGTTCACTCTTTTTAAGAAAATCAAGTTTGTTCACTACTAACCCAGCCTCCTATTGCTATCTGGGTAGTTCTGCTTTCTTGCATTTATTTGCATATGTTGCATGCTTGCAAATGTCATAATAACTGTTTAACTCTCAACTGTCGTTTCCCTATTGGTCAGTGTTTATTTAAAAGCAGCTGTTCTGATTGTATTGGCCATGACAGTTAGCCACATAAGAGAAAATTCACAAAAGAGATCTCTTTATTATTTTAATTATCACTTCCTATAATACCTTTATTTATTATTAAACCATTATTTTTTTTTGTATTAGTCGTATATGTGACCTTGCCTCTGAAAACCCGGCAAAAGTGATTTTTTTGTGATTGACTGTTTTCTACAGTATATAAAATCTTCTTATATAATGTGAAGAACATGCTGTAAATATAACCTTGATATCTTTAATATGAACTCAGTAAGGTCATCTTAAAGATAAAAATGTAATCAGTGATTGAAATCAAACTTTGATCCTTGAAATCTTATAATTAGATTATGAGTCACTTCAGAAGTTTTGGACAAGATCTCATTATCCAAGACTTTGCTCATTTAAAGGACAGAGATTTCAATATCACATTCGTTTTCCCAAATTTCTTCTTTTTTTAAAGAAACTTGAGATTTAAGTATGCTACTACTTGTATACTAATGCAACTCTCAACTCAGTCTCCTGAGCTATAAAAGAATAAGAGCAAGACACTTTTCCTGTGAAAAGTGATGGAGTGAAAGTTTAGCCGTTAAGTAAACCTTTTTTACAGCTTTTTGTTGAAAAGAAGTGGGGGATGTGTCGCTGGGATTAGTCTACTTGAATTTCAAAGAGCAGGATCTTGGCTATAATTCGGAGCTGCTATATGTATGATTTTTTTTCTGTGGGCCTACAAGACGAATGTGAAGAGCCTGTCTAAACGATGACATGCTAAAGTCTCATCGGTTTCTGAAAGTGGGACACCACTTCAGCCATGAAGTCTTTTGTCCTCATGCCGAAAACATCTGTTCATGGTTAATCTCCGCTAATGCCTCATACTCGAGCCTGTGGTGTGTGATTGATCATATTCTGAACAACGTGTGAGACCAAACATTGGCTGTATTTCTCATAAACAATGAGCGTCCGGCAGAGGAGAACAGCATTTATCATCAAAGCCCGTGAAACACTTTCTTAACTTTGGATATTTTAAAGAGCACCTATTGTCTGATTCACGATTTTACATTTCCTTTGGTGTGTACATGTTAACAATATGCAAAAGGTACATAACCCAAATTAAACAATGATGTGAGTTATCGTCTCCAACGTAAAAAAAAGTCCTAGGAGGGAAAAACCCTTGGGAGATAGACAGGGAGAGAGAAACAAAATCTTATTAGTGTAGGGGCCGTTCACATGTAATGCAACTGTCACACAGTGATGTGGTTTAAAACAGCTTGGTTCCAGACAGGCTAACTATTGCGGCATAAGTATGTTACGTATAACGCATAACGTTGTTTTTTAGCAATGAAATCCAAATACTTTCGGCAAAAGTTGCATTTAGAAAGATTAAACAATGACTTAATGTTTGATTGAAAAGCACAAAAATACAAACATGTGTAAAGTTAATTATTTATTAAGAGAGTAAAACTTTGTACAAATATAAAACATTTCCAACATGATGAACAACCATCATGATTTCTTTTTAAATCACCTCACGAGAACATTAAAAGTGCATAATTTTAGCGTCTTTCTAAACATCTGTGATGAAACAATAAAGTGATGCAAAATTATATTTCCCAGTCACATATTTTATAAATCACGTTTTATGGTTCAATATTAAAAAATACATTTTTTCTGGTGAACTAAATACAGTTACGGTAAAAAAATGTTTTGTTTTAGTTTATTCAAATGGCTAAACTAAATGTCCATGTATTGCATGTTAAACTGGCCAATTAAAGTTAAACTTATACCAAAATATTCACCAGTCATGAAGGCTCACTATAAATCATTCTGTAACTTAATACCCTTAAAATCACACATTGATATTGCCTGATAGATGTTAAAATATTAACCTCATTAAAAGTAAAGTTCCAGAACATAGCATAGAGCACATTATCAGTTGTGCTACATCACTAAATGAATGTATATATTTGTAATGCACAGATTTGAAACAGCTACTTTGGTTTGCAACATCTTTAAGTACAAACATACAATCCACTTAATCCAAAATGAGAACACAAGACACAGTAAATATCTCAAAAGTGACTTATTAATACAAGCACAACAGAACTGGAATCTAAAGTGCATGGGTTTGTAAAATATACTTTGTGTTTTGGAATGCAACGAACACACGTGTAAAATATTGGACCTTATGTAAAAGTATGTGCAAGAACAATGCAATGTAGAAAAAATAAAATCTTGCATAGTACAATTAAGGCACAAAGGTAAAATAGTTCATTTATGTCTTTCCTGGCTCATAAGATCATACCTGCAGAATCACAGGTAAGTATATCGTTGTGTTTGCCCTGTCCTATCTGTCTATGAAACTGTCCTTGCTTATGTGTCATCCAGCAATGCACATCTGGCCCTAAAGTTATACTTTTTATACTTGGCATTTGAGTAAGAACAGTCCTTGACAAAGGGGTGACAGCAGTATTGGACAAATTTAGCTCTTGCAATGAAACAAGGCCAGTGAATACATCTGAGCCCAATGACTTGAGTTGGCTGTTGCTTGAAAGATCTAAGACCTGTAGGTTCTTCAGGCCCTTAAACGCACCTGCTTGTATCACTTTGAGTTCAGGCAAGCCGCTAAGCGACAGGTAAATGAGTTCGGTCAGTGATTCAAATGCTCCTGCGCCAATACTGGAAATGAGATTGCCATCCAGGTTGAGATACTGGAGAGGAACTCCTTTCAGCATTGGTACGGTTCTCAATCTGTTTCCTGCGAGCATCAGACTCTTGATGTACAGTGGATGGCTAGGTGTTTTCCTAGATATGGAGGTGAGAAGGTTTTTGGATAGGTCCACCATGATTGGCATGTCCTGTATCCTGGTGGTGAAGAGATCCAAGTTGAAGTCCTTGAATCGGTTTTCACTCAGGTCCACCTCGACCAGAGGCACACCAGCGAGGCAGCTATCGCTGAGACTCTCAAGAGCGTTCTTGCTCAGATCTAAGCTCTCCAAGTAACGAAGCTTAAGGAACGCTTTGGGATTGATGTAACTTATGAGATTGTTGCTTAGGTCCAGGCTAACCAATGTAGTGTAGCCTGGTCCAGAGAGCATGGAGTCTGTGATGGAGCTGATGGAGTTTAAGGAGAGGTCGAGATGGGAGGTGTCCAGAGGGATGGGGACCGGAGCGGCTGCGGGGCCGATCCCACTGCAGTCCACCTTGGTCAGGCTGAAACTGTCGAAGAGACCGTAGCTCTCCACTTCACATCGACATTTAGGATGGCAGTTCTTCACCCCTCCCACAACAGCCAGACCGAGCACAGAGAAGATGAGACACAGTAATGGCGCCATGGTAAGCTACAACAAAACACACAGATAGAAATGTAAAAAAACGGTAGTTGTACAATCAATCACAATGAACTGGATTGCAACAAAATAAAATTTGTGCATTATATAAATGCCCTTTCTAAAAATGTGATTTTAACATTTACCACCACAGAGAGGACCAATCTCATGAGAATGAATAAATATACGTGTTTAAGGGTCTTGTTATTGTCAAACACTGAACCATGACCTACATAAGGGGCCTTTGAGAGGGTTGTATGAAAAGATTAGCAGTCACTCATTACATATGTTAACACTGTACATATGTAACCAATCATTTACAGTTGCACGCATCAATTTTCTATTTATTAATTATTTTGGAAATTCCAGAACACACCCAAGACCCAAAATACATAATTATTTTTACTAAAACTTGCACTACAACATTACATAAAGGCATGAAAGGAATGTTTGCTGGTCAACAGTGAAGGTAAGGCATCTTTTACAGAGATTGCAGAAATCCAGATTTTTCCATTGTATAGTCGTACCACACAGGTTGGGTCGGGTCAGTTTACTTTTGGGGGCTTTTCCACTGGGTACAATATGTAGTACCCGATACTCTTTTTAGTACCACATGGTTGGGGTTCCAAGCGAGCTGGGCTGATACTAAAACGTGAAGTGAAAACACTAGATCACTGATTGGTCTGAATTGTCACTACCAGCATCATTGCTAAAACTGCGTCATTAGCTTTACCTTCGTGCTTGCACAGTCTCGAGCAAACCTGTTGTCATCTGTGCTTTGCTGTAAGTTGCCAAACTCCCTTTTAGAGATCCACGATTATAAACACGATTTTGCCTAGCTTTCGGTGAAATACAGCTCTGTGTAGCAAATGGTGCTCCATCTGAAAGCAGGTTTACTACTAATCACCAAACACGCACGAGAATCGCGGACGATTTTTTTTTCGCCTGTTCTACTCCCTTTTAGCGGTCAAAAACATCCACAGGCTGAGAATCTGCCACGCGCACGTCCGCATGTCTGCGCAACATTTTTGCAAATTAGCGGACGCCACTAGCCTGATGTTGTCATACTCAATTCGTCCATTTCGTTGTAAACAGATTGAACACACGCGCTCTTTGGTGACGTGGTTGATACGTTACTGTTGATCATCTGTCCATCATCGTATAAAGCCCGCCCTCACAATTCGTCGGCCAGTTTTGGGACTCGCATAGTAGCTTCTCAACGGTGAAACGCCAGACCGATCTTCCAGTTTCTCTAAATGTTGTGGGCGGGGCTAAGATCGGCTGGCACCCAGGCTAGGACGTCACAGGTGTTTGTACAGAAACTGTCATGTGAGACAGTCGAAGTGATAAACATGATGTGCAAACATCCATTTGTGGTGGTAAATTTGAATAAATTAATGTATGGGAAACACTGCACGCTCCCACTTTTTGTATGACGTCACAGCAGCACAAATATAACGACACGCCTTTAATCCCTGCCACTATGAAGTGATATTAAACTCCATGGAAAAGCTAACCAAGCCAAATTAAGGTGAGCTGACACGACCAGACCCGTGGGGTACTCTCTATGCAATGGAAAAGCGCCAATATTTATCTCTAAGTGGTGTAGAGTAACAAACATGCCTCATTAGTTAAATCAACAATGCTTCCAGGATGTTCTTAGAGTTATGTTTATGGAGACAACAACAGGAATGCCACGTATTTGTCTATCCATTATCCAAGCAAACTCCTCTGCTAGCCCAACCTTCCCAGTGCAACATAATGCAAAAAAATGCAATACTGTACAATATGCTTAAAATTAGAGTTCATGCTTAACCGAAGGTAAGGATTTATGACCGATTGATAATATCAGTTAAAAGAAAAAAATATTTGTTAATGCATGGTGTGTGTCGAAACATGCCTACAGACATTTCACCACTTTTCTATCCTTAATTTGTGAAAGGCCTGTAAATCAATCATTCATTTGTATGAGAAATCATTTGAACTTCAAATGTGTCCGTGCACGACTGCACAGAAAAGTGCATGTGCGCAAGATGACACGGTCCATCTCAGTCTCACCTTCAATGATCATCTGTGTCCAAAACCCCACCATAAACTCTCTTTTTGCACAAAGTCTGCCCTTTTTGGATATTAATCCTCTGGACTGATCACATGCTTTGTGATAATGTAATGTTGCATGAAAATTTTATAGTATAAATAAAATGTTTGTATTTACCGTGTCACAGACTACTGTCAACTGTATTTTTACAATTTAATATTAAAATCTTATTAGTTAATGGTTAATGTTTTTGTTAATAAGCTGCAGTTGTCAGTCGGAAAAATTGAAATTGAACATCCCTACTTAAAATACATTCTTTTATATTTGAACTTAATTTCTTAACAACTTTATATATTTAAAAAAAGACAAAACAGATTAAACCATAGTACACATTACAGAGATAAATAACAGAAAATTGCTTACATGTTATCATTAAGTACACCGAGGATCTTACAGTCAGACAGAATGAAGACGCTCTCTCCAGCTCAACTATATCAATCTTATTTTGTTCTTCTGCAAATGAACCACCCAAGCATGTGCTGTTTGTTTAACTAAATGACCTGAACTTAAACCTCTTACAACATTGGACCTCTGTGTGCAAACAATGCCACTGAGTTTGGCCATGGGTTAACCTGATTACAAAGCAGGTTAAAAGAGACTGGGTTCAGTCAGTGTTTATTAGCATGAGGTAGCAAAAACCTGAACACAGAAGAACTTGTTTATTTAAAATGACTTCAGGTCTTATTTATTCACCTTCAAGTAGTTTTTGTCTGGAATTTAGTCTTGGAATTATGTCTGAATTTAGGAGTGTCAGTAATACAAATGTTATATAACGGGACGTGTATAAACACATGTGCTTAGAGTTACATTGCAGAATGCCACTGATCAGTTGATTTACTTTTTAAGAGTCTAATGCATGTTTAAACATGGATATAAAGAATGTTATTACTAAATTATTTAGACTTGTTTTATCAGGCATATTAATTTTTTCTGTTTTGGTGGAGTGACAGAGAGAAGTCAGGCTCGACTCTTTTCTCAGGACACAAGGAGCAGTAGCCAAAGACATTAGGTCATTTTAAGAGAAATGTCTCAGGCTGTTTATTTTAACAAGCCTTGCAAAAATCACTTTTAAACCAAACTGCCATGTTTTCCCCTCATTCTCATACTAACATAATATTGAAGTTAAAGGTTTTATACAATCATTAGGCTAATTAGTTAAGAGATTAGATATGCTATCTTAATGCGTCAATCACTAACAATAAAAATTAACAGATTTTGGAGTCACAAGAATAAAAGGCATGCCAATTAAACTGAATAAAAGATTACCGTGATATTGTACATTTGACGGTTATCTGTTAATATGCTTCAAATTAAAAACACATTAATTATGACATTGAGGACATCTAAATTATATATGAGGTGTTTAGATGAAAAAGCCTCTTACTGTAAGTGCCTCTGATATGTTTTTGTTGGTATTTAACAAATTTGCTGCAAAACCCTTTAAGCGCATTTCTTAAAAAGTCTCCAGTCACAGTCCTTTGGATGGGTAAGAACTCATGCATGCACATCGTAATTCATTCTTTTCTTTTCCATGCACTTAGAGGACTTTGCTGAAAAATCATTGTGGAGTTTAACGGATTCGGATAACAAACCAGTATTTCTAAACAGCCTGAGGCTGGGATTAGAAGAATTTGAGGCAAAAGTATTTAACAAACATATAGTACATGCCGAGACAATTTGGTTCATATCATTATTTCATTTTTGACGGAGGTGACATTTATTGGCTTTTGCATCTGAGCTCTTTATACAGTATGGGCCCCATTTTAACGATCTAAGCCCATGGTCTAAAGCGCATGGCACACGGTCTAAATGGGCGTGTCCGAATCCACTTTTGCTAATTTAACGACGGGAAAAATGGTTTGTGTGCCGAGCACACGGTCGAAAAGGGTTGGTCATATTCTCCTAATGAGTAATGGGTGTGTTTTGGGCGTAACGTGCAATAAACCAATGAGAGTCTCAGCTCTCATCCCCTTTAAAAGCCAGTTGCGCTGGCGCTATATCTAATCCCTATTTAGATGACGGACTTTGTAAACTGAAAAACTAAGCGGAGGAAGAAGATTCCCAGTTTAAGATTAATGTTAAATAGTTGTGTTGTTTTTCAGTTGTATTGAAATTGTTATTTTTTGGATTATATCCTTTAAAACCTGTTTTCTTTTAGTCATGAAAGTAAAAATAGCAGGCTTTTAATTGCTGTAAATTTATGGCTATCCAATATCATCAAAAAATAATTTACAAAAATGTCAGAAAAGGTTTGTACTGTAAAAATACTTTATTTGTAACAAACAGGAGATAAAGAATTTACACACATGCAGAAAGCCGTTTTAGCACCTGAACAGCGTCATGATTTTTTTTAAGCATTACTTAAAAATGTTTCTCATCTCACCATATCCACAGGTACAGAGTCATCATATATAATAAATCCGTGGGGTAGCATTAAAAAAAACATTTAAAAATAGATGCATTTGTTTAAAGCAAAGCATTCATTTACTTAACAGGCTGCAGGTGAAGCAGCTCTTTTTGTCTTCTAACGTCTCATATTCGAGCCTCATTTATGTCCAAGAGACTCAATAATAATCTTTTACATTTGAATGCTTTACTTTTTCATATTTAAAAGCTTTTTTGTGCTGCTGCGCATCCATGTATGTGATAAGCAAACCAGCGTTGTCGTCTCGTTTCTAAGCGCAACTTTCTAACGCACTCATTAAATAACAAAAACACTACTGCGCCATAGACTTTAGACCAGGTTTTAGTTGGTCAATGGCGTAGTCTATTTTAGTGGCCTCAAAATAGCAACATGCAAACAATGCACCTGAACACACCTCGTTTTCAAAAATGGGCACAAATGCATTTGCTATTTAAACAACGTAGCGCTAAACATGAAAATGATCATTGCGCTGGGTTGAAACTAGCAAAAGACACTTGTGTCGCGCATTGCGCCGGGTGTATGATAGAGCCCTTTATCTCTCTACGGTTAGTACTATTGATTGTGTGGTCGCTTAAACTGTGTAAAATGTTGTTTCCTTGTGCCATGTATATGTGTCACTAGCTACGTTTACATCCAACAAATAATCCGTTTGTTATCATATTGATGTCTCAATCGTATTGAAAAGCCTTCACGTAAACACCTTAATCAGATGCAAATTTCGATTGTATTGAAAGGGGTGGTGTAGTCCGATCTGTGCACAGACCAGCTGAGAAAAGTATGCATGTAACGTGTGAATCCTAGTATTTTCTCAATCGGATGCAAAAATACCTTGTGCACATGCGCAAAACATTTGTGCTCAAATCTTATATACCTCATATTTATGCATCACATGATTTTCGTTACAGACACATGCAATAGCAAGGCATTGCATTAGGCATTATTAAAGTAATGGGTTCATGCAACTGTTTCAGCAGTAACAATATTAACAATAGAGCCCGACCGATATGGATTTTTTGGGGCCGATGCCGATATTAACTCGAAAAGAGCTGATTTATAAGCCGATATTTAGATTTTTAAAATAAACTGGATATTAGACCCATTTCCTATAAACTGCACTTACACAACATTCAATAGCAAAATATCTGCCTGTTCTATGTATGTGGGCTGTATAAACCATTTTCCAGAAGGGATAATGTTAAAAAAGCCTTAGATTACAGCCTCAATGACTAAACAATTACACATCAAAAGTATATATTTTTAATGTGGTAATTACTTCCAGTTGAAGCTGGTTTTAACAGTGTGTGTACTGTAAATAAATTATAATACAAGTCCCCTCTGGTTTAATCATTTCTGACGCACCTACTGTAGTTACCGCAAACTACACTACATTTGTTCTTACAGACACATTCAAAACAGACCCGTATATCTTCTCCCCTTCTCTTTGTGCAGTCTGAATAAAAACATTTGCAGTTAACAGGTCATGTGTAAACAGAACCTTTCCGGTAAATCAGTGCTCCCAATTTACTAGTAAGACCGGTTGTAAGATTGAAAGTAATTTACTGGTAAGTGCTGTGTGTGAACGAAAAATATAGGATTACCGGCTTTAAGAACGGACGACGTCAGACCGCGCTGACAGCTTCGGGCCAATGAGAACGTTTTTAAACAGATGACGCGTTTACCCCTGAACTGTTTGCGGACATTTCCACACACACGCTGCTTAAAAGTCGAGCACACCTGAAGCTGACATCCGCATTTCTTTACCAAAGTTGTTTAAAACAGCTTACCATCTATTTGCCAAACTGCCGACGTCCTTAGCACATTCTCTGTGGAAGCCCCGTTTGACGCCGCCAAACGCAATGTTGTTTGGTCATGAGCAACTTTGCAACCGCCAGCGTTTGCCACAGATGTGAAAACAACAAAATATGTACCGTGGATAATAAGTTATAACCTGCCATTGTTTACAAATACGACACTGAGCTCGCCGGCCACGCGCCACAGGTAACCTCTGCTTTTCCTCTGGGTTTACATGCCGGGTGTAATGCTCTGCAATCTGCTTGGCTGATAGCTTTCTTCTGTAGTGGATTTCTGGCACTGTTGTCAACTAAAGGGCGATTTATAGTCGTGCGTAGGTCCTACGGCGTAGCAGCGACGGCGTAGGTTTCGCGTCGGTTTTCATTTATACTTGTGCGTCGCCATCCGCGTCGACGTGCAAACACACGCGAAACCGCTGGTTGGCAGTAATCACGCGTGTAACCACAGTACCGTCACATAAGAAGAAGCTAAGCAAGTTAACCCACAAACGAAGAAGAAATAGCAACTTGTTGTTTATAATTTGAGAAGACCAGCAATGATGGCAGTAAATAAACAGGGACTTATGTTTCAGTTTGAGTTAAATCACTCCTCAACTTGGCTCATCTTTGTTTTCACCGTCTCAAACGGAAATACAGATGACGCAGTTTTTTTACCTGACGGGAGGGGTTCTGGTGGACCAATCACAGCGCTTACGGTCCGCGTAGAGCCGACGCGCTGTTAGAAATTTTGTGAGGTGCGCGTCAGGCTACGTAGAGCTACACACAGGCTACGGATAGCCTACGCCGTAGCTACGCCGTAGGACCTACACACGACTATAAATCGCCCTTGAGGAGTTGCAGACCTCCCACTGGTGGGCAAACTATGCAACACTCATAACATAAGTGAAGCATGAGAGACTGTTTCTCATGTTTTATCGGCTGTTTTAAACGCCGATGCCGATATAAATGCAATTAGCTCATATCGGCCGATATATCGGTCGGGCTCTAATAAACAAGCGGCTTTCGTGGTCATCACGGAACTTTCGGTAAACTCCGCGAAGAATAAATAACCACAAAGTCCTTTTAAAGTAGTTAATTTATATAACAAGCAAAATAGATTACATAGGAACGCAAAACATTTGCTATTTTCGACGAGGTATTTGTTTAAGAGATCAGTTTCAGCAACTAGTCAGACCATTAAACAAACAGAAACCGGAAGTAAAGCTCGGACCATACGCTTATCGCGTCACCGCACGTGCACCTGATGAAACGGTCTATAGGCCTTCTGTACATTCTGCAGCATTCATGTGTACTTTCATAACATTAGGCTACATGAAGCAAAAAATAGCATTTGTGCCTTTTAAAAACTGTGTTTTCATTGCCTATATCTGAAAACTTCTTAAGAACAACTTTTTCCACTTTAGCTTTGTAGATTTATCCAGAGGTAAAGCGTGAACTTCATGAGAGATGAACGCTGTGCGCTGGGAAGCATTGCAAAGCCCACAGATTTTTAGTCCTCTGAGCCTCCGCGGGTTGTTTTTTTCTGCGCGTTAAAAATGAAAGGATTTCGTTTGGGCTATGAATAGTCATTGGGATGCTTTTGGGCTAGTTTTGAATGTCCATTGGGATGGTTTTGATACGCAAAGCTGGCAACCCTGATTGTGCGCTTGCGTAGACATTTGGTTTGGATTATGTAGAATGTACATGTAAACTAAAATTTTAATCAGATTGTAATGTTTAGGGTGCAGGTAAACTGTATTGTCGTAACCTTCAATCTGATTAAATTCAATCGGATTGACAAAATTTTGTGAACTTAGACATTGTGCTGGTGGGAACATCTCATTTCTTTGTGTATAAAAAGATTCAGAGGAATGACAGTAAAGTGTGAACCTGGTTCTCTCCAGGTGTTGTTTACCTCTCACAGTTAACTCTCTTCCTAACACAGCTAAATTATGAGTGGAATGTATTTGAAGGGAAATTACGGTCCCAGCTTAACACCTATACATTTAAACCATTTAGCCTACCTTTCTACCCAAATGTGGGAAAGTGCACACTCTCCTAATTTAATTACTGTCTGTGGGATCTGTTGACACTGATCTGAGAACAGTCAAGCTGTCTGGAGTGTGATTTAACTTTAATCTGCATTGAGGCAAATGGTCCAGGATCAGAATACAGAACATATGAAACTTTCACAGAGCACAGCTGACATAACGATCAAAAATAGCTCGCCGCAAGAGAACTGAAGTCAGTTTTTAACCAATTTAATTAGCATACATCATAATCCAATAAAACTGAAAGTATGCAGGACTTTAAAGCGGAGTCAGATTTAATGAAAGCATAAAGTACAGACTACAACAGCTCAGTAAAACAACTTGTGTAACATTTCTTGCTCCCATGCAGGTTTCTTTGAGATGCAAATTTCAAAACCTCACAAATCTGGTCCTTATCTTCTCAATCATGACATGTAAGAAACATGCACGAAAGCATTTAACAAAGAACATAGACTACAGTAACATTTTCTGGGTGTTAACCACAGTACAGCTGACAAGCCTGACATAGTAAGACATTACCACACACTAAACGTTACCGCCCAAAATAACTAAAACAGCTTTTATATGACATGATTTCAAATAAAAAAAGGATTTCATTACCTTAGTCAAAACAAATATAATCAACATTGAACAGCTTTCATAACGAAATATAATATTTACACTGTTACAGTTGCACAGCATCCGCTGAACGGGACTGAAATGCAATGCAATTAGCTGATGTTTTGTAATAGAAACGTTCATTTTAAAATCCAAACTTAACCCAAAATCTAGTGATGTCCCTACCTAGACAGCATTTGGTGTACCAGAGGTGCGAACATTTAATGGCTGAAGATGTTGTTAGGTTGAGGAATACACACGATCTCTACTTTGATGATTTCACCCACATCTAAACTTAAATATAAACACAAACAAACTTTGTAACAACTTTAACGTCGGTTTAACGAGCTTGACACTCCACCACAAACCACGACTGAATGTTACTTTTTTTTAACGGTTACTTTCTGCATGTCTTATCGAGCATAAGATTCGCGAAAGATTGGAGAAAGAATTCATTATGTTCCCGTCAAGTAAAACAAACAAGATACGAGCCCCCAAAAGTAAATCACATTTCTGACATGCAGGACAAAACTTTTTTCTGTTTCGTGAAACTTACCATGTGCAGTGAGTCCACTCGAGGCTGACACGTCTATTGAAAAGCTTTTACTTTTCAAGGCCAACATCTGAAAAAGCTTTTGGTTTAGACATCGCCACATTCAAAGTACTTTGTAGTACAGCGCACGAGCACATTTGTGGGATTGTTTGGTTTGTGTCTTTCTATCTGGTAAATCAATCGGGAACAAACTCGCGGCTGAAGATGAAGCAACAAAACGCCGCACGCACGCATATACGAACACAGCCACGGGCACGGCTGATAATAATCCGCGCCCACAAGCGTCCAGACGAGTTCAGCTCCCATATATCACCCTCTAGTGGCCAATATAAACCACAAAACAATCACAATCACAGATTTATACGTTTTAGCGGTCATAATTTAACTATCAGTCAAATCAATCAGAAAATGAGAATAATTGTTGATATATTTATATTGTCATCATAAATAACATCAATGTATATACCTATTTATTCTGCGACCGAATAAAAACCGGATTAAACACAATTTGTAATAATTGTGTATACTAATCAAAATCCTAGTTTTATTTATTCTCCATATGTGTAAAAATTAGAAAAAAATAAATAACAAAGTAGAATAAAAATGAAACTAAAACAAAAAAAATAGATTTATATATATTTATAAATATAATTCGATTTATTTATAGACGTTTCTTGTTGAGTTTTATGACACATAACACTATTTTGTGAAAATATACAATAATAATAATATATATAAAATCTAAACATTTTGTCACTTGGATGGTAACCTTTATCATTGGAAGGTCCCGTACCATTTAGATACAGTTATGTACCTTTGATGTAGGAATGTGGACCCTGTTAGTACAGTGGTGTACTTTTTAAAGCGGTTCTGCCCCAGTGAGAGATTTTTTCCCTTCAGTTCAGTACAAATAACCTTAAGTTTAAAGGGTGCAGAGCTTTTAAACACACTAGATGGCAGTACAATAAAACTAAAATGTTAGGAGACAGAGCAGTCTATATATTTTGAAATAAAAGGTTTTTTTAAATCGTCAATGTAATTGTATCAACCACCTATAAAACTCCATATACATATATATGACACGTTTGGTTCCGAAACTCTGTTTTTAAATCATTATTATGTTATCATGTTTTTATTGTGTTTTATTGTGCTACTAGCTGTATTTTTTTGTTATGAAGGTTTAATTAAAAACAAACAAACTGCAGTTTTATTGATTGATATTAACTGGAATGCACAATCAAAAAAACGAGATTTTTTTTTTTACAAATTTTAAAGATGGTGTTTTAGAATTTTTTTTTAAATCTCGTTTTGGAACCAAAGTCTTAAGTCTATATCTACACACAAATAAATAAATAAATACATTTAAATAAATAAGGTTTACAAGTCATTTTAACTTACTGTTATTTAAATTGACTAGAGAAAAGTTGTTATAACTACAGATGAGTTGTTATAACTTATAATAACAACAATGTATATATACTTATTCTCATTCTCCATACCAAGTGACACTGTTTCCATTAAAAAATCTAAAAGTACTACCCTTATAGAGTTCACACCCTCTGTTTCTTTCGGGTAGAGGTGTCAAGAAAGGTGTAACATTTAAGAAGCTCAGAGGCTTATTGGATATGGGTCATCACAAATGAACAATGCACTCTCTCACTATCTCTCTCTCTCTCGCTCTCTCTGCCTCCCACCCCCACCTCTCCCACAGTCTCACCGCATCAAATTCGTTGCAGTAACCTCTAGTCAAAAGTGCATAGGTCTATAAAGACTTGGGCATTAAGCAAATCAAAAATCCCAAAAGTTAAACAATAAACCAGAAAGTAGGCATACAGGCTAATAAAAAGTTACGGCTTTAATGTTCAACAAGGTATATTTTGCAAGTTTCCATTATGTGTTAAGAGCTTTAAAACGATATTTTTTTTTTTTGAAGTATACACATTGTGCTCATGGCCCAAATGAGTTCGAAGAGCACCTCAGACGTGTTCTTAAAAACACAAGGTTTAACTGACGCACGCAAATGTGAGAGAGCTCTTGGGATCGTCCAAGGGAGCGCCCTTCGTTAACTTTAATTATTCCCAATACACCTTGCGCAAATTCAATTGAAGCGGGCCTATTACAACTACACAACACAGAAGCTTAATTACACCACATGCTCTCACGTACAATGGGTTTCCATGGCAAGATAAAAGACTTTGCTCAAACTTAAATATTAAAGTTAAATACGTGTTATTAATGTAAAAATGGCAAACTACGGTTGTTTTGTGGTTGGTAAATAAAAACATATTAATTATGATGTGAATTGAATTCAGGTAAATTACAGCACATTATGAAATTAAGATGACTGTTAAAAACTGTTTACCTTAATTTACCTTACAACATAATTGTTATTAAAATTATAAGAGGCTATTTAGAAATAAACATCGCAAATGTTTGGAATAAATGAGTCGCCAAAATTACAATGTGACGTTACATTTTATTTATTTTTATTTATTATTAAGTTTTTTTTAACATCAGATTGTTACAGCAGTGTGTCATGTGCAACAGCACACCATAATGCACATTAAATATATTTTATATTGCTTTTATTTATCTTTTTAAAAAAAACCTGATTGCATGACAACCTCAGTGAGTAAAGGTGGATCTGAAGCGTTAACGTATGTCTGCAATCCTCTTATTTTGTCCCTGACCAAGTATGGATTAGATTCATCCGCGGGTCACTTTCAAAGGACTCTGATTGAATAGAGAAAGATCTAGGCCTGTGGATATTTTGCAAGAGGATTATAAAATATTTGACTTTTTTTGTTATGATTTAATGATGTTCAAACTTTTCAAGACAACCAGGAACTGTGATATAACGGGAATAAGATAACACTGAACTCTATAGAACACCACATTTTTCAAACAGTTTGAGATGTTGTTGATGATGAAGTGTGAATTGTGAAGACGCAGAAAGATAACGCGGGATTGATGACTGCAGACATTACGCTGCTCTCCAGGGTGCTGAAGTTGAAGTCTCTCAACTCCACTGGCGAGCATCATCAAACTGTTGTTTGTGAACTGAGATATCGGATTCACTCACATTTATTTGTGCTATCAAAGAACGATTGATGTCAAATAAACATCGTAAAAGATGCAGATGTAACTCTTTCAAGGATTTTACGCGCAGCCAGTTAAACCACTCTACGAAAGATACACACTGGAGGAAATATTGTGGAAATGTTTTTATGCATCCAGTGACAGAAAGTAATGGTAAGTTCAATGTAAATGTAATTGTATTTTTATTAATATGTATTAGTTTGCTAGTACACTAACATAATTACTAAAATGCATATTTGTAGTTTTAAATGTTGAATTTCCAGTGCTTGGAAACCTAACTTATTAAGCTATGATCATTTGTGTTATATGTAACTTATATAACAACAATGTAAATGAATGACTTTCTCTTAATAAAGGGTCAAAATAAAATCTTTTTGAGATTTCCAGTTATCCCTTTCTTTTTCAGTTTCCAGGTGTCTCCTGTAACATCCATCTCTCATAACGGCTCCTAAAGGAGGACAATGCAACATATTCACCTCCCATTCGGAGGTTCTGTATGGGAGTTATTGAGTTACCATTGCTGCCCCATCCTCAGAAACAGACACAGCCTCTCAACCCTCCCATTTTACAGCATTCAACTATGGATTATTCTTGGCATTTTGTCATTTCCATGCTGTGTTCAGTGTCAGATTTTCAAAGTGGGAGTCTTAGGGCCTTGGAACTGTGACCCTTATTTCGCAAAAGCAATACCTGCTGTTGCATCCAGACTGGCTGTTGGTCGCATCAACGAGGATTTTAGTTTAGACCTGGGCTGTACAATGGACTTTGTAATCCTTCAAGAGCCATGTGAAACATCGAAAGCATTGACTTCGTTCATACAATATGAGAACATAGCGGATGCATTTGTAGGCCCTACAAATCCAGGATACTGCAACGCAGCATCTCTTATGGCCAAGAATTGGGACAAAGCTATATTTTCATGGGCGTGCATTAACTACGAGTTAGACCGGGTCGAGGGCTACCCAACATTTGCACGTACTTTACCATCTCCGACCCGGGTGCTATTTAATGTTCTCAAGTATTTCAGATGGGCTAACGTGGCCATTGTGTCTTCTAATGAGGATATGTGGATTGACACTGCCACCAAAGTGGCCAATGCCCTCAGAAACCAAAGGCTTCCTGTTGGCATTGTTACTTCCATAGGGAATAACGACACCATGATGGAGAACACATTGTTGAGCATCCAAAACGCAGGACAGATTAAAGGTAGATAAGAATTTTTGCAATGTCCATATAAACATACATTTACATAATTTCTAATGAATTGAATGTATCCATTATTGTACATTTGCTGTACACCAGCACTACATGTATGACTACTATGTGGGTATAGCATTATTTTCACTGCATAGCCTTAATAGTATTTTTAAATATAATACAATATAAACATTTAAAGCATTCACGTGTGTTTCAGTGATCATTATGTGCATGCACTCAGTGCTCATTGGAGGTGAGCAACAAGCATCTTTCCTGATGAAGGCGTATGATATGGGGCTGACAAATGGACGCTATGTGTTCCTACCATACGACACTCTCCTGTACAGCCTGCCGTACACCAACACCACCTATTTCCCATTACAAAACAACACCAAACTACGCAAAGCCTATGATGCTGTTCTCACCGTTACCGTTGAGTCGGAGTTGATGTCGTTCAACGAAGCGTTCAATATGGCCAAAATGCTCGGAGAACTAATAGTGTCTCAGGAGCCCCAACAGGTGTGGAGTGTAATGCACCTGCAATTTGCATGAAATGTAGCCAGAACCTTTTATAGAAAACTTAATTAAGTTCTACGTTTCAGGTCTCTCCACTTTTTGGTACCATCTACAACAGTTTGTACCTCATTGCCAAGTCCATGCACAATGCCAGAAGAGCAGGTAAGTGGCTGTCTGGGAGCAACCTGGCCTTCTTCACAAAGAACATCACGTTTACTGGGTTCAATCAAAACATCCGTGTTGATGCCCAAGGAAACGGGCAGACCAGCTATGTTATTTTGGACACTGATGGGTGGGGAGCTCAGCTTTATCGCAGCTTTCAAGTGGACCTGACTACAGACATGGTCCTGTTTGCCGGCACGTCCATACATTTTCCTGGAGGATCCCCGCCTCCTTCAGATTCTAGCTGCTGGTTTGACCCCAATACTATCTGCACAGGAGGTAGGCTATAAGAAGTTTACACAAAATCAACTTTTTATAGTAGCGTTCAATGAGATATTTGCCCTATAATGGCTTGATTTTTTAAAACAAGATAAAACTGTATTGTAATTGACCCTTGCATCTCTTTGGCTGCCTGCTGAAGTGCCAATATAATCCATGCATCATCTTAATTTCCTAAATAAAATACAATATATATCTATGTGTATAAAAGTTATATTAAATTATTAACACAATAATAATTCAGCCTAATGCACAATAATAATTGTATAAAACGTGTATTTGCTTGCTAAATATTTTGTTTTGTGTTCTAGGTGTGGAAATAATATATGTCGTCATAGCTTTTGTCATTGTATTAACTTTAGTTCTCGGTTCTGTTGGCCTAACTTTGTTTGTAAGGTAACTTTGCTGTTTTCTTATCTTGATCCGTTTTAATTTTATGTGGCATTTATAACAAATGTGAGTTATGTGTGCTATTGATTGTTCTTTATAGGAGGCGAATCCAACAAATCCAGCTGATTAAAGGACCCAACCGAATCTTGCTTACACTTGATGACCTAACCTTCATCAACCCTCAACTGAGCAAGAGGGTCTGCTTCTCTCCATCTGCCTTCTTGTGCATGCCTTAAAAAGTGAATTATTTTATACCTTCATTCATTAACAAATCATAATTTTCTCACAGAAAATCACCCTGGAGGATCTAAGCGATTCAAAAAGTTACATGGATGAGAAAAGCACAGGGGGTCGCTCTCGGTCTCTCAACAGTATGGCAACAGCAACACATGAAAATTCAAATGTGGCCGTCTATGAGGTGACCTTGCGTGTCATGCAATATAAGTTGTTGAACACATCATGGTTTCAACTTGCTGCAGTTGTAATTCCTTTGAATTCCTGCAGGGGGATTGGGTTTGGCTTAAAAAATTTAAGGAGGGACATTTCAAGGAGGTCAAACAAAGCACCACTAAGATATTTACCAAGGTATTACTGCACATTTACGATACAATTTAAACCCTATGAACAACTCAGTGTGATGTTTGAGTTACAGATCCTGTCCTATTATATTCCTAGATGAAGGACCTACGAAATGAAAATGTGAATCCGTTTTTGGGGTTCTTCACCGATTGTGAGATGTTTGCCATCGTCACTGAACACTGCTCTCGGGGAAGTCTACACGATCTTCTTCGCAATGAAGACGTCAAACTGGACTGGATGTTTAAATCTTCATTAGTTTTGGATCTTATTAAGGTATTTTATATGACTGGTGGTTATTTAAAGCTATCAATGGATTATTTTAATGTTTTATGATGAACACTGTGAAAATATGAATGTTTAAACCTAACAGTTAACTTAACTCAAACCATTTAAGTAAACCGGTTGCATTAGGCCATTTAAGTTTTAAAACACATACATTTAATTACTGTAAACTTGAGTCATGTGCAATTATGCATGTTTAAGTAGTGCGAACTTTTGGTTTAAGTTCACAGTACTCAAATGTATGTGTTTTAAAACTAATGCAACCGGTTTACTTAAATGGTTTGAGTTGAGGTAACTTTTAGGGTTTACAGTGTACTGGGATCTCCATCAACACATAGAGATAATTTTTAAAGGGGACATATCATAAAAATCTGACTTTTCCATGCTATAATTGGGTCCCCAGTGCTTCTATCAACTTAGAAAATGTGTAAAAGATCAACCCAGTACCTTAGTTTTGGTAAACTATTCTCTGCAAGCATGTGAAATAGGTCATTAAAAATCTGGATCCCTTTATGATGTCAGAAGGGGATAATGCTGCCTCTTAATCTGCACTATCCAACCACAGCACTGCAATTTAGTGCAGAGATCAGCTCATTTGCATTTAAAAGGACACAACCAAAAACGACACATTTTGCTCACATATATACAAAGTGCCAATATGAACATGTTATAAAAATATCTATATGGTATTTTAAGCTAAAACTTCACATACATACTCTGGGGACACCAAAGATTTATTTATTATTGTTAAAAAGTTTTGTGAAATGTCCACTTTAAAAGCCTCCTTGCACCATTTCTACATATTTTTGCAGTATGTGTCTGTCGATGCTGACATGTCAACCCAATGGTTTCTGGTTCTCAACCTTTAGGGCATGAAATATCTTCACCACAGGGATTTTCCTCATGGGCACCTGAAATCTCGTAACTGTGTAGTAGATGGACGCTTTGTTCTAAAGATCACAGATTATGGTTACAATGAGATCCTTGAGACGCAGAAAGCTCCAAAAGAAAATCCACCACCAGAGGGTAATTGCATCCTTTAAAAATCTTCCACTTAAATTGCAAATCTTTTTTCAATTATTATTATTATTATTGTTATAAAAAAAACTTTTTGTCCATCAGATCTCTTCTGGACAGCCCCTGAACTTCTTAGAGATCTTGAAAATCCACGAAAAGGAACGTATAAAGGAGATGTGTATAGCTTTTCAATAATACTTCAAGAAGTCGTCGTCAGAGGAGGTCCCTACTGCATGCTCGGCTTGTCTCCTGAAGGTTGGTCGTATGTTTTGTAGACCAATACCCAAAAAACCTTGCAAGTCAATATAGGATAATTTATCTTATTCATTGCAATTAACAGAAATAATAAGGAAGGTGAAGAAACCTCCACCTATGTGCAGGCCTACCGTAGCTCCAGATCAAGCTCCACTGGAATGCATCCAGCTGATGAAACAGTGCTGGGGTGAACAACCTGACAGAAGACCTTCATTTGATGAGATCTTTGATCAGGTGGGCTTTCAGTACTTTGGTTTACACAATTTGTATTTACTCGCTATTTTATCCATACATCATTTTCTACAGCTTTTAAAAGTAAATTTAAGATGGATTCTAAATAAGTGTTTCTTAACCAGATTTTCAAGGGGCCTTATGATGACTTAAAATTAGACTAAAAAAACATTAAAATAAAAATAAATGCATTAAAATAAGATAAAACATCCCGTAATTAATATATTTCTTACTGTTTGGTTATTTTTGTAATGAATATACATCTATCTAATCATGCCAAGCCGGTTGCAACCCTATGACAGGGGTCTCCAAGATTTTTGTGAGCAAGGGCTAACACAATGGATAAAAATTGATATCTGGAGGGCTACTTTTTATATATAGTCTCTAAACCTTTTTGTTTTACCTATTGATTTAATTTAATTTTAATTATGTTTTATCATTATTTAAAATGTTAACATACACAAAAAGGAGCCAAGCTAATATAAAATTTGTAATAAATAAATATTAAAATTAAGACTATATGCTTTTGCGGGCAACTCACAGAATCCATGTGGGCAATTTGGGCAACCACTATTGAGTAGAAATAGAATGAGTGTGGGGGGCTTTAAATATTGCTTTGAGTAATGGGGGCCTTGAAGTGAAAAAGGTTAAGAACAACTGTTCTAGATGTTTTGCAACATATCCATCATAATATATGTTGTAACCTAGTGGCAAATGGGCGAAAGTGCAAATATGACTGAATGAAACCTAAAATGGCTGACAGAAGGACAGACATACCAAACACTTCTGTTATGTGTTTTTTTAACTCCTTCTATAAAAGAAAAGACCCATCAGAAAAAAGAGATTGGCAAACTAAAGATTCAAGCACTATCAAAAATAAAGCTACAAAGCTGTCACTGGGGCTGTACCCTTTAAAAAAAGGTCCTAATATGAACCATTTGGGTACCAATATGTATTCTTGAACTGCCAATATGTACCTTTTAAGTACTAATATGCATTTTTGGGTACAAATGTGTACCTTTTTGAATTGGGTACTGTCACAGTGACAACTTCGTACCGTTATTTCTATATTTTATTGTTGTATATTCCCATCAAAACTGTGACATTACCCTTAAAAAAGTCTATTTTTGTACACATAGACTTGGTACCTTTACCAAAGGTATAAATATCTGTACCTAAATGGTATATATTAGGACCTTTATAAGAGGTACAGTGACACCTTTTGTTCCTTTTTCTTTGGGGTTAATTTGCATAATGATATTGATACCTTGAATGGAATGTGCATTGCTTTGGATGCCAAATTCATGTCCACTAAGTTGTTAGATATTAGGCATCATCACTTTCTGACAACAAATACTATATAGCTTACTTTGTAGTACAGTGAGGACGTAAGAGCATGTGATGTGCTTAACATGAAATTAGATCTAAATTGTTTCACATTTAACGATAATGCTTTTCATATTTCTGTACTCAGTTCAAACTCATCAACAAGGGCAAAAAGACCAATATCATTGACTCAATGCTGCGTATGCTGGAGCAGTACTCCTCTAACCTGGAGGATCTGATTAGGGAAAGAACGGAGGAGCTGGAGGTGGAGAAGCAGAGGACAGAGAAGCTTCTAGCTGAAATGCTTCCTCCGTGAGTTCATACACACATACTTATTGCTTGAACATCAATTGTAGCTTCATTTTTATCCATCTGTCAATGCCTATTGACTTTGGAAATTGAGTTTTCTTATCATCCAATCTTTATGACCAAGAGGAATGATGTATAAGGACCATAATGTGTCCTACTTGGGTCAGTTATGGCATACAGGTGTCACACCATAAGGATGTTTTGCAGCAATCTTTAAGGAATGCATGTAGATGACGTGTTATTGCATGTTGCTGCTATGGTATATAAAACTAATTTATTTGGCAGTTCTGTGGCAGAAGCTTTGAAAACCGGTGTTTCCGTCGAGCCAGAGTATTTTGATCAGGTCACCATCTACTTCAGTGACATTGTGGGCTTCACCACCATCTCATCCCTTAGCGATCCAATCGAAGTTGTAGACCTGCTTAATGATCTGTACACTCTATTTGACGCTGTGCTGGGAAACCATGATGTCTACAAGGTAAGCTTGAATGTCTTAATTAAAAAACTGTATAGATTTCTATGAGAAACTATGTAACACTCTTCATTATAGGTCGAAACAATTGGAGATGCCTACATGGTGGCTTCGGGGCTGCCGAAGAGGAATGGCAACAAACATGCGGCAGAGATTGCAAACATGTCCTTGAACATTCTCAGCTCGGTGGGATCCTTCAAGATGCGGCACATGCCGGAAGTACCGGTCAGGATACGGATCGGCGTTCATTCCGGTAATCATTTACTCATCTGTTATCATCTGATGTTATTGTAAGTCTAAAAGATGTAATGCATCACTTATGCCTTTACTTTTTTCATAAATCATATTTCCTCTCTATTTAGGGTCATGTGTTGCTGGGGTCGTGGGTTTAACTATGCCTCGATACTGCCTTTTTGGAGATACAGTCAACACAGCCTCTCGTATGGAATCTACAGGGTTGCGTATGTTCATGTCTCTTTTTTTTTTGTGCTGTGATGAAATGAGAAGATCTGTCAATGAATTTATGGTAGATTTTCCTTCAGCTTACAGAATTCATGTGAACATTAGTACAGTGAATATTCTTCGGTCATTGAACGATGGGTACAAAATAGAAGTTAGAGGAAAGACTGAGCTGAAGGTACCTACATGAATGCTTGCTTTATGGATAATAACCATCCAACATTTAATTAAATGAACTGATTTACTGTTATATTTTGTTTGGGTTTTTAGGGTAAAGGTATAGAAGAAACTTACTGGCTTGTTGGAAAATCTAATTTCACAAAGCCTTTGCCAAAACCACCAGAGATGAAACCAGGGTGAGATTTTCATAATTCGTGTCATTTTTGTTAACTGATGTATTAAACCACAAACCATGCCGTCAATTTATAATGTTGCACTTTATTTTAAAGGACCAATTACTATTTTACAATGTTATATAATAGCTTTTAGATTAATTCTCATTGCTTAGATTAATTCTCTATGTACATATAAATGGGATCCATTATTTATGTATTGGGATAATTGGATTTATGCATCAGGGAAGACAACCATGGTTTGAGTCCTGAGGACATTGAGGATTACAAGAGAAGGAAAGCTGAGAAAAAAGCATAGCCACATGCAAGGAGGTAGCAGGTTGCATATTGTGTTGTTTTTATGTAGTTAGGTGTATTTTGTGTGGTTGTGCAGTGGTGTTTTTCATACATTGTGTTGTGCTGGGTGCTTTTCCAAATTTGCATGTTAATTTGTTCATATGTACTGTATGCATATGTTTGTGCATACATTTGAACACGCATGGCTTCCTTTCTTTTTGCATTTGTAAAAGTTCAAAATAATTTATATTTTTTTTTTACTTTCAGAGATAACTGGAAAGACATGGTGACAGAGGAAATCAAGTCAATATTCCGCAAGGCCAACAGGCAGGTGGACAAGCCCAAAATTTGAGAAGCAAAAAGAAAAATGACCAAGAAGAAACCACACAAAGGACATTACAAGCATGTGTGTATCGCTGCAGCTTACTTGCAGACTTGTTTAATGAGATTGTTGGCGTCTGTATAATCCGACTCTGCCTAGCACAGCAGAAACAACAGCGCTAATGAAATAGCAGCTGAGGAACGGGTTGTCAGTGAAAGTGTCATTTTTTCCCAGGGTCCGAATCTGTCCCACCTGCTCTGTTTCGGCTACAATGAAGTGGCCCTGTGTGCATCCGATACCGAAGGTGTTTTTACATTTTGTGTTTTTCACACGTTACTTCTTAAAGATGTTTTTTAATTGATTTACTTTAATCTAGTCTGACCAAAAAGCAGGAGGATAGTGACATAATCAGATTTGGGTTAATGGACATCTGTTGCAAAGACCAAATGCAATATTCTAGTGATGTGAAGGCCAAATTGACTGAAGCTGGTTGATTTGCAAGCAATTACTAAAGTGAGCCTATGGTAATTTATTGTTTGATAAAATGGACTGAAATATGTGATAATTTATGCTGAGTCTGATAAGTTGCTATTTTGCAAATTGAAATGCAGTAATTCTGTGAATTCTATAGATTTATGCAAAATATATTTATATATGCAGAAGTATCCTTTATTTTAGTTGTACCTTGCTATACTATAGATTTACATCACAAATTAAAACTTGATATCTGCTTTTCATGGACATATATTTTTATTTTCAGTATCTTTCACAGGTTACTTACCTGTTTGTTAAATGGTCCTATCTGTCTCAAATAAAGCACATATGTTGTGTATAAATGGGATTATATTAAAGGTCCAGTTCTTGCTGTGTTTATGAAGCTTTGATTGTGTTTACAGTGCGCAATATAGCATGTTCATGTTTCACGTGTAAAAAAAGCATTATTTTCCACACAATTTACAGTACTTATCTCTATAGTGCTGTTTTCACTGTCCTCAAAACAGGCTGATGTCTTCCTTGTTATAAGTCCCTCCTTCAGAAATACGTAACAAGTTCTGATTGTGTAGTTTGTTTAGTGTGTTGTAATTCGAAAGCAGCTTAGCTTGCCGTTAGCTTAGCTGGCGATTCCTGTGGGCGGAGTTTAGTAAAAAAAACTGTTCTACTGACTGACATCATTAAAGCAGGAAGTAGGACTGTTATCCAAACTGGCCGTTTGCGGTTTTGAAAGGTGAATTCTGTTAAAGAAAATATATCGCCTGCAGTGAACTTTGAGCTTTATCATTTTTTTACAGGTATGCTATTACAGCAACATTACAAACTAACTAGGGTTTAAAAAATGGGATCAGGAAGAACGTGACCTTTAAATATGTAAGCTGTGTTTACATCTGACTGCCTTACATAAGTTGTTCAAAATAACACTTTATGCATTTTAAGTTTAGCAAACGTATTAATCGAAAGCACAGACTTATAAATAAATAAATGGTAATAATATTTATTTTTTACTATCTCATTTCCCCTCAATATTGATAGCATTTGCATGACAGTACACTATAAATTCTTTCAACCTAGCGCTGGGTAAAAAAGGGACAAACTCAACCTGTTCAGTTGTAACTTAACATATGCTGAAAATGCTATGTTTTTGGGTCAAATATAAACTCTTTCTGGGTAAATTTAACCAAATGCATCTTAATATTTTCTAATACACTAAATGCAACAAAATTGTTTTTGTTATTATAGTAAAATTTGCCATTGTAATTGATTTATAATGAGAGCAATAATGTGATGCTTTAACAATTCTTTGTAAAAAAGTGAACTAAATTATGGACAGTATTGTTACCACAAGATGGCACTATTATAAAGGTTTTGCACTTATGGTCTTACAAAAGCAATTGTACTATAGCCTAATGCAGTACTCTTTTAATACTCTTTAATTTCTGAATTTCAAATTATGTGTAGCCCAAGTTTTCATGTTGGATTATCCTGACAAAGTTTCGGCCCTGATCCGCTGTCCGGACAAATCTCATATCTGCTCATTGACTGTGTTTTTTTTACCTTCTTCTGATTTTCCCATCACCATGTGAGCCCTTGACTCCAGCCTCTAATCCCTCCATTGTATACTTCCACAAAGCTCACTGGCCCATTCGATTTGATGACACTTACAATTCTTCACATTTTAGGGGTTTATGGTACCGTAAAGACAGTGTGGGGTCTGGAAAATCTGTGTCTTTTAACAGGTAAGCAGATGATGCAACACTGAAATGAATTTAACTCATAAGTTAAAGCATCACATTTAAGAGCACAGAGGAATTTACCACGTCACACACAAACCATGTGCGAAAAAGTAGGATTTAACTTTTAGGAATGCAGTGTGCCTTTAACCGCTAGACATTTTGACATATTCATTTATTTATTTATTAAAGGAAAAGCATTTCTTTGCAACACCTACAACCACTTAAAAAAAACTAAAGGATACATCATTGTTTTAAATTAAATTTATTGAAAAACATACAACATGAAATTAAAAGAAAAATATGCACACTTTCCCAAAAATGCAAAAAGCCATACATGGCAAACACAACATGAAACATAGCATGACATCTGACATACTGAAATGTTTGAAAGACAGGCTGGAATACAGACTCTTGTTGGGTAAACATGAAATCTACTAGATGAGCTTGAGAAACACAATGCCTTTTCCCTTTAAACATTAAAGATAAGGCAAAAATGGCAGTACACAGATGTCACATAATGTAATGCTCTACAAGCGCACTCATAAATTTCACAATACCACATCCAAACATCAATGGCACTACACTTAATATAAGCATAGTATCTGATTGAATAATCTACACGATTGATGCCAACAATGTCAAACTTATGGCTACATTTGTATATACTACCTAAGGGAGTGTATTGTCTCTAATGTATAAAAAAATTGAATGTTTTGTTCTTGAATCTACTGAGCAGTTCACCATACACAGATTATTCATTGGAATGTGCATTTGAGGTAACAGTCACACCATAAAATAACAATATTGTCATTATCAAACATCATGAAATATTAAACCTTTCACTATCAACTACAATTCATCTCTCATTTTATCACCTTTGGGTCGTACTAGCCTGCCAATAAAAAGGATGGAGTTGGTCTTGTTGTCTTTAACAAGGAAAATGAATGGATGGTCAGCGTAAAAAAGCTTGGGGTTCCTGATCTTCTCACTGCCGTAAATGCTGGTATCAAAAGGATTTCCCTCAGTGTCCCACTCGAGTGAGGAAGCGTGGAAGACATTGGCAAGGTAGAGATCCTTCTTTCCAGAAATGTTGGACAGGTCTGCCTTAGATTTGTCCACAGCCTCAGTAAGACCAAGCTCTCCGAGATGTTTCTGCAAAACCAGAAGAAATATTAATGCACTGAATAAATTTTATATAAATGATGACTAATAATTTTAAGCTAAAAAATTCACCTGAAGGTCATGGCTGACTTCCATGCTAACTTTAGGCAAAGAGACGGCGATAGCTTTCTCCTCAAGTTTGCTGACCCAGGTGTCCACCTGTTTGCGAGTAAGCAGTTTCTCCAGTCTCTCCAGAGGCTCCAAATGGTAGGGCATAATGAAAACCATGCTGGACTTCTTATGTGCCAAAGGCATGCTCAACACATACAGCCTGTTCTCTGTGTCATCGTAAAAATCATAGAGACCTGAAATGCAAAGATGAATCGATTAGATGCAAATACTTGCATGATTGATTTCGCATAGACATTCAAGCTGTTGGCTTTACCTGTACGGTGCATCATGGGAACAGAAACCGTGAAGGAGCGAGTAACCAGGAAACCACGATTGTCAACCATCTTGTGGTGAAACTTCTCATCCCAGTGGGCTGTAGAAACAGGTACGGATCATTAACCTTCTTTATATAGACTTTCTCGGTACTGTTCAAGTAAAAATCAACAATACATACGTTTGAAGAACATGGCGTTGACGATCATAGCCCCATCTGTGTTTTTCACATCTTTGGTGACTTCCGGCAGCTTGCCGTCGGTTGACTTGGCGGCCCATTCATTGATGGAGCTGATGGCGCTTCTCTTGTCGCGGAAGTTGATCTTCGAGTGTTCGTAGTTGTAGTGCTTCTTGCTGTTCTTGACAAAGTCGTCGGCAAAGCTGACGGAGCTGGGGCCGTACAGCCTGTTGCTAATCTTCCACGTGACGTTACGGGCCTCCGGGTCGCTCACCTCAGTGAGAAGCTCGGACAGACCTGTGTGCAGGTGCTCGTCCTTCAGGGAGTCGGCCTTCAGGAGGGTCTTCACCTGCGAGGCGGTGGAAGATTTGCCGCCCATGGCAACCACGCCCAAAGAGGAAGCCACCACCACAGGAGAGATGAGGATGTTATCGAGGTTCTTCTCTTTGGCGACATTGTGGTAGAGGTTGAAGGCGAGGTTAGCGCTTGAGTCTGCCACTGAGGTCGCATGGCTGCTCAGCTTCTTGTCTTCACCAGACACGGCTACGGCCACGAGGCACAGAGCAATAAGGCTGGATACCCACATGCTTGCGATGTGTTCGGGTAGCAAAGGAAGTCTGAAGGAGGAGAAAAGCAATAGGAAATTATGAAAATGCCAATACTATATTTATAACAGTGCATTTTTTTTGTGTGAGTTTTATATCAGTTTCTTTTTGTATTCTGAAGTATTGAAATGTATGCACCCTGTGTTGGTAAACTTGCAGTAGGATATTTAGCCTTCAGGCTATGTTTTCTAGGTTATACAAAGGCAACGTCACCGACCGGCATTGAATCATCAGTCAGGAATGCACTTCTTCTTATGTGTATGTTTAACCATTTAACTCTCGTGTCTGAGCCCTTAAATGTGGATTCCTTTAAAGGAAAGGCACGTTGAAAGGTTTCATAATAATCAGTAACATGGTTACATAAGCTGGTACGTCAGCATTGTTACTGAGTGACATATTCTGTTTGTGTCGTTTCTTTTTTTGCATGTTGCTTTTTCATCATCTTGGATACCTTCATATTTTTTCATTCTCATAGCTGTCAACGATTGCGATTTTCACTCTGAAAGACAAGAGGTGCATATAGATAATCTACACAAAGATATTGTTTTAAATAGATAGTACATTCGATAATGATCAAAAAATGTGCAAAAACACTATCTTGTGCTTCTCGGATCTCCCCTTAATTATTAAAAATAACTATTAATTGTTTAAAAAAAAAAAAAGCTGAATTCTGAGTTTAAATCTTTAACTGTACTGCTACTTGGAAACTTTACGCAAACAAAGAAGACACATAGACTTTTCTTATTGGCTAGGGAGAAACTTTTGACCAATCAGAATTGCCACAGTGGAGCTTTGTCTGAATTCCAGAGGAAGCACAGATTGAGTGCTTACATCAAACATCAAGCCACTCCCAATGAAAAAGGATTTCGACTCCCTGTTAAATTTAGGATATAAAAAAGGGAAGATCTATAACAAAATAATTTACAATTTAAGATTCATAATTTTAGCCAATGAGATTGCACAAATCTGGAAATGCATAACACAGCTGAAAAAAGAATAACCTATCATTGCTACTTTTAACACATATGTCTGCAATATAACTGATATTCTGTACAGTTACATCTTGGATTCTTCTGCGTAAGATGGACAAAAAAAAAACAAATCAGAATTCCCTTTATAAATGCAAAGTTAAAGTTATCTATAAGCTAAAGTAAAAAACTCAAACATGCAGAAATGAATTGTAAGAAGAGATTTCTGAAGCTAACTCAAAAGCATGCAGTAGCTATTTCAGTATGCCAAAGAAAGCATCTCAGCATCTGTGGAAAAAGCATATTCTCCCCGAGCATTACCTTGGAGATGCGTTCGGATGTGCTTGTTCCTCTTCTTATCTCGGATGCTGCTTTGCTGCAGAACTGTTTCGTGCAGAGGCCTATATACTCCAGGAAAGAAACTTCTAGAAGCTGGAGCTGGAATATTCAAATGAGGATGTTTGGCTTTCCTGTGGAAGTTGGAAGAGACCTCCCACTGGATCAAGTGACCACCAATCTGAGGAATTCTACCTCTGCTTGGTCCTAAAGCCTTCTTAAACTGCTAATAAAAAGTTTTGCAATCAAACTTCTGCAGTGTTTATTTAAAAGTTTAAACGTGTTTACACAGTGACATGATGTATGTACAGGAAGGGCATAATGGTTGTTCATAATTTATAATGTTACAGTACTGTGCAAAAGTCTTAGGCCACCATCACCAGCTTTGTTGTTTTAGCAAAATTTATTTTTCACTCTTTTTTAAAGATACAAACAGAAAATACAGGAAATATGTACAAAAAATTGAAAACAAAACAATTTTCAGAACTCTATGTCTTCTTCAGGTATCAGTCAGTATTAAGTGTGATGTGTCTTTGAATGAAGCATATCTTCTTTGAGGAAACTGAAGTCCTGAAGTCATTTGATTAGAATTAGAAATTAGGATTTAATTTTATTTAGGTTTAAGAGATCCTGCATTTTCCTGCTAAGTGGAAGGGGAGTTTATCCTAAATACTTGACACTTCAGCTTATACTGTTTTTAATACTACATACACATTTCCTGTATTTTCTGGTTGTTTTCCAATAAAGAGACTGAGAAATAATTGCATATGATAACTATAACTTGCAAAAACAACAAATCTAATACCATGGTGGCCTAAGAATTTTGCACAGTACCACAGAGTCTCACACTTACTTTGCTGAGTTGGCAATGTTTTGCAGAACTGACAGAATGTACATTTTATTGAAAATAGTCCAAAAAATATAGAAAGAGCTTAGAATATAACTTTTTATAACTGCTAAAGTAAAAGTTTTTTTTTTTGGTTTTCAGCATTCCTTCTAGTTCGTTCTTTCGGGGGATGTACAGACATGTGTCCCAAACCTTCATCCTCCCCCCCTCCCTTCCCCCAGTTCTGCCACGTCAAACTGTAATTCTTTTTTAGTCTGTGGGTGTGGTGCAGGAACTGCTGCAAAACTTTTTTTTAATCACCCAATAAACTTAATGCAGTCTTGATAAATGTAACCTTTTTGTGATGATTTTGTTTAGATGTTTGTTGAAAGTGAATCTTTTGGTCTCTTTAGTTTTTCTTTAGGAAACTTTAAGGAAAAGTAACAAACACTACCCCGCTCATTTACCTGTGCTCTGACCCCTGCACTCATGACAACCACCTAAAAACTATGGATTATTCTTAAAAAATATTTATATATTATAACTATTTTGATGTAGATAAGAAAAATTGAAATAGTAGCATTTGTTTTAAGACTGGAGAATGATCTTTCTTTCATTCTTTCTTTCTTTTTTCTCTTTCTTTCTTTCTTTTAAAAATGTATAGATCTGATCAGATCTGATTTTCTATTATGTTAAATTCTTAAAACTTGAAAAGGAACGGGAATGTTTGTTTTCTGCATTGACCTCCTGTGTGTGGAATGTGTGTGTGGAATGTGAAGATGTGGCACTGCTGCTAATGACAATCTGGTGTTTAAAGGAGAATCTTTACAAACAGCTCAGTTCCTCAAACTCTAAAGTCCTATAAACACCAGATTTCTCACAGGAAGATGGGTCATTTGCCCTATTGGCACAAAAGTTAAATCAATGTATTCATATGTGTTCATGAAACATCTGGAAATCTGCACAAAGCAGTCATTAAGTTATGGGCTGAGCTAGAGGGATTTTAGAGGGGCTGTACTAAACATGCATGATGTAAGATGCGAAAAGAGTTACTTCTTATATGCTGATGTAACTTTGTGCTGCATTGCACATGTTTGAACAAAGAAAAGAAAAATTAAGAGACTGTATTTAGTAATTAGAGCATTATAACTACTAATTTGCAAAACTGTTTCAATCAAGTTTTTGTACAAAACAGATTAAATCATTTTCTGTTTTAATTTATGCCAGTCATTTAAATTACCACCAATTACTGGAAACGATAATTTAACTGTGCAGCACCAATCACTTCTATCATTAAAGCTTGATTGAGCTTGTTGCTGTTCTGACCCTACATGTACAAATGCAAAAAAGAAACAAACAAACAAAACAGCTAATTTGTTGCAAGAAAACATGATTTCTCTTTGAGCATGCAGGTCAAGCTGCAAAATTTAGATAAAATATAATGGGATGGTTTCCCGGACAGGGATTATCTTAAACCAGGACAAGGCCTTAGTTTAATTATGAAATATAACTAGTTTTAACAAACATGGCTTACTAAAAACATTACTTGTGTGCATTTTGAAGCAAAACAAAGGGCACTGATGTATTTTAAGATATGTCAGTGCAAATTGTTTTCAGTTTGGACAGCTCTTACATATATTTTAGTCTAGGACTAGTCTAATCCCTGTCTGGGAAACCGCCCCTAAAAGTTAAAAGTTGATAAAAGGAGGAAAAATATGCAACCAGCTTGGCGTCAAACCAATGTGGTTTTTAATAACAGTTCACCGTTACCGGTGAGATCAGACCTTGACATCAGTGTGATGTTAGTTTTTGAGGTCAACACAACATTAAATCTGGACATCAGGCCGGCGATGGTTTGAGACATCAATCTGACGTTACAGCTTTACGTTAGTCTAACGTTGGTTTTTGGCGTCAACAGGACATTACAGCTGGATGTCAGTTTAATGTCAGTTTGATGTTGGTTTTTGATGTCAACCCAACATTACAGCTTGATATTAGTCCAAGTTGTTTTTTGATGTCAACATGAAGTTACAGCTTGACATCAATCTGATCAGTGGTTTTTGACTTGAACCAGACGTTACCGCTTGAGGTTAGTCCAATGTTGGGTTTAGACGTCAATACGATGTAACAACTTGATGTCAGACGGACATTCCTTTTTGACTTTAATACGACGTTCCCGCTTGATGTCAGACATTCGTTTTTAATTTCAATCCGACGTTACAGCTTGATGTCAGAGGGACATTTGTTTTTTACTTCAACCAGATTTTACCGCTTGATGTTACTCCAATGTTGGGTTTAGACGTCAATGCAACGTTATAGCTTGACATCAGAGACACATTCGTTCAGAATGTTGATGTTAGTCCATGGTTGTTTTTGACATCTACCCAGCATTATATCTGAACATCTGGCTGATGTTGGTTTTTGACGTCAACCCGGAGTTATAGATTGACGTCAGACTGACGTTGGTTTTGATGTCAACCCGACGTTACAGTTTGATGTCAGTTTGATGTTGGTTTTGGACGTCAACCCAACATTTCAGCTTGACATTAGTTCAAGTTGTTTTTTGATGTCAACATGAAGTTACAGCTTGACGTCAGTCTGATCAGTGGTTTTTGACTTCAACCAGACGTTACCGCTTGACGTTAGTCCAATGTTGAGTTTAGAAGTCAATACCATGTAAGAACTTGATGTCAGAGGGACATTCGTTTTTGACTTCAATCCGATGTTACAGCTTGATGTCAGAGGGACATTTGTTTTTTGCTTCAACCAGACTTTACCGCTTGACGTTAGTCCAATGTTGGGTTTAGACGTCAATACAATGTAACAACTTGATGTCAGAGGGACATTCGTTTTTGACTTCAATCCGACGTTACAGCTGATGTCAGAGAGGACATTTGTTTTTGACTTCAACCAGACGTTACCGCTTGACGTTAGTCCAGTGTTGGGTGTAGACGTCAATACAACGTTACAGCTTGACGACGTTGTTTTTTTGACATCAACCTGACATTACAGGTTGATGTTAGTCAGACATTGTTTTTGGATGCTAAGTACACTTCCCAGCATAAAAATGACAAATAGGACACCCTGGACTAAGCGAGAATGCGCAATTTAAGGCCACTAGACCAAAATTCCACATAAAGTGTGCCATTCGGAACAGGGCCTTAGTCTTCGAAGGATACAGCCTTTTCAATTTTGTTTGCTTTATGGACTTTGGAGGCGGCATCCTTCGAAAACTGAGTCCTTTGAAGGGCGCGACTTTCGGAGACTGCATCCTTCAAAGACAGAATCCAACCTTTGGAGACTGCATCAGGTTAACTATAGACCATTTTGCAAGATGTAAACAACACTGGTCCAGAAACACTTCCTGTTTCCTGTAATTGTTTTCTTTATTTCACTTAAGTTGATTCAGTCCTATTCTGTTGGTTGTATTTTATCCCATTGTTTATGTAGTGTTAAAAAACTGAAACATGAAGTGCTTCTGGACCAGTGTTGTTTACATATTGCTATGAGTATGATTAACCCACTCCTTACCAAAATAAACTTGAATTTGGTTAGATTTCACTTTTGCCCAAATAACATTCGAGGTGCATGATATTACATTGTGTAAGCAAAGTCAACAATGATTACAAGGTTTGGTTTCATGTATATATAATTTTACTTAATTTCTTTTTGGGACATGGTTAGATGTCTATTAACTTTTCACTGACAGCTCAAATTTTCTCTCGTTTAAGACATCTGGCTGTGTTTTGAAGGCTACGTCTTTAAAACTGCATGCCGTCTATAAAAGTTGCATGCTGGGTTGGAATGTTTGGGTTTTTTCAGATAACTTAAAAACTTATTTTTCAGATGATACTATGTCGACCACTAGATGGCGAACAAAGAAAGCAGTTATATCATACCTGTACATACTCCATTGGCTTTTATAGAAAATGGGTAAAATGTTTCTTGCAAATGATCTCATTATTCAAAATGAAATAGTGACTTTGCTTTTTTAAAATGCCAAATCTTTTGTTTATATTTCTTGTAGCAGACCCCTGTATAAAAAGTCACTTTTAGATTGTATAAAGTTCACAAGTATACACAAGTATACCAGACATACAATTCTTAGTTTTAACATATGTACAGGTATCATATTTAAGTATAAATATCATATAAGTATTGGTCAACTTGCTGTAGATGGCAGCAGAGCTTTATTGGTATTTGGCCTCATGTTGTGTCCAGGGATTAACTAACCTTTCAAAATGTTTATCTGTTTCTTGGTGGGTTATACCTCACTGCAAAAAACATCCTCTAGAGTAAACTCAAGTTGACCAACACACAATGTGTCAAAATAAGTTTACACAGTCACACAGTCATGATGCTGTTGGGTAGTGTTTTAGTTTTTTTCTCACAGACTCCCAGTTTCTAACACACGTCTTATTGTAGCATTTTTTTCAGAGCATGTTTAGAGACAAATGAGCAGCTGGGTGCTGTGAATAACAGCTGATTGGAAAAGAAAGGCGTCTGTTTTATTTGCACAGGGGCTGAAATGTCAGGGGAAGCAATTATACTGCAACCTAAGCAAATGCACTTACACGCAATTACTTACACTGCTAGGGACTACTTAGGTTTTCTTGTGTGATGTAGGAGCGATAGTATTTAAGTTAAACTTCTCAATTGCATTACACCTTAAACAGCATGCACACAATTTGTTTCCCCTATCTCTAGGCCCCAAAAACAGGCCAAAAATAAGTCCAAATGTTTAAACTTAAATACATAGTTCATGCAGATCCTCTCTGTGACCATTTAATGCATTAATTATACATTTGGCAGATGCTTTTAGCCAAAGTTGCTTACAGTGCACTCAAGCTATACATTCTATGAGTATGTCATAATAATGATCATTCATTTTATTTATAAGAGCCTTTATGACAGGTTACCTTACAGGTCATCCTAAACACTGTACAAACCCAAAAATCCATACATTCAAAAAGAAACAATAAAATAGATAAAAAATAAAACAATCATGAATTAGCATGTTCAAATAACTGAGTTTTAAGAAGAGATTTATAAATGTGTAGCTTACATGGAGTGTACATTTGAAGTGTACAGAGAGATATAAAGGATCAATGTTATTAAAAGCTTTATAAGTAAGAAGCAAAATTTTAAAATCAAACCAGAATACAACGCAGATATGCTTTAGAAATGATTTGGGTTAATATTAAAAATAGTATTTGTCTTCCCTGTGATTGAACCCATGTTGACCTTTGTGCTGCTAATGCAATTATCAACCAACAGAGCTATAGAAACACAGTATAGCTATGCTACTTAGCATTAAAAACTGTTAAAATCTTCTGAATGTATTTTGATATTAAATGAAAAACTATAAGCTGTAAAGAATTAACAAAAATGAAAAACAGTAAAAAGAAAAGGAATGTTAAAAATAACAATTTAAAATTGTTGTTCCTGTACAAATGTCAATTATAAACGTGCATTTGCAAACAAAAATAAAAACCATTTAGAATATATTACTTTATGTAGTATATACTTAAAATAACTGTGATTTAGATTAATATTCATATTAGACAGTAGGGAGCACAATAAGACAGAGCACTGCTTGGCCACGCCCATTCTTTATCAACCCCGCCCATAACCCGTTCAGCAGGGCTGCTGGTGTCTCACGACTACGATAAGCGCGTGCCCAGGTACACCGCTCTGCTGTCAACACAAAGAACCCCCAGAGCCGAGCAAACAGACAGGCTTCATTTTAATTTAAGACACTTTGATGTTGCTCATGGAGTTTTATTCTCTGTCTCATACTTTAACAAAATAATTTTCGCTCGAGCTGTTGTGTGGGTTACCTGTCCCGTTAGGTGTGGATGAGACGCGCTGAGGAAACGTTACTCAAACTTTACCTGAACAACTAGAAGGCAAGATAAGGTAAGAAATCTTCAAATCGAGTTGTTTATTTCATCATTTGCTCTTTTAAAAGATTTTCACTATACGCTGAATAGGCTGGTGGTGTCTGTACTAGCACTTTAATTTGAGGTAACGTTAGGCTAATGCGTTGTAATGTTAGCCAGTCGTTTATAGATTTAGGTATCCAAAATTATGTTGTGCGGGAAATGTACTGTGACCTAAATGACCTGTATTGACTGAGGTTTTGTAAACGATATTTATTGTTGCACCTGGCACGCGGTTACGCCCGTTTATAGGTTGACGCCAGGTGACACGAACCCATCTGCTTCTGCATAATGCAAGCAATACCACAGCGTGATTTAACCAAGTAGGACATATTCCTGAATAAATAGCCTGCAGTAACATTACTTTTAACCAATCATTGCCTTAAATCTCAAAAGCAGGGCGTTGGTTATAAGGAATGTTGCTGCAGGTCAACAAAAAAGCATGTTCTGGTTCTTTAAATGTTTAGCACATCAAATGGTCGAATTGGTACGGTTGTGATGTACATCAGAGATGCTCAGCTGCTAGGTTTGATAATCTTGTTTTATGTTAAAAATGTAACCACCATTTGACCTTGACCCCACAGATTTTCAATGCATGCAGGGAGTCACCTTTGGCTATTATGATGATAACATTTTCGAAAACCCAAAAGCTCAAAATGAATCACATGAAACTAGACAGAGCAGCCATTCTCATTTACAAAGATACCTGGATTGGAAAAATCCGTTGAGGATTGAGAAAGTTATGATATTTGTAATATTACAAATCAGAGAAAAAAGTTATATATGGATGCCAATTGAATGTGTGTGACTGAAAATGCTGCTTATTCACATGTTTTTGCTTGTAACTTTGTCATTTCATCAGCCTTTTGCATGAAATTGGAACAGAATGCAAAATTTTGTTTGTTCTTTAAAATTAAATCATGAAGATTTACTGTTTTAGTTTGAGTGAGCAAAAAAAAATTATTTTTCGATTAATCTTTTTTTAAAATGTGGTCGATTCAAAATCGATTCTCAAAGAGCAGATTCGGGATCGAATCGATCTGGAACATCTGAATCGATACCCAGCCCTAGCATCAGACTTTAGTTGAAATGGGCATCAGACCCATGGTAACCATGGTTTTTAGAACGATGCCTGCAGTTCTGATTTTTTGACAGAACGTGACTACCAAATTTCTGCGATTTAAATACCTTCTCCTCCATAGGTTTCGATGAAATGTCGTCAGTACCAAGATTAAAGAGATATATTTTGGTACACCTACCTTTTATTAGAGCCCAGAGTTTAGTGGAAGCACACCTCCAGGTTGAAAGTTTAAAATATCAAACGCATAAGGTGGTCGGACTTGACGTATATTGTTGTATTTAGTAAAAACATACTACAACCATGCGGCGAGGAGTGGATATTGCATGATGACACGCATTGTAAAACTACGGCTCGGACGGAAACAGAATTTTGACGTGCGTGCCGGCGATGTCAGCATTGCTACTATTAGGATGTTTCTTAAGTTGGTGTTAAAAACGGTTGTAACCACTGTGTAGATTAGGGCTGGGCAAAAAAATCGATTTTTCGATTAATCGGTTTTTAAAACGTGGTCGATTAAAAATCGATTCTCAAAGAGCAGAATCGATTTTTTCATATTTATTTCCGCAAACATTGAACGGAGGAATGGAAGCATTTTAGATTTTGCAAGCAAGACGTGTTGTGGCTTTTAATTTCTTTTTATTAATTACCCACTTGTAAACTGCTGTTCACTGTTCTTTTTTTATTAATATAGTATTTGCATTAAATCTATATTCCTTGAGTTGAATCGAGAATCGAGTATAAAAACCTACCTGAGAACCAGAATCGAAAATTTAATCGTGAATCGGAATCGAATCGATTTGATAGCTTGTGAATCGAAATCGAATCGATCTGGAACATCTGAATCGATACCCAGCCCTAGTGTAGATATTTGTGTTTAAGGAATAAAAAACAGTTTTCTGGTGTGTGTAAAAGGCTATTAGAAATAGAAACTAAATTAACCTTTTTTAATGCTAGATGACTTGTGTATCTTAACAGATTTTGCATGGGAGACCACAGACATAAGTATAGTTTCCAGCCCAGTCGCAAACATTAAAAAATCAACCACACCACGAGACTACACCTGCTGATTGTAGTAACCATTTCACAGTGACACCAGATCTCACATAAACTCAAACATGTGTGATCAAACATATCATATATATTGTGAATGTGATGGTTCTTGCACACATATAGGCAATCACACTGTTGTCATATTGTGCGTGTCAATCTTTTTTCCCAACACTCCACTTTTGTGACATGTTTGTGGTTGTCATGTTTCAGCTATTAAAGCACGCAACATCCTGTTAAAGCTTGCTTGATCTCATTGACTATTGCAGTAGTCCCGTCGAAGGTCGCCAGATTAAGAGTTGTGAATATCAAACGATTGATATCGGGAAGGCTCCGACACAATTAGGAGCAGTAAAAAAAAAATCGTAATGACTGAGGATTTTTTGTACAAAAAGTTGGTTGCGACAAGCATTGAATCTGGCCATGCCACACCATATTTTGGAGCTGCATATCGGGCTCAAAATGTTCAAGGGTGCCGCCAGCCTTACATTTGGCATTGTTTGTAAATTGTAAATTTAAGCTGTACATGTGTGTGTCCCCTGAAAATCAAATCTTTGTGCTGCTTACTCAGTGCTTTACCAGTTGAGTTGCTTTTGCAATCATCAAACCCAGTTCGGTTGCATGATCACTGTAAGAACAGTGTAATACACATCAATAAAAAATAGTTGAATTCATACTCTTATTTTAGCTTTAAGTTTTCTCTCTAAAGCATTAAAGAGAAAACATCTCTTATGTGACTACAAAAATAATCACTTTTGCCCATCTCTAAGGAAACAGGGTCTTCGTTTATCTAGCTTGAAAGGGGGTGTAACGTTGAATTATGTGTCCTTATCGTAAGCGAGCTGGCTGATGCTGTGAGATGACCTCTTATTACTGTCAGTCCGATGGGAGCTGAGCCATGTGCTGTCTCTGATTTGTCCACACCACCCTTGCACATGTCAGGGTATAATGGATGAGATTCATTGACCGAAAGACCAGTGTTATATCATGAATGCACAAAATAACATTTACGCTATTAAGAAACAGCATTGATGCGGTATGCTTCAGAAGGGGTTATGTCATCTTTATTGTAGCTTTGTACTTTTGAAGCAAAAGCCACTTTCAGTGGGTTTTCGGATATCAATTTTGAAGCGTCTTTGCAAATTAGCAGCAATTAAATCAGTTATGAGTACCTTATGGCTGTGACCATTTTATCAGATTTGTTTTTGGTTTGCACAAGACAGAAAGGCAATGTTAGGCTTGTTTGAAAGCAGGTGCTGGATCAGCCTTTATTCTGATGTGTACATTAGCTTGCTAATTTTAGCCTATTGGGAAGCAAAGCACAGATAAATTGTTTGATAAAGTCAGGGTAATTTATGCTAGATTATTTCATTAGCATAATGTCTTGTTAGCAATTGGTTAGTTGTTAGACTGATTGTACGCGCCTTAAAAACCCTGAACACTATGCAAGGTTTAATTAAATATGACCCAGGCTACATAAATATGGGTTGAAATGAAAATTAACATGGTTAGTGCCAGCCTCTATGTGTTTTGTGCCAGTAGTTTTGTGCCAGTAGTGCAACAATTAACAATTGTGAAAAGCGCTATATAAATAAAATTGAATTGAATTGAATAGTTATTGGCTCCATTGGACATTAAAAAGATAAAATTAGTAGCTTGCTTTATTGTACTGTTATTTGCTTTGGGTCTGTGCATAATTCTGTGAATCTTGTTATTGCAATGCAGGTGTGTAAAATCTGGGTTAGATCTGAATCAAAGCTATAACCATTGCATCATACTATGATATCAAACACTGCTCGGCCTCAGCCGTGTGATTTTTGCGGCACATGTTTAGTTATTCCCACTGCGTGCATTTGTCATTTATTCCCTGTAACCTATTCGGAAAGATGGAACCTGTCCCTACTGCCTTAGGGATTCAGGTATGGAAAGAGTTAAGGCTTTAAAGTCTATCTTTCCACATGAACAATGTTCCCTCTATGTCTGCATGCCCTGCATGCTTTTGTCAGGTGCTGGTTTTCAAGGAAAATGTATCAGCTACTGTATCATTAGGATTTGATACAGAATTCCTTTCTTCTCACCAGTTTACTGGATTTAATCTCTAGAGGTTGTTTCAGTTTAAGACCGTTCTTGTGCCTTCTACATTAGCATTCAAGAGGGCAGCAGGTTCAGCTGGATGGAGAACGTGCCAAGCCCAGCATCCCTCCGTTTGGAAAGCGTAAAGCCATCTGAGCACAGTATGTTTATCCTGGTTTGTTTCGATCTGCCCCACATGTGTAGGAGGTGTTAAGTTCTTCATTTTTGTCTCAGTCTCTGAAAAGATATTTTCAAAAATGTTTTACACAAGGCTGACCAGTGATTTGAAAATTAGTTGAGATAAAATTTGCATTTGAAAATGTCTTCGCTTAAATTAAACCGTCCATATTTTCTTTGAATGCGAAAAACATACAATACATAAAATCAGACTTCATATCATGTTTGGCTTAAATTGTTGGGCAAAGATGACGCTCCTGATACAACCAGGAAAAGTCTAGCGTAGGAGTAAATTCAAACCATAGTGGATAATTTACAGACAGTCGATTAGATGGTTAAGGAAGAATAATTATGTATCTCTGAGTGATGTGACAACTTTAACTCCATTACTCTGTTAAATAAATGATGGGCATTGAATTAGCCGCAGTTGATCTTTCAAAAACGTTGTTGTTCCACATCAGTACTGTCATCCTTAATCTTACAGCCCATAATTAAAGCTGTTATGTCTGATGTGTATGGCTAAGATAAAGTTTGCAAGAAAGATGTCAAAGAGAGATAGAGCTTTTTGGTAAACCGTTGTAAACAGACCATATTTGTCCATGCTGATCTGAGCTATTTTGGGGAATTGTTGTATGCAAAATGAGTGCAGAACTTCATGAGAGCTGAAATTGAATTTGTCACTGTAAAACATTTATCTTCAGAAGAGCAGCTGCAGCTGATTTTGAAAGCAAATAGCCTTGAGCGAATGACATTTTTGTTTTGCTTTTTCGGCTTTTGTTTTTCAATGCATTTTTTTTAATAGTACCTCCTGCTGCTTTTAAGTAGTGCCAGAAAGTAAAATATTCTGCGAACACAGACACAGAGCAGGTCTGTGACATCCTAAATCATAGACTTTCTCTATTTGGGTAGGAATCTGTTACAATGTATTTCACCCCTTATAATTACACTGATGGGCATTTAGTAATGTAAAACTTATATAGTTGGTTTTTAAGCAAGGCGTTGTCAAAGAGCTGCTTATTTTAATTGGTACTTGGTTGGGGTATTGAATGTTGCTATATTAAACTAGCTGTCGTAAATACACTATTAGCTAGATGTTGTCTACATGTTGACTTGGTGTATATATTTTTTATGTCAGTCTTACATCATATTGTGTACGTCTCAAAGTTTGATTGACTGTTTATTTGCTAAATATTAAACGTGTTTAGCAATATACTACTTGATTTCAAACTGTAAAGTAGTGGTGCTTGGGGTGGGTTGTAACATGTACAGATTTATTTTACATTTTGTGCATGATTTTATTGCATGTGAGTTCTGTTTGTGTTTAAAGGATGAGACAAACAAAATGAAATAAATTATATAAGTATATTTACAAAATTCACAAATGGAACTCCATCGGAGTAGTTTTTGCTGTCACCTCAGGGGTGTTGTGGCCCTTCAGCTAATTTTTAATTGGTTGGACTTGCTACCCAGTCTCCTTTACTGTGACTCGACAGTGTTTCTTCTAGAAAACATCAAGTAAAATGAAACTATGACAAAGCATCTAACTGCAGTTTTCAGATCTACGATAGCTAACACTGTACAGCAAAAGAACCTATATTTATCCAGTGTCTTAGATCAATCAGTCAGTACAAGGCCGTCCTTCAAGTTCTCATCGGTCAGCATTCTGCTGAGTTTTTCCTTACCGAAGGTGTCCTGTCCTGCAGAAGATGAAAAAATTCCGTTGGGTGGAAAAATAAACAGGGAAATGTACTAGACACCTGACCCAGTTTATTCCCTCACTGGTTTTTTAAGAGATTTTGTGATTATTTTAGCCATCATTACTTAACAGCCAGTCATTTAGGGACAGGAAATGAGAGACATATTTGTTTTCAATTATTAATGAGAGAAATGTGGCACCAAGCATTTGTTTATAAAACCTTAAGTTTGAATTAATTTAGATGGCAGAGACTGCAAGAAGTAGTTGAAGTAGATTTCCATCAACCTCTAACATAAGAAATGAATGGATGTGGCATATTTATTTAATTTATAGGAAAACAGCCAATTAGTTTTTCCCTGCAGACCAATTGTGCAGAGCTGATTAATAAATAATTCATTTCAGGCTAAAAGTTTATATGTCTAATAAGTTCACTTTTTAACGTTTACTAACTGGTCTTTTACTTTAACTGTTTTTTGTCTGTAGAGAACTATGGGGCGGTTTACCAGACTAGGCCTTAGTTATGTTACAACATAAACATTTTTACAAACATATCTTTAAAAACATTACTGGTGTGCATCTTGAGACAAAACAATGACAGTGTAAGCTGTTTTCTTTATAGTTAGCACAGCCCAAACCAGCATTTTAGTCTTGGATTAGACCTAAGCATTATCCAGGAAACCACCCCCATATGTTGTTTACTATGCATACTGTACAGTGGTCACATTAACTGCTGTGTGTTAGTGTAGAATGTAATCCTGACACTTCCCTATTGGCTTATATTTGAAGTCTTTTTGTTTTGACTTAAATGAAGTCATGACTCGGATTTATGTCACCGGTGTCTCCAATATTTGACCTCAGCCTTGAAATGGTTAGGAAACAAGTTATAAATGCACAACAGTTACAGTAGTTTCAGCATTATGCACCCTCTGAATTATGAGTTTTCCACATCAGCATTTTGCTATGCATTAGCATTCCAAGCTGCTGCGCTGAAGTTGGCACACTACACATTCCCTGGGCTAAATGGATCAGTCTGTGAAACTGAACATCCATGTATGTTTCTGTCTCCAAGAATGCACCTAGTTGGAGCTTGAACTGTGGTTTTCCTTTAGAATACAATATATTCTTGCGTACAGTTTTATTGTACAAGCCTGAGGTCAGTGCGCACAGTGCGTTGTGTGAGGTGCAGCTGTGTAAAGTGCATTAGAATCCATGTTTTTTTTTTTGGGGGGGGGGGTCATGATGCTGCTTTTTAAACCAACTGAATGCCAAACCAATGCAGCCAGTGCTTTGGATACTGGATAACTCAACACCCACTGGAATTTGGTAGGCCATTATTTATTGGTTTTGTTGGGTCAGTGTGGTAACCCTGTTTTTGTTGGTATGGACAAGAAAATAACTGTTATGTTTTAAGCACTTTAAATCAAACAGCCAACATTAAAAGGTTTGACATTTTGGCATTTTATTAAAAGAGTTTTACATGATTCATTTATCTAAAAAATAAGTTGTCATTTTCTTCATTCATACAATGAAAGTAAAAAAGAACTGAATCTGTCACACTGAAAAAAAATGATTCATTGAATTTAATCAATTTTTTTAATGTAAGTGGTTGCAATCAATTTATTTAAGCTACATTTAAACAAAAGTTTTATATTTTACTTTACGTTACTAATCTTTTTTGTATAAATGTAGCTTAAATAAATTGATTGCAACCACTTACCTTAAAAAAATTGATTAAATTCAATAAATCATTTTTTTCAGTGCAGTTTCTGATATCTTAATTTCTTTTCTTATTTTAAAATGAAGGTGTGCAACATGATGGTGAACTTTTTGAGTGAACTTTCCCCTCTTCCTGTTGCATGAAACATAAACACACAACTGCCCATTTAAATTTTACTTACAGGGCCCCTAACCAAGATGTTTTCACCAATATAAAAATGATCTCCGGTACCCCTAGAATGTGTCTCTAAAGTTTCAGCTCAAAATACATCACAGATCTTTCATTTTGCGATTTGTGGCTTCAATAAATAACGCCAGTCTCTTTAAATGCAAAGAAAGCTTCTGTTCCCCTCCCCGTATGCAAAGTAGGGGGTACAGCGCTTACACATGTGCTTTGAACTACATCAAAACATGTGTCTGTGGCAGAAGGATTGAACTCGTAAGGTGGAGTTTGCGAGTGGTTATGGTTGGGGTGGTATCAATGTGACATCACATTGATGGGGATCCCCAACAGCCTGTTTTGTGTGACTGTTTCTGTTTAAAGGAGATTACACAATGAAGAATGGATGGATTTGTATAATAACAGGATGTTTCTGCCCACACACTGGTGACTCATTTTATGATAGAAACACATTTAAAAGTGCATTTCCTAGATTAGGGGGGCTTTAAGATGCTGAGTTTTTCAAACAATATATTAAGAAATCTCCCAACACCCCAAATAATTGTTCATTCTCACCACCATCTCTGTTGTTCTTCCTCTCCACAGATTACGTCTTTTTTATTTGTTGTGAAAACGATTGAGTCTAAACTCCTTGTGGTCTTTTTAAATTCCAGAATGAAGTGTTTTAAGACAAACCGTCTAAATCTGTAAGGTCACATTCCCTCCCTCATTGTAAGGGAGACTTCATGCTAGGAATTTGGCAGTTTTCAGTAAACAACAGACGGTAACTGGAATATCTTTCGGCGTTAGAGAGAGGGAGGTATGTCTAGTGGGGGTGCTGAGGCAGCACTTGAACAATTTCAGTTAAGAGGGAGATGAACACAAACAACCTGCTAACATGAGTCAGGTCATGAGAGTGTGTGTCATCATTTTACCTCATCACCCTGGTAGAGTAGATTTGTGATGCTGTGTATTTGCCTGCCAGGAATGCATTAACAGTGTTTTTATTTTTAACACATTTTTACAAATTGACTTGGACCAAAATAAGCACTTAAAAGATTCACAGTTTTATAAATAAAGTGCTGTCGTCTTAAATTCATCTCATATGTGACCCTGCCTGTGAAAACCAGTCTAAAGTCTCAAAATCTAATTCTGAGATAACAAGCATCAAAGTTGATTTCAGCTATGAATTTCACTATGATTTCAGTCTTTGACATGACCTTAAAGTCAGTGTTAAAAATATCAAGATTATATTTTTTACAGATGTTCTTTGCATTATGTAGGATGATTTAATGTAGAAAAAAGTAAATCTATGTCTAATGACTTTAGCTGGCTTTTCACAGCCAGATCACATGTAAAGGGCAAGCCTTTAAAAGCAGTTTATGTCCTGCCATGGAAAAGTACAACACTTTAGTCTATAATCCTGTAAATTGATCAGCTTTGGGGTCTTGTCATCCTTTAAAAAGCCCTCAAGCGAGACTTGATTGTCATGTTCTACAATTTTCTCCTCACCTGTCAGAGAGCAATAGCAGAAATTTGTAGATCATCAATTTAAGGAGCCCATGATTGTTGGTTGTTTTTTGAATATCTCAGTCAAATGAAATGACCCTGAAACAGTGTTGTCTTTATTAATGGCTCACAAGCTTGTTTAGTTTGCCTGCAGGGCATAAAGGATTTGACTTGTCTTGCATGTGTTCAGTGTGTGCTTAACTTGTAAAAGATATGTAGGAAAATAAATCCCTGTGGCTTCTGACGATATATTAATATGTTTTGATGAAGCAAAACGATTGCCCTGTGCAAAAAACTCAACATTTATAACTGTTACCCATAGCTTCAGTTAAAACAAAGTGATGGCAGCCATGGACATTTTTATTAATCGCCAAGGACCACAGTTTTACAAAAAAAATTATAAAATAAAAACAACTACATCTTGGAAGTCCTGAGAGTGAGTAAGATGACAACAAATTTTGACAGCTATCTCTTTAAAGTCATAGGGCTCTATCTTACACCCGGCGCAATGCAGCGCAATGTGCGACGCAAGTGTCTGTTTAAATAGCAAATGCATTTGCGCCCCCTTTTGCGCCCATGGGTGTTCTGGTCTGAAAACGAGGTGTGTTCAGGCGCATTGTTGGCGCATTGCTATTTTGAGGCAACTAAAATAGACTACGCCATTGACCAACAAAAACCTGGTCTAAAGTCAATGGCGCAATATATTTTTTGTTATTTAAAGAGCGCATTAGTAATATGCGCCTAAACGGGAGGACAATGCGGGTTTGCTTAACACATACATGAATGCGCAGCAGCACAAAAACGCTTTTAAATATGAAAGATTAAAGGATTGAATGTAAAAGATTATTATTGAGTCTCTTGGACATAAATGAGGACTATTTATGAGACGTTAGAAGACAAAAAGAGCTGCTTCACCTGCAGCCTGGTACTGTTATTAAATAAATGCTTTGCTTTAAACAAATGCATCTATTTTTAAATGTTTTTTTTTAATGCTACCTAGGGATGCTCCGATCAGGGTTTTTGCAGGCCGATACCGATCACCGATTTGTTGTCTTCGTGATCGGCCGATACCAATGCCGATACCGATTTTTCAAGCTGATGTGCAAGCTTTTTGATGACTGTTACTGGTAACATTTTTTCTAGATAAAGTAATAACACAGATGTTGCCTTTGTTATATTACTTGCAGTAATTAGGTTTATTATTGTTTTAATAGAGAATCAAAAAATTAGCACAACAAATATTTCTTCTGCAAAGAGAAATTGAATATGCCTTTTAAAAAGTCTTATGTCTGTTAAAAGTGATAAAAATAAAACACTTCAAAGTCTAAACTGTATGAATTAAACATACACGCATTCGTATGAAGTATAACAGTTCTTTAGTGAAGAGCAGAAAGTGATTTTATTGAGAGATGAATTAGGATACTGTAGCTTTAAGACGTGAGAGAGATCACTCTGTTCACGTGCACTGATGACTGAGGCTTCTGTGTGTGCATGCGCCGGATGTACACGGACGAGAGCAGCTGTGAGGAAAATGAAAGTTTAAACGCTCAAACTTTAAAACGCATGCAAATAATAAACTTTTGGCATGAGGATGCAATTATCCGCGATAGATGTGTGTTGTATACGCTGTTTGATGGGAATGTGAAGACGCGTCGCGCTGTTGATCAGATCGCGTTCTCATAGAAAATACACTTATCTCTGCAAACGCAAAGAGAGAAATGCAAATCTTCATGTCACACACGAGCGATGGGTTATAAAAATGCTCGCATTGCGTAAAAATGGTCTCTAACTGCAGCCGCATTCAGGAGCCCTATGTTGACAAAGGTAAACAGAAAGATCGGTTTATGAGATCGGCAAATTTAGCGAGGACCGATCGAGTCATTTAATGACGTTATCGGCCGATACCGATCGGCGGCCGATCGATCGGAACATCCCTAATGCTACCTCACGGATTTATTGTATATGATGACTCTGTACCTGTGGATATGGTGAGATGAGAAACATTTTTAAGTAATGCTTAAAAAAACTGACGCTGTCCAAGTGCTGAACCTTGCGGAGAGCCGTTTGTAAATTCTTTATCTCCTGTTTGTTACAAATAAAGTATTTTTACAGTACAAACCTGTTCTTACATACTTACATAGCCATACATTTAAAGCAGTTTAAAGCCTGCTTTTTACTTTCATGACTAAAAGAAAACGGATTTTAAAGGTTTTAATAAAAAAATAAAAATGTCAATACAAGTGAAAAACAACACAATTATTTAACATTAATCTTAAACTGGGGATCTTCTTCCTCCGCTTAGTTTTTCAGTTTACAAAGTCTGTCATCTAAATAGGGATTCCGCACAGCGTCAACGCAACTGGCTTTTAACTTGACTTTCACCGCCAGCGTTTTAAAAAAAAGTTGCCAGCCAGCGCCAGCGTTTTTCATGATTTTCACCAAAGTTTAATGCCTTCCAGAAAATGTTCTTCTTTAAATAAATAAACATACAATATACCAAATGAAAGAACAGACCCTCTGCTTTCAAACAAAAAAAACCGTTTCATCCTACCTTTAGTGGTTCTTTTGCAATCAGCTTTTGAATATGGGTAGGTTTTTGCAAAAACACCATATTTTGAGCAAAAAGCAAAAATAATTCCATATTTGTGACGGACTTTTCATAGAGATCCCATTCAGAGCGATCTTTAAAACAGACACGGACATGCAGCCGCTTGCCATAGGGCAATACTTCCGGTTTTAAAAAGTTGCGGAAGGGCGCCACCTGGTGGATAATAGCGGTATTGCGGAAAGACGGAAAATCTCGTCATTGGCGGGGAAGCGTTTTCTCTTAATTGACGAGATATCTCGTCAATGGCGGGGAAAGAGTTAAAGGGGATGAGAGCTGAGACTCTCATTGGTTTATTGCACGTTACGCCCAAAATACTCCCATTACTCAAAAGGACCAACCCTTTTCGACCATGCGCTCAGCGCACAAACCATTTTTCCCGTCGTTAAATTAGCAAAAGTGGGTTCGGACCACTGATCTATATAAATGACTGGATTGCGCATGACGTCACGATTGTGAAGCCAACGTGCCGCCATGTTGGTATACCTTAACGTTCTATTAAATCAATGGACGTTATCAGATTTTAATGATAAAACATCTTTCTTTGCGCAATCCAGTCATTTATATAGATCAGTGGTTCGGACACGCTTATTTAGACATTGTACTGTGCGCTTTAGACAATGCGCTTAGATCGCTTAAATAGGGCCCAATAGTGTCATTAAAAGCCATATTTCAATGTACCCACTTCCCCTTTTGTTTTAAATTGCTTTAGATTTAAATTGCTGAACTGTTTCCCTTAATGGAGGCTTTTTGACACTGTTTCTGGCTATAGGAAGTGAGGCAGCAGAAAAGGAGAATGTATCTTAGCCCTAAAAATATGGACCAAGTGAATTAGTGGTTTGCAGGAAAGTTTGATTTCTATAGTGGCTCTGCACTTTGGCTTTTTCATGACCTAGCAAGCTTTTCTAGAACAAGGATTATGGGAAAAATGTGGCTTTTTGTGCCTTTTGCTGTAAGACATTTATCCTGTTTCATTGATCGCTTTTTAAAATGAATCCTTTCTTTCTTTTTAAGTTTTTTTTCTTATTTCTTTAACCTGATAATGAAGAGAACTGGTGGTGACATGGCAGAATTTTAGTGAAAGTACTGCACATGGTTGTGTTTCACCACTTCTTATTAAAAACTGCAGTGTGACTTCATGTTCTTGTGTAATAGCATGTTTTCCCTTTTATTGAGGGAGGGTTCTGTTGAAACAAGGAACAGCTGTCAACTTTACTTCATCACTGTTTCATAACAGCAATGACTGATCATAGTTATGGTGACCTCCTGCATTATTGACTATATAAACTTGGAGCGTCTAATTCACGGGTGGTTTTACCAGATACATGATGACTTATATTGTGTACATTTTTTTTGGAGATACTCTTATAATGGTATTCTTGGATTCTTTCTGCCAAGACTCTACTGTAATGTAGCCTTTCACCTGTGTTTAAGCATGCGGGCCAGATCAAATTAGCCCTGAAATGATCCCACCAGCTCTTCAGATTACTGTTCCTATCTAGATCTGCTATACGCCCTGCAGTAAATCTACAATAGGAGGTGCTGAATTATTCAGCGGTTCTCCAAAATGGATTCTCTCCTCAGCATGGGCGTGCAATAACAACTGTTTCTTCTCAATTAACCAAAACTGACAGCTCATTTACATTAATGAACACAGACAACAAATGTATCCACACTTTTGTTTTGCAAGGAGTTAGTTTGTCATATGCAGCACAACAACCTTGCTTTCTAAAGCTGAAATTTTTCTTATCTTTTTCTTTTTTCACATTTTACTTCAAGGTCATGTGTGGCTTGTTTTTGCTACAACAAGTAGCTGGTGCACATACAACAACAGTTTTGCCCTTGGTTTTTTTATTGTAGGTGCAGGTTTGTCCTTGTTGAAATGAGAGAAAAGGGTGAGGTTTTGACACAACTAGTGGTCGACAGATATGGGTTTTTTATGGCCGACGCCGATATCAAGAAAGTGATTTGGTCGATATAAGGCCGATATTTATAATATATAATTAGTGAGAATATATTATTTAAGTGAGAAACATACAAACATCATACAGGTATACACAAACAAATAAATTAACAAAAAATTTAAATGAATAAAAAAGTAATGAGGTAAATAATTACTGCTTCTTTATTTCAACAAAAG